>NC_084888.1:13106803-13706803 GCF_958979055.1 Alnus glutinosa | reverse complement strand
GGTCAATGGTCTTCCTATCTGTTGTTGTGCACTTGTCCTTCTCAAGACTCACAAGCCATTTATATAGCTCACCTCTCAGAATGAACTTCTCATCCTGAACAAGAATAATGACATGTTGCTTATAGTTATTGAAAATATATAAAGTAAATAAAAAATAAAAATCACTACCCACCCTGTTCCCTCCTCCCAAAATGAAGCCTTCAAGAAGTGGATGGTAACACGAACCTGTAACCGTTCAATTATTCTTTGCTCCCTTCGAGCGCCATCCACAGTCAAAGTCAGACATGGATACCTCTGATATGATCCAGAATTAAGTGGCTTCAAGACAGCAAGAGGTGGTGTTTCTGATGAAGCAACATTTGTTTCCATCCTTGTGCTCACTAAATTAAGTTCTGCAGCAGAAACTGTGTCTCTTGGCTCATGGAATGAGTTGCCAGCACCAAGAAGCATACTATTAGACTCACCATCCCCAGGGATTCCATGAGAAACTTCGGTATTAATTTGACTATTTATCACTTTTCCAGGACTAGCAACATCAACTTCTGAAGCTGATGGATCATAGTCTGAAAGGATTTGAGATGATCTCCTAGAAGCATCTAGATTGCCAACAGGGAGATTGGAAACTATATTTTCCTCAACCAAATTTTTTGATTTATTCAAAAATACATTAGCAGATTCAGAACTCAAATTCCCAGATGTCCAAACTCGATATACCATGCATTTTTTGTGGTTTTCTGCTTGCAGATGCATTCCAAATCTAGAGAACATATTAACCAGCCGGTTATAGTTCTTTTTGTTGTCAATCCCTAGCCTCTTGCATACCTGATTTAGCATATATGAATATGCAAGTGAAATAATGGTTTAGATGCAACATTAATGCATTTGTAGGGATGTATCATACAAAGCAAGCTCTAATAAAAGGAACATTAAAGGGCTATGAAAACAAAAGAAAAATGCACCACCACAGGATTAATTTACAGAAAATCCACCTAAGTCTTGCCATTAGTGACTACTAAACAGACTAAAATTAGGGATGCAATTTTACCTTGCAGGACAATACATGCATAACTTGATTAATTGGAGTATGGCCCTTATGTATCAGGTCAGATTTGGGTGGGTGTCTAGGTGTCATATTCATTCAATCTCCCCAAACCTAGGAAACAAGGACCTAAAATATCAGTAACTAACAGCTTGTTTCATTGCAATGCTTTTCTTTTTTTTTTACAAGTAAACGAATTTCATTAAAAAACCAAATAGCGCACCCAAGTACATAGAAAGTATACAAGAGAAACGCATAACCAGAAAAAAGAAAAAAGATCATAAAATTCATGAAAACCAGAAGTATGGAAACAATCATAGGCTGTCATCCAATAGAAAATGGTATTGAAGAAGAAGGCCTTTAACTCCGCCACCATCCTCTCACTATCTTCAAAGCTTCAATCGTTCCTTTCACTCAAAATACACCACATTATGTAGAGCAGAATCATCTTCCAAACAACTTTACTTTAAGGACTACCAAATTAACATTTCCAACAAGCGAAGAGATCTGTCACTCAACGAGGCATGACCCACATTAAACTGAACAAATCAAAGATAGAGTTCCATAAAGCACTAGCTGTCTCACAATCGAGTAAAAGATGGTGAACGGTTTCCCCACTCTTCTTACACAAACATCATCAATCTACCACAATGATAGGCCGCTTTCCTTTTTTTTATAAGTAATAATTCATTAAAAAGCGCAAAGGAGCGCAACCCTAGTACACAAGAAATATACAAAAGAGCCCCTAATTAGAGGAAATAAACGAACATGAAAGTAAAAAATCAGCAAACGACATACGACCCAGGCTATGTGCCGACACCCACAGATATAACATATTAACATTTCTACAAAGAGCCCCAACTGTAACCTCCACATCCTCAAAAAGCCTAGAATTTCTTTCACGCCACAAGCCCCACAAAATACATAAAGGAATCTGCTTCCAAATACGAATAGCAGAACCACGACCCAGCAAGGTGCCCCAACCACTCAATAAATCCAAGACACTACTAGGCATAACCCACTCCACCCCGAACAAGCTATAAAAATAATTCCAAACAACCCGTGCCACGTCACAATGAAGAAGAAGGTGATCAACGGATTCCCCATGCTTCTTACACATAACACACCACAATACCACGTCTACGTAAATTGTCATGTATTAAAATCTTTCCTAAAACTGCTGTCCAAACAAAGAACGCCACCCGCTTCGGAGCTTTAACATGCCATATACCCTTCCAAGGAAAATAAGCCACCTCGTGACAAACTAATGCTTTATAAAAAGTCATCACTGCAAAATTCCTCTTCTTAGAAAGATTCCACACCACCCTATCAACCTCTTCGTACCGAATCCGAATAGAGTATAACTGTTCATAGAAGGATATCACCATCACCATCTCCACCTCCCAATCCTGAGCATAGCGCGTAAAGAGAACATTCCAATGCTCCACACCTCCTACCACAGACAAATTATCCACCACCCAAGCATCCGAAAAACGAGCAATAGAGTACAAAGCTGGATAGCATAGCTTGAGAGGCATGTTCCCACACCATAAATCATGCCAAAAGCGAATATGAGACCCATCACCCACCTCAAAACGCAAGTACTTGGCTACATTATCCCACCCCCTTCGAATAAACTTCCAAACACTCACACCATAAGACCCCGTCACCGGTAATGAACTCCAACCTCCCCTCACACTCCCATACTTCACCTCAATCACCGATCTCCACAAAGCATCACGTTCCTGCGAAAACCTCCACATCCACTTCCCCAATAAGGCTTGATTAAACTTAATAATATTACAAGCTCCCAGTCCACCAACCTTGATTGGAGAACAAACCCGATGCCAATTGACTAAATGAAATTTAGTCTCATCCCCCATACCACTCCACAAAAACTCCCTTTGAAGCCGCTCCAATTTCTTGGCTACACTCACAGGAATAGGAAACAGAGATAAATAAAAAGTAGGAATGCTGGACAGTGTACTATGAATCAACGTCACCCTACCACCCTTGGATAAATAAAGTTTTTTCCAACTAGCCAACATTCGCTCTACCTTCTCAATAACCCCATTCAAAATAGAAAGAGATTTAAATGATGCCCCCAACAGTAAACCCAAATATGTCATCGGCAGAGACCCAATTCTACAACCTAGAATATGTGCCAAAGACCACATCATCCACCTTACCAATAAGGACCAATTCGGATTTTCCTAAAAAAAATTTTGATAAGTAAGTTTAGTTTTATTGAAAGCGTAAGGCGCCCCTACGTACACTGGAAGTATACAACAGGAAACACCTAACTAAAACAAGAAAAAGAAGCAAGAAAATCAGCAAAGCTGATGGATAAAGGGTACAAAAAAGCCATCGACCAGAGATACAGCGTATGGAGAAACAACTCTAACACCTCCTCAAGGGAGCTTTCTAGGTTCTCAAAACACCTAAGGTTTCTTTCTCTCCCAATACACCAAAATAAGCATATAGGCACCATCTTCCACGTTGTAGCACTCCTTGATCTCCCAAACTTCCACCAACAAGCAACTAGGTCTAGCACACTCTTAGGCATGACCCAGGAAATACCAAAGCGAGAGAAGATGTTGTTCTACAGAGCAGAGGCCACATCACAATGCAGAAGAATATGGTCCACTGATTCCCCATCTCGCTTGCATAGGCAGCATCTATCTACAATGATAATGTGCCTCTTCCTGAGATTGTCCAAAGTAAGGATTTTACCTAGAGCTGCAGACCATGTGAAGAAAGCTGCCCTCGAGGGTGCCTGAGACCGCCACACACTCTTCCAAGGGAACCGAGTTCCACCAGAACACGTCAAGGAACCAAAATAATTCTTAACCTTGAACACACCTTTCTTGGAAGAAACCCAACTAAGGCAGTCTGCCTGATCTCTATTCACCCTAGTAGAGTGCAAAACCTGAAAGAAAGAGGCCAAAACATCTACTTCCCAATCATGCGCCTCTCTTACAAAGTTCACGTTCCAATGAATGGACCCGCCCAAAATCTCCATATTGTCAGCCACTGACGCATCCTTCACTCGAGCAATACCAAAGAGATCAGGAAACACTTCTTTCAGAACCGTATCTCCGCACCACAAGTCATGCCAAAATCTAGTCCTACTCCCATCCCCCACCCCATATCTAAAAAATCTGGAAAAAGTCTCCCATCCTTTCCTTATGTACTTCCACAAGCCTACTCCAAAAGCCCCTGCAAACTCACGGGAGCACCGCCCACCCCGCAAACTACTATACTTGGAGTCCACTGCAACTCTCCACCAAGCATCTCTTTCCAAGCCAAAGCGCCAGAACCATTTTCCTAACAACGCACGGTTGAACAACACCAAATTCCTAATACCAATCCCCCCTTTAGAAATTGGGGTGCAAACCTTCGCCCAATTCACCAAATGGTATTTAAATTCTTCTCCCATTCCACCCAAAGAAAATCTCGTTATAGCTTTCTCAATGCGAGAGGCAACACACACCAAAATAGGGAACAGAGACATGTAGTAGGTAGGTAAGTTGGAGAGAGTACTCTTGATAAGGGTCACCCTCCCTCCCTTGGAGAGGTATAACCTTTTCCAACTAGCCAACCGATTTTCAACCTTCTCGATAACTCCATCCCAAATACAAGTGGACTTGTAGGAAGCCCCCAAAGGAAGACCCATATACTTCACTGGCAAGAAGCAACTTCACACCCTAAAATATCGGCTAGCCTTCCCACTTGAACGACATTCCCCACTGGAATAAGACTAGATTTGGCCAAGTTGACCTTTAAACCCGAAACAGCCTCAAATAAGAGAAAGAGACTCCGCAAATATCGCAACTTGGAGGAGCTACCCCCACTGACCGCCGCTGTAATCATACGACTCAAAGCCTCCATAACAAACACAAACAAAAGAGGAGACAAAGGATCCCCTTGCCTCAAGCCTCGAGAGCTACTGAAAAAGCCCTTGGGCGAGCCATTAACTAGCACCGAAAATTTCGCAGAAGAAATGCATCGAGCTATCCACGAACACCATTTACCCCCGAAGCCGCACCTCCTCAACACATACAGGAGAAAATCCCAATTAACATGATCATAAGCTTTTTCCAAGTCCATCTTGCAAATGACGCCCGGCTCCCTTGATCTAATTCGACTATCAAGACATTCATTAGCAATAAGGATCAGATCGAGAATCTGCCTCCCTTTGACGAAAGCACTCTGGGATTTGGAAATAACCTTTTCCAAAACCGCCTTCAATCTGTTAGCCAAAATTAATCCTCAACCCTGACAACGCTTCAAAACATAAGAAGATACACCTCAAATTTCGAACATGCTCAACCTGTGTCCCACAAAAAATTAATGTATCATCAACAAACAGCAAATGATTCACCACTAAAGCTTCATTATCCCTGATGCCCACCGAGAAACCAAACAACAAGCCTTGGAGCATAGACTCATTCAACATCCTACTAAGCGCTTCCATAACCACCACAAACAGCAAAGGAAAAAGAGGATTACCTTGTCTAATCCCCCTTGAGCTTTGAAAGAAACCTGTTGGCGCACCATTAACCAAAATGGAGAATTTTACAGTAGAAACACAAAATTTAATCCATTTCCTCCACCTCTCCCCAAACCCACACCTCTGAAGCATGTAGAGTAAGAAATCTCAGTTCACGTGATCATATGCTTTCTCCAAATCCAACTTGCATAATAACCTCGCCTCCCCCCACCGCAACTAGCTATTCAGGCATTCATTGGCAATAAGAACTGAGTCCACGATTTGCCAAACGCCAATGAAGACATTCTGAGAGCTCGAAATTAGTTTCTCCAACACCGATTTGAGCCTGTTAGCAAGGACCTTAGAAATCATTTTGTAGACCCCTCCCACCAAACTGATAGGCCTAAAGTCCTTAACCTCCTCTGCATCTGCCTTCTTAGGGATAAGAGAAACGAAAGTTGCATTCAAACTCCTCTCGAACTGGCAATTATTATGAAATTCGGAGAAAACCGCCATAATATCTTGTTTGAGAACAGCCCAACATTTCTGAAAGAAAGCCATAGAGAAACCATCTGGGCCGCCCGAAGCCTTATCCCCGTTCATCTCCCACACCACCTCCCATACCTCCTGCTCCTCAAAGACACGTTCCAACCAGAGACACTCTTCCGCATCAATGGAAGAGAAAGAAATCACATCCACCCAAGGCCTCCACGAACTCTGCTCGGTATACAAAGTGTCATAATAATTGACAATGTGCTCCTTAATCTCCACTAGATCAGTAGACATAGCCCCATTAATCCTCAAAGCTCCCACATGATTGTACCTCCGATGTGAATTTGCCACCCTATGAAAGAATTTAGTGTTATTATCCCCTTCCTTCAACCACAAAGCCCAAGATTTTTGCCTCCAATTAACCTCCTCAAACAGGAGTGTTTTTTCCATCTCCCTGATCATGCCAAACTTCCGTACCTGCTCCTCCTCCACTAGCCCCCGAGACTCCTCTAAACCCTCCAACTCTTTAATACCTTCCAATAACTCCTTCTTCCCCACATCACCGAAAACCTCTTCATTCCACTTCTTCAAGTCCGCCTTTAAAGCTTTTAAGTTTTTCGCCAACACATAACTTGGCAGGCCTTGGAAATCATAAGACTCCCACCACCATTGCACTTGTTCCACAAAACCATCGAATTTGAGCCACATGTTTTCAAATTTAAAATGTCTTTTTTCTTCTCTATGTGTTCCACAATCCAACAGTAAAGGGGAGCGGTCCGATAAAAGTCTAGGCAATCGTCGTTGTGACACATCAGGATAATGTTCTTCCCACTCCGGAGAAAGCAAAAACCTATCAATTTTAGACCATACCCGATTATTGGACCAAGTAAACTGCCCTCCACTTTCTTGATTATCCAAAGTGAGGATCTTACCTAAAAGGGCTGACTAAGTGAAGAAAGCCACTCTCAAAGGGGCCTTACTCTCCCAAATACACCTCCATGGAAAGGGAGTGTTGTCATGGGGGATTAAGACATTATAGAGCGTTCTTCATCAAACAACTGTCTCTTGGGAGAGTTCAAACAAAGCTTGTCTACCCAGTCCTGTTTCAATCTAATGGAATACAACTGATCGAAAAACGAAATAAAGAATTCCAACTCCCAATCATGCACCACTATTATAAAATTAACGTTCCACTAAGGAGAGCCATTAGAAAACAGAAGATGATCTGCCACGAATGCATCCCTAAAGCAAGCAATGCTAAACAACTCCAGAAACGCTACCTTAAGGGGTTGTTCCCCATACCACACGTCATGCCAAAACTAATCTTGGAGCCGTCACCCATCTCAATTCTAGTATATCTAGAAAAATCCTCCCAACCCCTCATAATGAATTTCCATAGACCCACCACATACGACCCATTGACTCCATTAAAGTGCCACCAACCCCACTGACTACCATATTTAAATTCCACGACCAATCTCCACGAAGCCTCTCTCTCATAAGCATTATGCCATAACCACTTCTCTAGAAGAGCTTGGTTGAACATGAGTAAATTTCGAACCGGAGAACACACCTTAGAACAGTTTAGTCGGTGAAAATTGACCTTTTCACCCATAAAGATTTGGCTTTAAAAGAAGCACCCAAAAAAAGACCTAGGTACTTCATGGGTAATGAGGAGACCCTATATCCCAAAATCCTAGCCAAACCTTCTACATTATTGACATGATCAACAAGAACCAATTCAAACCTGAGACAGTTCCAAAACATAAGAACAAACAACACAAATGATGGAGGGTATGGGTCAGCCCCATAAAAAAATTGAAGTTTCATTTGCAGATAAAAAATGAGAGATATCAATCCCACCATCATACCCAGTCCCCACATAAAAACCAGACAACAAACTGATGGCATCGTTGTCGGGGACTGTGTCACAGTTGTTTATGAAGTGTTTAGGAATGCATCTAATTTAATTCTGTCCAAACTGTATAAATCTGTGAAAAAACTGTGTTTTATTTTGTGCATATCTCGGCCTCTGTTAGTTTCTGCATCTTTTTGTTTCTGCAGAATTGCTGTCAATCGAGCGCCAAATTTCTTGGATCGATCGTCTCTTCGATCGAGCGCTAGAGTGCTTCGATCGATCGCCAGAAATTAGGATCGAGCGCCAAAAGTAAACCAGTAGCACTGAGGCTGCTGTTCCAAGGTAGAAACTAATACTTTCTGAAATTTTTTCTTTCATTTTTATTTTTCCTGAGTTATATTTTGTAGATATTGTTACTTGCTTTTGTTATCTTCCAATTCTTTTTTATTTTCTTGTTTTTAGTTTTTTTTTCAGGATAAGTGTTCTTATGTCCAAGTTTGAGGGTATGCTATGAATCATACATCCCCAATGAGGTTTTCCTTTATCCCTTGTTTAAATGCTTCCATTTTATATACACATTGAAGACAATGTGTGATTTAAGTTTGGGGGTATAGAAAGACACTTTGTCCAAATTTTTTCAAAAAAACTTTTGCAAATGTTTATGTTATTCTGTAGAATTTCGTTGATTTGTAATTGTGGTTTGCTTTTCATTGACAAATTCAAAATTTTGAACACATGATCACACAATTAGAAATTATAAATCTGCTTACTTGCTTTTGGCTATGAGAGTTCACTTGTAAAATTTGACAAATCACGAAACACATTGGCATATTGTTTGTAGGATATGAGCCTAAGTTTAATACCTTACATATTTGTTTTTAGTGTCTTTGATGCAATTGGATAAATTGTTAGATTGATGACCTGGGCATTGTCAAAAAAAAAAACTTAAGAGCTTCATTGAGTAACCGGACATCTTGCCTCATTAAGCATTGAGTGTTCGCGTCAAAATATGAGAGTAATTAATAAAATGGCTACTTTGACTTCATAGCCTTTTTTACTTGAGTTATTAAGCCTATTGGGATGTTTTACACATAGTACCTTAAAGCCATTTAGTTTGGAGTCGCTAGCTTAACACTTGTTACATAGGTCAATTAAAAAGCTTAAGGGAGTTAAGCATTGCACAGCCATATAAATGTTGTAAATAATATTAATTATGCCTATGCCTTGGTCATTCTATCTGATAAGAAATATAAAGAATTTTAAGATACTGAAACATGTATGTAGGAAATACTTTGAAGCCCCATAACTATGTGTTAATATCAAATTGCACCAATTTGAACATATGATATCTTAGCCGGCCATTTGCAAGTGATTAGACAAGAATTTCCTAAACTGTCGTGAAGATGGAGTTTGTCAATTTAAGCTTGTTCATGAATTAAAAACCATTGTTTTAATGATACTTCATTTTTAGGGATAACATGACTAATAAAAAAAAAAAATTTGTGGGTAGCATTACTGTTAAACCTTTGCGAGACTTCACTCGTCCACTAGGGAAGCCCTACGGGTTTAAAAGACTTGTTGTATGTGCTAAATGCAATCGCATTTCCCACGAAAGAGGAATTATAGTAGTTGTTTATATTTTGTTTCATTTCATTTCTTGTTGTAATGCCAAGGGACTAGCATTATGTTAGTTTGAAGGTGTGATAAGCGTTGAATGTTTACATTTAAAACCCCTTAATTCACATACCTTAAACCTTAGTTTGTATTGTAATATAATGTTTTATTATGTTTTAGTGTTTTATCTTGTTTTTAGGTCCTAATTGAAAACAAGAGCAAAATCATTGAAGTTAGGCCTAAAAATGCATCAAAGAAAGTTGAAAATCAATCACTGCCAAATTGAAGTCGATCGAGAGCCCATACCTGTTGATCGATCGACTGATCAATCGAGCGCCCAAATATGTAGATCGATCGTCCTTGTGATCGATCGCCAAAGGTGGGGATCGAGCGCCACCTTATCTTCCAGAAGCGTCAAAATATCTGCAAATGATGACATTTTTTGTGTGGCTAGAAATCAAATGTCAGACACTTTCCTATTGTGCAGCTGAAACTCGATTTCCCTTGATGTTTTGTAACTTCTCTTCTCTATAAAAGAGAAGGCAGCCGTGAGATGAAGAGGAGATAGAGAGGATGCAATTTTAGTTTAGTTTTTCCAGAGAGTTTCTTAGTTTATTTTTTTTAGCTTAGTTTTATTTCATGTACAGTTTTAGTTTTATTTTCCAGCAGCTTTAATATATAAGATGCATCCTTTTTAGTTCATTTTCCAAAGATGTACATCGTTAATTTCTTTTTTGTTAGTTTCCGTTCTAGCCTTCTTTAATTTTATTTTTGTTCTGAAAGAAAGCTGAAGCACGACCCATAGTCCCAAAGTGCTCTAGGAAATGGTTTTCTCTTTTTTTATAGGAGATTCCCAAATACCTTATGTGTAACTAATTTTCTATAGGTTCTTGATATAATTCTTTCTAAGTGGCATGGTTGGATTGTGTTTCTTCTATGTTTTTCTGAATTTATATAATGATTGTGTAGCCTAGAGTTTGTTCTTAAAGTTTATATTTATGCATGAAGAAAAGTTTATCTTGTCTATGAGAATTCTTTTTAACTTGAGTAAAATCAAACGTTTCCTTTTTCTGTGATTGAGGGAACGATGACTATACAATGATGCTTTGTGACATAAGTTCAAGTATGCTTATTAGAGTCATTTTATAGGGCATGCTAGGGAACACGAATCACTCCCCATCTTTGTAGTTTAAATGCATTTCATTGTAGTGTAATTTTATGTGGATGATGATTTGTGTGAAACTAAGATGTCTTATCATTATTTACTAACCAAAGTATTTTCTTGAAATATGTATGCTTATTAGGAGGTTTTGTAGTCCATGTTAGGGAGCATAAATCGTTTCACAAGTAGATGCTAGGTGGATGATTAATGTGAAACTAAGATGGGTTATCATTATCTCTTAACTAAAGTATTTTCATGTCGAGGTCTTCGTATGGTTGACAACCACTACGCGCTCGTATTATGCATATAAAGAGAATCCGTGTGAGATACAATCTGCCATTGGTATGCGGTTTGAATGAAATCAATTCCCTATACTTTTCCTTCTACCTTTATCTTTACTTTACTTGTCATTAGTTTAATTTAGTTTTAAAAATAAAATAAAAATAAATAAAAAAAAAAATCTTTTCCGAGTTAAATTGGGTAAAGTTCTGAATACTTCATAATCAAACTACTACGGTCCTTGAGGTTCGACACCCTCCCTATAGTCCTATTCTGCAAAAATTCGTTCTATTACGAGTGGTTATAAATTTAAAATCCACGTTATCGAATTAATTTTCGGTAATCAATTTTTGGCGCCGTTGCCGGGGATCGAACCCAGGTCACCCACGTGATAGGCGAGAATACTTACCACTATACTAGGAGATTGTATCTCACAATCTTGGATTTAAAATTGGGCTACAGGATGCAAGCCTGAAATACTCGCTACAAATGGTGTCTTAGAAGGAAAGAAATCTTCTAGTTGGGCTTCGGCTCAACTACCACAACATTCTTTGGGCCTAGAATACTTCCTAAACCACCTGGGCCCTGGCCCAAATCAATCCACTCAATACAACAAGACAAGTCTGATTTTATGTGAACCAACATCTCTCTTAGGGTGCGAAAATCAAAAATTTCACCCAAAAGTCCCTTGTCCTCCCTCGAGCAAACTCCACCAACAGAGGATTAGGGATCTTCTGAACCCCCAGACGACACCTGCCCAGTCACAATCTGTCCTTTCAGTGCATACACAGTATAATTTCCATATAATGAGGACGATGCCAAAAACTCCCTCCATCCCACAAGTACCTCCGCATACGACCTATTCCCAACCACTTCCACCAGAAATTTCAACAACGCACCAACCCACTTTCGCCCAAGCCAAGCGACAAACAACCGCCGCTACGAACCCCAGCTGGCCCACCACTGTATAATGACTGGAAAAATTGCACTACCGAACGCAACTCAGAGGTGAAAGACCTCCACCCTTTACCACCTCTACCTTCCGACACTAGGATAAATCCCCCGTCTACCTCCACCATACTCCACCATATCAGCCATAACCAAGAAACACTAATGCTTATTAGAGCAACATTGGGCAAAAAGAGCTGGGATACCAACTCTAGAGCATCTCCAGAATTCCTTTGACCCCTCCTCTAGAACCAAAGCCTCTATAGTGGCTAACAACCAAGAGATACTAACTTTACCAAAGCAGATGGATCGAACATTACCCCTACTCCTTTCAAGAATCCGTAACACAGAAGAACTACCGTCCACCACCAATTCAAACGATTTGGATTCAATAAAACGCCACCTCGAAATCCCCATAACATAATAGAAATGCTAGCATGTGCTATCATGCGCCAGCAAAAATTATAGAGGTTGCAAAAAGTACAATTGCAGTTACAAATATTTCTCCTCAAAGGAAAAAAAACAGAACATATCACTCCAACTATTCAACAGTTGTGGAAGTTCTATGCCAATGTCAGAAGATAGAACATCCAAGACCAATTTTAGTATCACAAGGAAAAAAAATATCCATGGCCGAATTCTAGGGCCTTCTTTAGAACAATTTTAAATGCTAAAAGACTTTCCAAACATAGTTATTCAAGCAAGTTTTCAGATGTGGTTCCCACAAAAAACACTTTCCAGTTTTCATTTTCAAAAACACTTTTCAAAACTCAAAAAACCAATTACGAAAAATAAAAAATTTAGAAAACTTCCCCCACTTTCATATAAGAATGTTTTGAAAATAAATGCTCAGCCTTTTAGAAACAAGTGAAAAAATAGGCTTTGAAAAAACAATTCAATCTTCCATGCATAGTAACAGATGGAGGTTGGCCTCCACTTAGGAAAAAAAATAGTGGAGATTGACCTCCACATGATGGGTGTTGCCCTTCATCGGAGGTGACGGAAGTGGGTCTCCCCTCCCCACCTCCCCCATTGACAAGGGGGTGACTCGCAGCCATCCCCACTGACACAAGGGCGGCTCAAAGCCACCTACAATCCCCCTAACCCTTTTTTGGGTTTTCTTGTTATTTTTCTAGAAAAGGGTATAATTGTAATTCTCTTCCGACTTCGTAAAAAAATTGACAGAATCTGTACAAAATTGGATGGAATAATTGATTTAATAATGGGTACAAACTCAAGGTGCTAAAAGATAGAAATAGAAATTCATGGAGTGATTTAGTAATTTTTTTCATTTTTTGTTTCTTAATATTTTGGAAAATTATTTTCAATATTACATCCAAACACTTTTCAGTTTTTTTTCTTTCAGAAACACTTTCCAAACATTGTTATCCAAACAAGTTTTCAGATGTGAGCCTTACAAAAAACTTTTCAATTTTCAAACACTAAAAACATTTTTTAAACCACAAAACAGAAAACACTTCTCAAAAACTAATCCAAACGTACTCGACTTTTCTTGATCTTCACTATAGAAGAAATTATTTCTACGTACCATAGCAAATAAGGCATAAGCACTTTATTTCATGTATCCTATACAAAACCTTTTATCAAACAAGCAACACGCACATCTTTTCATTTGTCAGGACAATTATAACATAGTATAGGAAAGTCCTCATATATTATATTCTCTTCTTAGAAGACCTAAGATACTAAAGTGTGAAAATCAAAATCTTTTAAGTTTGAGATACTCATGATTAGTGTGGCTTTCTCTCTCTCTCTCTCTCTCTCATATCTCTGTCCTAGTGACGGCGCGTGAGAGCGCGTCCAGCTAGGGGTTCGACTTCTCATCCATCCTCTCACATTCTCTATCTCTTTCAGCCTCCTGTCTGGTCCTTTAGCTTTGAATTTCGGTCTTCAGTTTCGTCTGGGTGGTCCTTTGTTCGGCGATGTAGTTTTCTTGGGTTTGGTCGTCATAGTCCCGGGGGTGTTGTTGATGGATAAGGTTTTCTTAGTGGAGTCGAAGGCTTTCACCTTCTCGGTTCTGGGTGGGGCGTTGACGTTGAGGGTGGAGGAGAAGAGGAAAAATTTTCTGGGTGTGGTCTTGTTGAATGTTCAGAGCGCCGAATGGCTTGCGTCGACGTTGGAAGTGTTGTTGGGTCTCCCGACAGAGCAAGTCTTTGTGAAGTCATTTAGAGAAGGTTCGAAGGTTCTAATTGCTCGGAGAGGTGGGAATAAAGCTGGGCGCTATTTAGAGGCGACTATGTTCGGGTTGGGCGGTCGGAAAGGATCCATTGTTATCCCCGAGGGCCGTGGAGGGTGGGGATGGCTTAAATTCTCAGACGAGCTGAGAAAGGTTGTCGATTTTGTCTCAGGTTCGGTGAGTGGCAGGCTCGGCTCCTCATCTACACCGGAGAAGAAGGTTGTGGAGGAAGATCGGCTGACTCTGGGCCTGGCTCCAAAGTGGACGGGGCCTTCTTTTGCGGAGGTTGTGAGGGCGGATTCGACCACTGTTGCGAAGAAGATGCCCATAGTGGGTGATGGTCGGTCCGGGTTAAGGGCTTCGCGGGCGACACCTTGCGAGTTCGATCTTCTTCCGGCGGTGCGGCATGCAGAGGATTTTCCGAGATCGGCGGTGGATTGCTTTTCTTTGGAGGCTCACCGGCTTGATATGTTGGGCAAAGACCAGATTGTATGTCCGCAGGGTAAGGACTCTCATTTGAAATTTGAAACTTCGAGATTGCGGACGTGGCGTAAGTTGGGTTCTAGTTTTTATTTGGCTTTGGGCCGGGCCGTGGGGAGAGTCCTGAGCCGATTTACCGGGTCGGGGATGTTTCGAAAACCTTTAGGTTTTCGTGTGACCCGATTCAAGCGGAAACCTAAAGTTTCCTGTCCGCCGCCAACCTCGCCGGAGACGACATCGGAGATGTCCTCTGGGTTGGTTCTGAATCGGATTCCTCCTGGGGGTTTGGAGGTGTCAGCGTTGGGAGATAAAGTGGGCGTGAGTCCAGCTTCTTCGGCTGATGTCGGGATCTATCCTAGGCCGGAGTCCTCGTCGGCGACAGTTACAAGGACAGATTCAGGAACGGAGTATTTTTCCGGGGGTGAGTCGAGCAGGTCCCAGGTGCCTTCGGCGGTTTCTGGCTCGAGTGTGAATCCAGCCTCTAATAGATTCGGTTTCCCCCCTTCTCCGGCACCGGATCTGGGTTTTCCGGGGGGTTCTGCTTCTACTTCTTTTAAGTTTACTCCTTTGGGGAAGCTTCAATTTCCTAATCCCCTTTCTGCCGCTCCGTCTCTCGCTGGTGCAGCTCTTTTAGGAGAGAAGCTGCGTTCTCCCCTCCCTGTGGTGGCTTCTAAGCCCTTCCAGTTACTACAGAAGGGCAAAAAAATTGAGGGAAAGGCATTCTGTGAAGTGGAATGATGGGCTTCTTTCTGACTCTTTGCAAGCTGTGAAGATGTCAATTGGCTTCGTTGATAAGAGGGTTTCAGGTGGAGTGCCGCCAGCTGAGAAGGCGGCAAAACCTCCTGCTATAAAGAAGGCAATGACGCCAGTGAATCAGGGCATTTTTAGGAAGGGGTTTCTCAATCTTCCCCCGATTTCAGCCCCTACCGTGGCGCTTCAGGAGGTCAACAATGACGGGGTGGTAGGTCCTTCTTCCCCTTCGAGTGGTTGCTTGAATGGTTTCTCCCAAACTCGGAATTGGCCAGTTGGCTTTGATCATAACGGGGAGATTGTGGTGTGGGAGGAGGATGAAGATGATTATTGGGATGGTTTGCCATTAGATTGGGCGATGGATGGGGATTTTGGGGAGGAGGCTTTGGCTATTCGGGATGCCATGGAGGAGGAGTTCCAGTTTTTTGCGCGCCAAAAGTCTAAAGGGAAAAAGGAGCTTCTAAATTTGCATAGTTCCATTAACTATGGTGACGCGAATTACCCCTCTAGGCGTAGGAAAGGCAAGGCACATATGTTGTAGGTCTGTTGTGCCTTGACGGGTAGTGGGTTTTATTGTTCTTAGTTGGGTTCTTTTGTATCTTGTTTGGTTCTTTTTTGTTCTGGGGTATTGGTGTTGTGGGTTTTTTTTGGGTTAGCTTTGGTTGTTCCTGTGTATACTTCCTGTGTACCTAGGGGCGCCTTACGCTTTTTTATAAAAGTTCTTCTTACTTATCAAAAAAAAGAGATACTCATGATTAAATCAAAGCATGACACCAATTTAACTCAAGGAGAGAGGTGGATTTAGACATACATGGGAATGTCAAAAAACTTTTTTTTTGATAAGTATTGAGGAAATATAACCAAAATAAAGTAAAATAAACTTTAGGAGCAACACCAATATGAATTAAGCAAAGAAAAGAAATTATTGCACCCACCTCCATCACAGTCAAGCCCTCTGATCCAGCTGCATCAATCATATCATATATTTGATGCTCAATGGGAAGCTCTACAAGTTGATCAGTGATTTGACATTTCTTTCCAAAGTCCACTTGCTGTTCTTCCTCAAAATCATCATCTCCACGTCCAAGAGTTTTTGGTTCAAAGTTTTTTGGAGAAAAACTTTTGAGCAAACGCAGGCAAGACTCAATCTAACGAAAGCAAATTGACCATAGTCATTCCAAAGAATGCAAACAGTCCAAACTCGTCATTTAGAAAACCACATACTTTGTAAACAAAAACAATACTGACTGTAATCAACAAAGAAAAAGCAATTGTTTTCAGAAAAAGATGCATAAACTAGTATCAGAAATAGATTTAAAATGGAGACAAACAGACTAACGGGAATACAATATTGGAACGTGCAATCAAGTAGACACAGTATTTGTAAACAAAATTTATAAACCTACCTTCCCATTCACTTTAGCATCAAACTGCTCAACAATGTGGGCATCTTTCAACCTGTCACAAATCTGGTAGCACATTGTGCAGGGAACAAAATGGTTAAAACAATCACAGGTACCAAAAAATAAAAAATAGCTAATCCAAAAGGCAGATAAACGGTTTAGTTAAGATTTACTTTTCTCCAATCTTTATGCCCTGAAGGAGCTCCACAATAACCGAGATCCTTTTTTATATCTGAGACAACAAGAACCTTCAATAAAAGAATGGCATGAAACAAAATCAGCATAAGTGGTATAAAGTAATCGGAGAGGCCAGACAATTTTGAATAAGATTGACCTTGTCATTGGCTTCTTCGAGTTTATCACAGACAACTTTCATTGCCGGTAGATAATCCTTTACATGCACATCCTCTTTTACACATTTTCCGGAAACACCATCTCTATTTGTGGCACTTTCATCGGCTTTCCCTACATTTCCTATAGTCCATTCTTCCTTGGTAATCTCAATTTTTTGTTGGGAGCCCAATGATTTTGCATAGCGATACAAGTACATTAAATTGGTAGTCACACTCTGACTGTTTTTTGGCTCCCCTTCATTGCCAGCTTCTTTCGTCCTTACAACTGCAGATTGCCTCACAATCAACCCTTGACATTCAAGGTTCCTCACTACATAAAACAAGTTCTTCCCTTCAATGCCAAATTCCTTGCCCAGTTGACTTTGTGTAATCCCATTTGTTCTGCAAGTACCCAATCTGTTAATGATCGTTCATAGACCTACTTAACCAACTCAACATTGTTCTATCATTTTAATAAAACAAAAATAAAAGTCAAGTAGAACCACGGTTCTCAAAGTGAATTGCTATAATTCAAAGTTTTCTATTCAAAATAGAGTGGCAAACAGGCACACACGGATCCACACATACACATTGAGAGAGAATCCCGGTTCTACTTCAACCCAATCCTAATATATCATGAAAAGAGGATTGAGATAATTGAAAAGTTGAAATTTTCTGGAAAATTACACACAAATTTGTCACCGGAACCACACCATTCCACAAAAACTGACTTCTTCACAAGTGTGTTAGCACAGCAAAAAAAATCCCATTTCATTATAAACACACACATAATCTAATTGAGCTCCATTCAATATACCCACTTCATATACAAGCATATATTCAACAAAATCATAATCTTGTATGTAGCTAAGTCGACCTCACCTAGCGATGGCGAGGCGTTCAAGGGCGCGTCTTTGTGGGGAGGACATGTTGGCATTGGCGGACTGGACGTTGTAGAGCCCAACAAAGTTGTCCCTCAAATGCTCTTTGGCAACAATCTTCAAGTTCAGCTTCTGGGCCTCTTCGAAAGACTGAATCGAAGGGTCAGAGGGACTGTGTGAGACATTTTGGGCTTGGAATTGGAGGGTCGGAACGCTTAAAAGTCCGCCCCAGATGGCCTTCTTGACGCCGGGGGAGAGGTCCAGGTTCGAGGACGAGAGAACTGGTCGGAGCCGGGTCCAGAGGGTCGGGAGAGCGACGCCGTTCTGCCCCTGTGAACAGATTTCCTCGAGTGCTGAGTTGATGATTGTGTCCATGGAAAAGCATAGTAGAGGACTCACTTTATTTCGATAACGGATTTTGTATTCTAAGGTGCTTTTAGTGTGTGTATGTGTATGTTAATGCCTAATGGGGGAGAGAGATACGTTGAGAATTGAGGTTTATTGTGGGGGCCGGTAATGGCGATTGGCGGGACGACAGGAGAATGATGAGGCTGAGCAAACGGAGGAGAGACGAAAAGATTCTAGGGGGGGGTGTTTGGGGGAACGATACGAGTTTGGGCTTGCCTTTGGGTTGGGATGGTTTCGGGATAATTGGGCCTTTGGCAAAGTTGTTGCAGTTTATGGAGTCGTGGGGCTAACTGTATGGATGTAAATAGACAGATCTGTTTGCGAGCAGGATCGGGTTCGGTTCGGATAATTTCAACTCGAGATCAATTCATTTATTAAATGAGCTAAGTTTGAATAAAAAATTATCCTCATTTATTGAACGAACCAAATTCGTATAAACTCATAAACATTTCATTTTTGTTATTTTTAACTTTGCAATGAGAACATGTTAAGCAATTAAAATGATAAAAATGAATTATTTTCTTAATGTAATAGATATCTTAAATTATTGTAATTGTGAGTCTTAATATAAAGGGAAAACTTCAATTTACCATCATGAAGTTGTCACCGATTTGCAATTTTATCATCAATGTTTCAATTTTGTTAATTGCACCCCTTTAAGTTTCAGAAATTTTCAATTTAGGGATTTCGTCCAATTGATCCGTTTAAAGATATGGAAGTGACCCCACATGCCTCACACGTGCCTTTTTTTAAAAAAAAGAAGTTGACAAAAATGCGCTCATTTGTTACAAAAACGCATCGTTTTGATAAAATACCAAAAAAAACTCAACTCCACGTACGTTGTTGTCTTCTTCATCCAACCTCCATGCAAACTCACCACCGTCCATTCTCCACACGTCTCCTGGATCGCTGACAGCTCATCACTCATAGGAGGTGTTGTTGGCTGCATATGTTAGCCATTTTTGCTATTTGTTTCTTTGCTTACCGGCGAAATACAAGGGTGACGGACTCTGGCTCTACTACTAGCAAGCCTAGGTCCTCATGGGTCCCATTCTCCAAGAGATCATGTTCTACAACACGTGTTCGCTGTTTTGCTCAAACCACAGGTTCTTATAATAAGGTCGGTGCATGGTGCAACAATTACGTCATGCAGCCAAACCCCATATCCAGAAGCTTGCAATCACTTCATTAACACATCCTCCATCAACACTAGATGATAGAACTCCGACCATTTCTTTTGATTCAAACACAGGTTTCTCCCAAGCATCCGTTTAAGGTCCCAGTGTAACCTTTCATCTCGTGAAGACACAAAATTTTCAGTTGTTCTGCCATCATTGTCACTAGAAAGGTAGTTGGAGATTAATTTCTTAGAAGGATTTTTTTTTTTTTTTTTCCCGCTTGGAAACGAATTATTTACCTGTCAAGGAGTTTGCATCAGTCTCGTTTGTTTTCGCTTAAAGCAACCGCAAGAAGAAATTAACGGTACGATATGGGATCTTCATCGAAAGCATGTATCCGTCGTTGTTGTTGGACATATTTGTGTTTGTCATCTCCTTTGTATCAAAACAAATTATATATTTGCATGCTAGACATATTTGCTCAAAAGGAAGCAAGCATCATCCGGACAAAATCACCACTGTAATGCGCTTTGTTCACCCCTGTCATACATAACTAAAACAGAGGTTTCTGGTCTAAATACATGGGTTGTTGCATGAACAGAGGCTCAACCAATATGTTAGTTTCCCACTTGCACTGTCTGTGTGCGTCATGCTCCCAATGTTTGCATCCAACCTTATATAATTATTTATAAATTAAGACTACTCAACTTGCATCATCATTATACGTGCATGCAGTTCATGAAGGCAACAAAAATATATATATTTATTAGTATAATGGTGACACAAAAAAGTTAGAGATTAGTGAAAAGTAGGCGTAAAAGAGTTGACTTTAGTGATAAAACCTCAAAAAAAGAAGAAAAAAAAAATATTAATTAACTTAAAACCTTGTAAGCTAATGAATTTGAGCTTAATTGTGTTCCAACCAATGTTAGTTTCGCACTTGCAGTACTGTTTGTGTGGTCAGCCCGAGAAATTGCCACGTCTTGCTTTGTTAGCGTTAGCATGGGAATTAAATGAGAGAGGTCGGATCGATGAGTAGTAACGTATGAAATAAATTTGGACTTTAGTCAGACATCCAGCGGAACATGGATTTGGGAGCCTTCATTGTAACGATAAATCACAAAAATATTTGAAGAAAGAAAGGCACTACATGTCGTTTTTGGTTTGAGCAAAACAACGAACACATGATGTGCCCATAAAGCAGGACACAGCACGTAACCTATTTTCCCACTTCATTTTTTCGCTTGCATCCAAAAACAACCCAACAGTAGTATTTTTCTCCAGGAAAGAACAAATTTTCCCACTTCCACCATGGCGTGAAGAAGGAAGATGAGCCCTTCCAGTTACTAGAGAAGAGGGAAGACGAGCCATGCTCCACCTCCGCCTACCTCGGTCCAGTCACTGACTTCAACCTTTGATTGTAGCTCCAGGAGCGGAACGTCGCTGTAGTTGGAGGCGAGCGGGTCTCCACGCAGCGGAGGCCAGCATGGAGGCCTCCTGGCAGCGGCACGGCTTCTCTTACTTGGCGGCTTCCTTCTTGGCCTCTTTCTTGCTCTGCTCTTGTTGCGGCGGCTCAACCCCGGAATCGGAGGAAAGGGTTTGAGATTCTTCGGAGGACATGGTTGAACGCGTTTGAGGAGTACAAGGTCGTTGCTATGTGAGTTGAAGGCAATTTTGTCACCTTCTTTATAAACGAAACGCTGCGTTTTAAAGATGACAATTTTGCCAAGTTATGTCCAAAAAGAGCAGGTGCGCAGCACGTGGGTCAAATTCCGTTAAGTCTGACAGATCAATTCGACGGAATCCCTAAATTGAAAATTTCTGAAACTTAAAGGGGTGCAATTAACAAAATTGAAGCATTGGTGATAGAATTGCAAATCGATGACAATTTCATGAGAGTAAATTGAAGTTTTCCCTAATATAAATATATGTGTGTATTTGTTTGTATATGAGTGGGTTTATGTGTGTGTAATGAATGCATGTACATACTATAAAATAAACATATAAACTCAAGATTAGATTGTGTAGCGCCCCAGCATTCTAAGCAAGCCATAAGTGTAATTATTTAAAATTACACGTAACACTACTACATAAAATAGTAGCAGACCTTTTTTTTTTAAAGATCAGAGTTTTCCTCAAAAGTATAATTGTAATCTAATTAAAATTTCACATATTATATATATATATATATATATATATATATATATATATATATATTATATATATATCAACAACTAAGAACTTAGTTTTCAAAAACTGCTATAGCCAGCAGGCTACATCTTTTACAAAGTTATTAACGATACACTATAGATCACACATCTAATACTACAAGTATTTTTACTATTGACTTCATATATATATATCAACAACTAAGAACTTAGTTTTTCAAAACTGCTACATGCAGCAAGTTACATCTTTTAGAAAGTTATTAACAACACACTGTAGATCAGAAGTTGCCATAAGTGGCATACTAAAATACACACATCTAACACTTCAAGTATTTTCACTATTGACCACAAGTATGTCAGTCTTTCCAAAATATATCTCAACAACTAAGAACTTAGTTTTCCAAAACTGCTACAGGCTACATCTTTTACAAAGTTATTAACAACACACTGTAAATCAGAAGTTGCTATAAGTGACATACTAAAATACACACATCTAATACTACAAGTATTTTTCACTATTGACTTCAAATATGTCAATCTTTCCAAAAACTGAGTCTCCTAGTCAGCCTCTCTCATCATAAATCGAATACTTAAACAAGTCCGGGTCTTCTTCTTCCTTCTCCTCAACCGCATCTATAAAAATTATAAGTAGACGAGTGAGTCCACGACTCAGCAAGTTCAAGCAAACTAACCATTTATAATATGAATCATCAGTTGTTTATAAAATATATCATCACTAGTGTTTACTCGACAGCCATGTGTGCAGGGTTTTCACAAAAGAGTTTTCAATAAAGTACGGCTAACTAGGAAACCATGTGATAGACAATTTGATACATAGTAATAAAACATAAATATATTTCTTTGCATTTTCTTACTACATAATTAACTACACATTTCATAATATGAAGAAATAAAAGAGTTCTTAACATGATGAGAAAAACATCAGTTAAAATCAATATACTTTAAGCACATAACATTGCAGAATATAACATATCATCATAACAATAACTGAATTTATACTCTCACTTATCTTCAGGAGTTTATTAAGTACTACCTCACTTAACCGCAAGGTTGTTAATAATTTATCAATTTTATAACTTCGAGGTATTAAGCGTGTGAACCCACTTAATCGCTAGGTTATTAGGCAACTTTGTTTCCTCATTCCTAACATCGAGGTATTAGGTGCATAATCCTCACATAACCGCTAGGCCTTTGCATGCATTCATACATAATTTCATATAATATTATCATTTTTGCAAGTCACATTTTTTCTTCCAAAACTCAATCTATTTTCATAAATCATTTCATTTGAAAATACATTTTCATTTAACACATGTAAGACATCTCAAAATATGTTCCTACATGTAATCAAAATAACATGACTCAATAAAACATATATAATATGTTTTTGTAAAATAATGTAGGGTTAGTAAGTTTGAACTTACTGTTTAGGCTTATAATCTTTAGATGATTTTTCTGGGTCTTCGTATACTTCATGCATTGATATTGTACCTTCATATTAGCCTATATTCTTTATTTCTCATTCCTAAACCTTATTTTAAATCCTAAAAATTCAGGCAGTATAACGACATGTTTACAATGTCATAATACAATTTGGGCATCATAACGACATATGTAATGATCCCGATATTCCTTTAGGGAGATTTTTTGTAATTTTAGTAATCATGGAGAATTATATATTTTTAAAAGAAAACAAGATCTTAACTCACATTAATTTTTCTCAAAATATTGGCCAATGAATAATGAAATGACAAAGAAAAATTCTAGAAGCTACATTTACGGAGTTTTAATAAGGTCTCACAATTTTATTTTATTTTATTGTCCAAATCTATAAAGAGACAATATTCGTTTTAAAATAAATAAATAATTTGGCACTTACGGAATTCTATCAATTATTATTATTTTATTTTCACTATATTAAAACTACACCTCACTGCAAGTAATAAAACCCTAGTTTTATAAATATGTATTTTTGCCGTCACCTTCTCCTCACCTCAACTATTTTTCAAGCTGTCTCTCTCTCTCACTTGTGCAAGGTATGGACTAATGGTCTTTAACCCTTCTTTGCCTTTTTGTTTTTTTATTATTATTATTTCTCTGTAGTAGACCATGCACATAGCATGACAAATTTTTCTTCTTTTACCTTTATATGTTGCCACAACCATGAGTGGTTGGAATATTGTACTGTTTTGCATGTTATTTCTTTTTCTCTCTCTTCCCTTTTCTTTCTCTAGACACCGTCACATGCACTCTTTTGCTTTGTTTCTTTCTCCCTTCTCCCTCATAGTCAAAGTACTACATATAACTCTCTTTAATTCTCTCATTTTCATTGTCCTTTTCTCTGACAACATTGACTATTTAGTTTTTTCTTTTTTTTTGTTCCTCTATTTCAAGTCTTACACGAACTGCATTGTTATCCTAGTTTGTTTGTTTATTTTCTCTTACTTCTATTCCATGTACGACATCATGTGTTACCCTCTCCCTATTCCTTTTCTTTTCTCTGTTAATTGTTGCAACATGACTAGTTTTTATTGTCTCTTTTTCTTCTCTTTTGTCCTTTCACTACAAAAATTTTCGATTTTAGTAAACTGTAGTAACGTGAAATCAGTGGCGTGATTTTCACGTTCCTAATCCCATAGTTACTAAAATAATTTTAGTAACGTCCAAATGGACATCACGTTACTGCATAGTAACGCAGAAAAATTGCACGTTAGTAAATATATAGTAACGTGCAAATAAGACGCCAGTAAACATAGTAACGTGATAATTTACATTGAACGAATTTTTAATTTAGTAAAGTGCAAAGTGTTGCACGTCACTAAAATTAGTAACGTGATAAAATTATCACATCACTAATTGTAGTGGCGTGTAACACTTTTGCACGTTACTAAATTAAAAATTAAAAATTAAAAAAAAACGTTACTAATATATATAAAAATTAAAAATTAAAAAATTATTATTTTTAGTAACGTGTGTTAGCACGTTACTAAAATTATGTAAAAAAAAATGTTAACCCCAACGCATAGGGCTTCATCCGAATCATCTGTCCCTCCAGCTCGAATCCATCCATTTTTTCAAGACTTCAAGCTAAAAATCTTGAAACCAATATTCAAGGCTTCAAGCAATGCACTGCACTCCATTAAAGAATATTCATTAATTACCTCTCATGAAACCACTGCACTCCATGCCATATTCTACAAACCCCAATTAATATGAATTAAACACTCTCACCCATAAGAACAAACACACTACATAGGCACAGAAAGGAACATAGAGAGAAAGATACCATGGCAGAGGAAAACAAGAGCTTTTGGAGAAGAAAAAGGCAACCATTTGCAAGCAAAGAGCTCCACTCCTCTTGAATTCATTCTGTATTCCTGATATTGTTTCACAAATATCAAAAATATATCTCAACACCATAACAAAAAGACAAAACCCAATATATATAGCTGAAGGAAGAAGAAGAAGAAATGAAAGACTTACTTGTTGATATTCAAAAATAAAGAAATAAAAACAGTTATGAACCCATCAGATCTGTTACCCATCACAAAAACAGTTTTGTGAATAATTGTTAATAATTGGAACAAAAAGGAAAGAGAAAAAAAGGCCAGGGAAATAACAAGAGAAGAAAGCCAAAAGTTGTAACCAAGGGAAGGAGAGAGAGAGAGTACCTAGTGGGAGAAAGCAAGGAAGTTTGGAACACATGGGAAGAAAAAATGGCTGGAAAAAGGTGTTTTAAAAGATCCAAAAAGACTGGAAAAAAAAATACAATTTTTTTTGAACTTTCAGGGGGTGGCGCTCGCAGGACATGAAAATTTCCTGTCAAAATTTAGATTTTAGTAACATGCAAAACCCTTTCGCACGTTACTAAAGCATAGTAACCTTACTTAAGTCACGTGATTTTCAGTTACTAAAATAATTTTAGTAACGTGAAAATCGTCACCACATTACTATTTAGTAACGTGGAAAAATTTGCACGTTACTAAAATTTTAGGGAAAAAAAAAAACTTTTGGGTGAGGCGCGCACAGGACACGAAATTTTCATGCCCCGCGTGCACCCCAGTTCCCCCCAAAAGGCTCAATCATGAGCTTTTCTGTTTTTTAATTAACTTTATATATATATATATATATATATATATATATATATATATATATATATATATATATATATATATATATATATATATATATATATATATATATATATATATATATATATATATATATATATATATATATATATATATATATATTTTTAAAGAAAAATTATTTTTCTTTTTCTTTTTCTTTTTCTTTTTCTTTTTTTTTAAAAAAAATAATAATAATAATAAACAGGTTTTTCTTTCTTATTTTTCGTTTGTTTTCTTTTTTCCAAAAAATATTGTTTTCATAATTATTAATTATTTTTTTCGTTTGTTCTTTTAAATAAAATTCTTTTTCGTTTTTTCGTTTTTCTTTAATTTGTTTTTTGTAAATAACTTTTTTTAAAATTTTTTTTTTTGGAAAAATTGGTTTTTTTTTTTTTTTTTTATTTTTTTTTTTTTTTTATTTAAGTTAATTTTGGGTTTTTTTTTTTTTTGTTGAATTTGTTTTCTTTTCATTTTTTCTTTAATTTTTTTTTTTAATTTTAATTTCGTGATTTTTTTTTTATTTTTTTTCTTCGAATTTATAGATATTTTTATTGAAAAAAATACATTTTTGCCTTATATAGTATGTTAAACTAACATATTAATTAGTTATTAATACTTACTATATAACATATATCCTATAGCTAGTATATAACTAACTATAAAATATAGTTTACTTACAAAAAAAAAAAAAAATAGTTATATATATATATATATATATATATATATATAAACACACATATATCACATTACTCATGATTTACCGACCAGATTGGAGCAATACGCTTTAATCGATCAGATATTCTATCGATCCTATGATCATGTCATGATCGATCGGACGTTCGATCGAACCTTCACTGTGTCAAGTATGATTGATCAAACTCTATCACGATCGAGAGATCATCCGATCAATCATGATAGATCTATAGGATCAATAGATCATCCGATCGATCATGATAGATTAATAGGATCGATATATCATCCGATCAATCATGGTAGATCATCCGATCGATCATGGTAGATCCATAGGATCGATAGATCATTTGATCAATCATGGTAGATCATCTAATCGATCATGATAGATCAATAGGATTGATATATCATCTGATCGATCATGATAGATCAATAGGATCAATAGATCATCCGATCAATTATGATAAATCATCCGATCGATCATGATAGATCAACAGGATCGATAGATTATCCAATCAATCATGATAGATCATCCGATCGATCATGATAAATCATCTGATCAATCATGATAGATCATCCGATCGATCATGATAAATCATCTGATCGATCATGATAGATTAATAGGATCGATAGATCATCCGATCAATCATGGTAGATCATCCAATCGATCATGATAGATAAATAAGATCGATAGATCATCCAATCATTCATGGTAGATCATTCGATCGATCATGATAGATCGATAGGATCGATAGATCATCCGATCGATCATGATAGATCAATATGATCGATAGATCATCTAATCCATCATGATAGATCATCTAATCGATCATGATAGATCATTAGGAGCGATAGATCATCCGATCAATCATGATAGATCAATAAGATCAATAGATCATCCGATCAATCTTGGTAGATCATCCGATCGATCATGATAGATCAATATGATCGATAGATCATCCGATCAATCTTGGTAGATCATCCGATCGATCATGATAGATCAATATGATCGATAGATCATCCGATCAATCATGGTAGATCATCCAATTGATCATGATAGATCTATAGGATCGATAGATCATCAAATTGATCAGATTTATAGGATCGATAGATCATCCGATCGATTATGATAGATCAATAGGATCGATAGATTATCCAATCAATCATGGTAGATTATCCGATCGATTATGATAAATCATTTGATCGATCATGATAGATCATCCGATTGATCATGATAAATCAATAGATGGTAGATTATGATCGATCATGATAGATCATTATTATTTAGTGAGGTGTTAAATTTGACACGTCATTAATAATTTTAAATTTTAATTTTTTTTTTATACCAAATAAAAAATCCGGGATGCGCAATAAGTAGAGATTGAAAATCCGGGATGCGTTAGGTCCGATTCTTATTAGGATTTGCATTCTAGCCTAGAGCTGACGTAGTTAAGTTTTATCGATACAAGTGGATAATATTTCATATCGGCGTTTTAAGAGCAGTATCGAGGTAAGGGAATCATCTACCCCTTCTAAAATTGTTTCGTATTATACTATTTTATGCATTCTTTCTAGCAGATTTATGTATAAATATCATCTTTATATGTTGCCAATTTTATTGCTTGCATGAGAAATTTTTAATACTTTTTGAAGTGAAATTATTAATGAAAACTGATATTCTTGGAATTATATTGTTGAAAAATCTTAATCATGAAATACATTCCAGTTATAGTAAATTAGTCTTTGTTTAAAAGTTCCCGAAATAGGGAAGTCACTATATTTAGAAAGTGAAGAAAATGAGAATTGTATAAATGAAAAACCCTTATACACGTTGCCTTAAGGTGTACCAAAAGAAGTGAAAAAAAAATAAGAAAATGTTTTATAAAAGAGGCACGTGTGTGGAGGAGGTTATTTTTGGCCCTAGAGATATTCACAGAGGTTAAGCTCGGTACCGTTACTTGGATGGAAGCGCAACCGCTGAAGGACTCGAGAAAGCGGTAATTCATCCCTATGTCATGCTAAGTACACTTTGATTAATTATCAGACAAGGCAGGCCTGCGGCCACAGTTCCTTGCCGTGGTCATGAGGACCGCGCAATCCTAGTACACAGGTCGTAATAGTGTGCATGGGCCATAAAAATGAGAAGTTTTAATTATCAGCAAGTATCTTTACGTTTAAGCAAAATGCTGAACTTATATTTTATGTCTTCCGAAAATTTAAAGTATAAGTGTGTTTTAAGTACAGTTTTAAAGAAAATGATTTTTAACTCAACCGTTTTATGGTTGAAGGTTATCTTATTGAGCATTTCTCGCTCCCCCTTACTTTGTTTTTGTTTTCAGGATATGAGCAGAGAAATTTAGGCCCCCGGAATGGAGATTAGGCTAGCGATATGAGCATTGCATGACAATTACCCTAATAAGTGCACTAGCACAAGAATTTAAGTTTTACTTTGAGTTTTATTTATTCAACCAAACATAAAATGTTATTTAGAGATACTCGTTTCCTCATTTATTGAAGTTTTGAATTTAAAACTATTTTATAGTATTTTAATAATTCAGCATATTAGCTAGATTATCTGTCAAACCTTATGATTTTTTGCGGCTCTGTATAAGAAAATAGATTAACCTAGCCCTAACGGTTTGGGGGCGTAACAATATATCTAAATATCTTAATATTATTTGGGCATCATAACAAAATATCTAATATATCTTAGTATTGTTTGGGCATCATAACGATTATGTAGCATTTCCATGTATTTTTCATATGGGCATTACTACGGCATTAGTATAATATTTATTTAAACCTCTAATATTACTTGAGCATTACAATAGCGCTATTGTAAAATACCTAATAATATGGGGTAATTATCTTTTCCCCCATTAACTACCAGCCATTGTCAACATGCCACTACGAACTGACACATCGATTAAAAGAGAGCATGGAACTACCATTTTCATACCGTTACCCCCCTTCCATCAGTCAAATTCGTGAAAAGACTCAAATAACCTAACTTAAAATTAAAATTTACATAAAATACCCTCAAAATTAAACAAATAAAAATAAGAAATAATAATAATAATAAAAATAAATAAATAAAAAAAGAAAAAAAGAAAGAAAGAAAGGGAGTGGCTGCCACCAAGGGGGAGGGGGGTGGCCTATGAGCCACCTCCAGAGGTGGCGCCAACCACCTCTGGGGTGGTTTTGGGGTGGCTGCGCACCACCCCTCCACCCCCTTTCTTTTTCTTTTTCTTTTTTTAAAAAAATAATATATATATATATATTAGGTTTAATATTTTTTTTATTAAATTATTGTTTGAAGACATTTCGATCTTTAAACAAAATTTAACGTCTAAAAATAGAATATTCCATCTGATTTAATGAGATTCCCTAACGGAATAAGGGTAATGGTATGAAAATGGTAGTTTCATGCTCTCTTTTGGTCTAGGTGTCAATTCGTGGTGGCATGTTAACAATGGTCGGTAGTTGATAGGGGAAAATATAATTACCCCTAATAATATTTAGGCAGCATAATGACGCATTTGTAACTTTAAAAAAATGATCGAATATTCATTCACTTTCCCCAGCAATTTAGACATTATATTGACATAATTTAAATTATAATAACTAGAATATATGGACATAAACTAAGGATAAAAGAATTATACTTAGCACTCTCACTTCAAGTAGCTCCAAAGCATAATTTTTACTCTTAAATATTTTTCACTTCCCCTTCTTTTCTTTTTCTTTTTTAACTCCTGCATGTTATACGTGACAAAGAGAGAGGACAAAATATTTGAATGAAAATAAGAGCTCTAATCCAACCTATTTATAGGCAAAGTTTTGGGTACATAACTAGTATTTTGGTAAAAGAATCAAACGATAGACATTTTATAGAGTAATTCTAGGAGTACATTAAATGTCCATCAAGTGTCCATAAAAAATGAGGTGGCTTTTAAAACTACAACTTAATCAAAATCATCATTTGATCGATTACACGCCCAATGGTGATTTTAATCGATCAAATGATGATTTTAAAAAGCCACCTCATTTTTTGATGGACACTTAATGTACATGTAGAATTACTCAATTTTATAATATTCTTTCTAAAGTTTACAAGTGTCATGCAGCAATGTTACGTGTCAAAGGTTGGCGTGAATACTCTTACGATTTACTTCAATTTTTTTGTAGAAAGCTTGAAACAAAGCTTTGTATAACACTTTAGAATGCTTTAGAATCTAGTGTAAGTACTGTGTAAGATTTCTCCAAATTTTTTTTTTAACATTCACGTAAACAAGCTAAAACAAATTAAATATCTAGAATCTATTAGAACTAGCTGTAGAATATGACCTCTCATTTATTGTCCCTTTTTTTTTTTTTTTTAACAATATTAGCTTTTACTCCAAGAAACAAATTTCCCAAACTTACTATATGCAAATTCGTACTTCATGAACCAAGCACATATGAATGTATATATATTTATCTATTTATTTTTAAGTCTCATTATTCAAATCTTGAATGTCAAATTATCCATAATGCGAATCAGAACCTAGTTTAAACTGTCCAATTGCCAGTTCAAACTGATGATATAAAATTAAACATCAAATAATCTACCCCTGGTGGATGTGGCTGGGGGAGGAATGAGAGTATAACAAAAAGCATTATAATATAACCGACATGGAGTACCTGACACTGGATGACCTGCTTGTTGGTCTGCCAGTATACTGCGCAAACGCGAAGTTAGAGGACATTGGTGATGATAAGGACCTGACATTTTTTATGTAGGACAAGGTCGATTAGAAGATGACAATGATGATATGGGGTTTGGGGTGTTGACGAGCTCGAAGGTCCTATCTACAATAATTGGGAGGAGATTTCTTAGGAGCCCATAGAGAATGATATATTCGAAGACCTGCCCAAATCTATGGATCACATTATTGCAGCTATTGGTTCTACATCCTTTCATTTAGATTATTAAGTTTTAAAATTTGAGGATGAAATTTTTGTAAGAAGAATAGGATGTAACATCCAGAATAAATAAATGTTAAAGGACAATAGAAAATTAAGATTTAATAAATAAAATATAGGATTTAATGTATCTTTGATGGAATTAGTTTAAGCATAGTGAAGCTCAAAGGTGTTCTATAAAAAAGGGGCATAAAATCCTAAGTTAGAAGTTTTAGAATTCGAATCAGAGGCATGGAGTTGGAATGGTGCTCGACGCGTTCGAAGGTAAAGGAATCTCCATGTGGCGTAAAGGCGCGCGCGGGGGAAAAGCTTGGACGTCCAGGATTAAATCATAGGCAAGCGCGTTCGAACGAGAAAAATATTTCTTTTGAACGAAACGACATCTCCACGTATCACCATGCGTTTGATGGAGTTAAAGTTTGGATTTACACAGCTGAATCCCTAATCCTTTGCTTTTTGTGCAGTTTAGTGTTTTTATATTTTAGGGTTTGTATTTGAGTGAAGAGTTGTGATCGTGAGGTTAAGTTGGAGGTTCGTAAGGTGTACATTTTGATTTTGGTGTTTAAGTAGTGACATCATATTTATGATTGTTGTTTTGGTTGTAATTTTGTGTGATTTTAGAGAGAGAAATGGAGAATCGGGGTTTTGGAGAAAATGATGGATTTTTATGGTTGATTTGGGCTTTGGTTGGTGCATATTAAATTGCTTTGATGTTTTTAAGATGAAGGAGAGATTTGGGAGTGTTGAAAATTGAGTTTGAAGGAATTTTACGTAGTAATTTAATGTTATATGTGTTGTCATTTGAACAACATGGGTGTCGTTGCAATGAACTAGCCTTAGAATGTTTCGATCGCAATCACGATTGAAACCTGTTCAAGCGAGGTTTGGTTCGAATGATTGAGGCAATTTCAAAATGCCTCAGTAGTAACCTTGATCGTAAGGCGCTCGAATGAGTGAGGCACGGAATATCTGGTTCTAACCCGTTGGCAAGCTGTTCGAACGATACTCGTTGGGTTAGGGAAAAACTAGGGTAGGGAAATAAGAGCTTTAGAGTTTAAGAAAAAACGTCTAGGGTTTTAGTAAATGGAAAACCCTAACCAATTCATACAATAAATTGCAGACGTATGCGTGAACGGATCAGGAACATTTAGACAAAAAATTCTAGGCGAAAGTTGTAAGTAAATCCCTTTACTAATAGCAATAAATATGTTTTACATGCAACATATTTTAACATGTATATGCAAGTAAGTAGAAAAAAACATGTATTATTTTTAAAACAAAGGATAGAGAAGTTTTTTCAAAACAGGGAGGGCTCACACCACACACACCTGTTTGTTTGGGGTTTATACTTACAGAGTTGTGGACTCATAGTTCCACCTGTAAAATTGTTTAGAAAAAATTACAATTTAGCCCCAAAACTGCCAGCCGTTTTGGAAGTAGCCTTCCGAACTACCAATGATTAGACTCTGGCCCCTCAAACTACCAATTTTTTTTTTTAAATGTCCATTTTGTCGAAATATACCTATAATGCCCATGCCACATGTCATTTTCAATTAAAAATTGAAAAACTAAAAAAAACTAAAATTTTATTTTTTAAAAAAGAAAAAAAAAATTGGTGTTTTGAGGATGGCTCGCGGCCACCCCCTAGGGCCTTGGGGTGGCTTTTGGGCCACCCCTAGATTCATTTCAAGGTGGCCCAAAGGCCACCCCTAGCCATTAGAGGCTGGCCGCAAGGCTACCCCTGGCTCCAGGGGGGGGCCGCACCCCTAGATCCATTTTGGGGTGGCCGCGTCACTACGAGCCATCCCCCTCCCCAAGGGGGTAGTTGCCACCAGCAACCACCCCCTAAACACTCATTTCTTATTTTTTTTTAGTTTTTAATTTTTCTTATTTTTTTAATTGAAAAATGACACGTGGCAGATGTATTATTGGTATATTTCAACAAAATTGGCATTTTTGAAACTTTTTGATTGTTTGGGGGGCCAAAGTCCAAGCGTTGGTAGTTCAAGGGGCTACTTCCAAAACGGCTAACAATTTGAGGAATTAAACTATAATTTTTTCAATTGTTTAATTTTAGATTTATAGCAGGGCTAGATGCAAATGTGCTCAAGGGGTATGTGTAGTATGATCCATAGTGTTTTGGAGTTATAACTTTTAGAGACCTGTGAAGAGGACACAACTTGGGTATTTTCAGTTTGGTTCAAGTTGGCTTAAAGCCATTTTTTATGAAGTGTATAGCGTGAGACATATGAATATAAATTGTGTATAAGTTATAGACAAATGTAAGTTATGTTCCAGCTTAGAGCTTTTGTAGTATTCTTACGTTATATAGTTCAATTGATGTTGAAAAAAAAAAAATACAAAATTTCCATTCGGCTGTTTATCAAGAAGTAATAGTAGTGTCATGTGGATAATGTAAATTAATACATTTATCCTGGCAGAGCATTATAAGTTGGTATTAGATTGAATCTATACCAGAGCATAGGTTATGATCAGGTAGGTAAGAGATGAGTATGATAGGAGAAGTCTAGCGATAAGGTAAGGTCGTGAGTGAGAGTTTGAGAGCTTTCCATAGGCTGGAACTAACAACCACTTCATTGTATAAAATGTCGCCAAGACTACGACTTCAAGCCTTGGGAGCTGGGAACGGTGGAGAGGGGAACGTGAACGTTAAGGAGCCCGTCCTGAATAATCGGGAGTATTTGGACACCATGCAAGTCCTACAGTTAGTAAACTAGTTGGCCACTGTAATGGAAAGGGGCCGAGGAGGGGCCATAATGAGTTAAGAGGTTGCTGCTTTAGAGACTTCTGTGCCCATCATTACCGTTACTTTGATGGGGTTTGAGACTTGGTGGACATCGATAATTGTTTGGTGGATATTGAGAAACTGTTGTCTGTTGAAGGTTACAAGCTGCACAAAAGCGTAGAAGGTGAAGAGGTTGGGTGGTAGTTGTAGTCCAAGAAGGAAATATGGTACCAGAGCTGGGGAGTGAAGGTGCCATCATTTAGGCATGATTTAAGGACTAATTCTATGATCAGTACTTCCCCGAAGGTGCTAAAAGAGGCAAAGGCGCGTGAGTTTATGGACTTAGTACATGGCAGTATGACGGTGGCCCAGTATGCAGCAAAGTTCACAGAGTTGTCCCGTTTTGCTATGTACTTGATACTGGGCGAGGAAAAAAAGGTTCGAAAGTTTGAGAAGGGCCTTAACCAGAGAATACAGAACCAAGTGGTGTCCCTTGAGGTTAATAAGTTTGTTGACGTGGTGAACAAGGCATCCTTTGTAGACGAATGGGTCCAGAAAAGCTTAGCTCTAGCAACGAATGAGAGGAAGAAGCAGTTTTCCCAAGTCTCGCAACTGGGATGAGGATAGGAGTCATCCAAAAGAGTGGCCTACTCAAAGGCTGGGACAAGCACACCTTGCCCATGCATACGCATCTTTTCCAAGGGCCCTATGTCCTAAGTGCAACATGCAACATCCCGAGGAATTTATATTGAGTTTAGATGCATGCTACTATTGCAGGCTGCAGGGGCATTATGCCAGAGAGTGCCGATGAAAGCTCAAAACTGCATAAAGGCGACAATCAGTGGAACTAGAGACAATTGACTTTGGTGTGGGTCTACACGATCAAGCCAGGAGAAGCGCGCTGACATAGATCGAGGCTAAATATTCTAGGGTATTGATCGATAGGTAAAATTCCTCTCTTCAGTGGTCGTGCTAGCGTGTTATTTGATTCTGGAGCTATTCACTTGTTCATATCATCCACTTATGCAAAAATGTGTAGAATTTATAAAGAACCCTAAGCCTAGACATCTTGGTAGTTACGCACGTAGAAAGTATAGTCCTTTGTAGGCGAGTAGTATGGGATTATCCCATCAGCATCAAGGGAAGGACGCTCCATGCGGATCTGGTCATGTATGTTCAAAATGCTTGGGTTCAAAATGATCCTCGGTATGGATTGGATGTCGAGGCACTACATGAGCATTGATTGTTATCAGAAGGAAGTGGTGTTCGATCTGAATGACAGGCAGCGAGGAGTTCAAATTCGTTGGGGCACGCCTCTCCTATCGGCATTGCAAGAAAGAAGGTGGATATGAGAAAATTGTCAAGCTTTCTTGGCCTGCGTAGTCATGGAACCCAAATTCATGGCGTTACAAGAAATTTTGGAGCTAAGGAGTTTCCTGACGTATTTCCCGAGGACTTGTTAGGATTGCCTCTAGAGCGAGAGATAGTCGTCTGCATCAAATTGAAGTTGGGTAGTGTTCCAGTATATAAGGCACCGTATAGGCTAGGATGGCGCCAGCCAAGTTGAAAGAGTTGAAGTCGCAACTGCAAGAAGTGTTTAACAAGGTTTTTATCTGTCCTAGTGTGTCTCCATAGGGAGCACTAGTTTTTTTTTTTTTTTTTTTTTTAAAAAAAGGACAAATCGATGTGGATGTGCATCAACTATCAAGAGCTGAAATGGATTACTGTGAAGAACAAGTACCCCTTACAGTGAATATATGTTTTGTTTGACAAGTTGCAAGGCACTAACGTCTTTTCCAAGATAGATTTTTGGTCGGGGTACCATCAATTGAGAATTAAGAATGAAGATATATAGAAGACAACGTTCAGAACTTGTTATGGTCAGTTCGAGTTTTTGGTTATATTGTTCGGATTAGCCAACGCCCCTATAGTCTTTATAGACCTGATGAATTAGGTGTTCCGAGATTACCTATACTAGTTCGTAGTGGTATTCATAGATGACATCCTGGTGTCCTTAAAGAGTCATGAGTAGCACGAAGGTCACTTATATATGGACAATGTTGTAGGTGCTCACTTTGGGAGAAAATTAAGGTTGTACGCCAAGCTCAAGAAGTGTGAGATTTGGCTGGGGAAGGTCTTGCTCCTTGGGCATTTGGTGTTTGAGGAAGATGTGTTAGCGGATCAAGCAAGATCAAGGTCATCGTCAATTGGGAAACACCAACCAAGATGCAAGAAGTCAAAATATTTTATGGGTCTAGTCGATTACTACATGAAGTTTGTATAAGGGTTTTCTAAGATTTTCCTAAAAAGGAAGAATGCTCGATATGAGTGGGCTGAAGCTTATGAGAAAAGATTCCAATAGATTAAGCATATATATATAGGTTAGTTACAGCCCCAGTACTCACCCTCACTATGGAATCAAAATGATTTGTGGTGTATAATGATACGTCCAAGAAAGGATTTTGGTACATCCTTATGCAAAACAGAAAGGTAGTGACATAAGTGTCACGACAATTAGAGGAATATGAGCAGAACTACTCCACTCATAATTTGGAGTTGGCATCTACAGTTTTTGCTCTCAAGATTTGGGAACAGTACTACTTATACGGAAAGAAGTTATATGACATGCATGAATTTTATCAGTTTTTGTATGAGTCCTACCATTACATAGTTAATCTTATGACAAAGATATGTTGAAACACTACAAAAATAGTGTGATTTGCCACGTGCAGTTTGACACGTGTACAGTGTCGTACACATGTCAAACAGTTTGACACGTTCATTTTGACACGCGTGAGACGCGTGTCAAATGTGCAAGTCATTAACTGCACAATTTGACACGTGTATTGGAATACACGTGTCAAAACAGTTTGACACGAGTATATTAATACACGTGTCAAATAGAATTTTTTTTAAAAAAAAAATCCAAATCGAATTTTTTATTTAAATAAAATTTAATTTATTTAATTGTATTTTTAAATTAAATTAAAAATACAATTAAATAATTAAATAAAAAATTTAATTAAATAAAAAACTAAATTTGGATATTTTTTTTTATATTTAATTTTGTTATTTTTTTTTAAAAATTTATTTGGGTTAATTAATTTTTTATTTTTTTTTTCAAGTTTTATAATTTCCGACCACAAATAACGCAATATTTATTTTACCCAAAAACAGCACAAAATCATATTACACAAACCAATAGTTAGTAACGTATTCGTTAACAAGCAAATATTTACGAACAAAAAATAATTACACAAAATATCTACAAATCTGAAGGGCGTCCCTGCGAATCACGAGGTACCGTCCCAGGCGTGTTCTCACCAACCGGCGATTGCTGCGCAATGAATGGTGTAGCGGGCGAAGGTGTAGCGACAGTGGAGTGCTGGCTCAGCTGTCGTCCAACAGACGACAACGTACCAACCGTTGTCGAATTACCTGCAAATAATATAGACAATTAAAGTATATAATATTACTTGCAAAATTAAAGTGGTAATGAAAACAAATTGAAATTAATTTTGTCCTATACACAATATAAATCATACCTGCAGATGCACTACTAACAGACGACGTACTACCTACATGTGCAGGTGAAGACTGAGTACCAAGACATGGTGCTGATACTCCCATAGAGGACATGAAGATCTCAAACTGTCGCATGCGCTGCTCCATGGCGTCGAACTGTTGCACACGCTGCTCCATGGCGTCGAACTGTTGCACGCGTTGCTCCAACCGGTCATTCCTCACTCGCTCAACCTGTAGCTCCGCTTGGATCTCTTCCATCTTCCGAGCGTGTTCGGCCCAATCCCGAGACGTGCCCTGAGATGGTCCCCCTTGTGACCGAGGCCTATATGAGAAACATGTCCCCTGAACAGGTGTGACGTTCGGCCCAACCTGCCGAACCCTCCCTGCATACTCAGGCCTCCCAACCGCCTGTTCGTAAGCGTCGTTCGGTGCCCAACGCACCGTGTCTGCGGAGACGCTTTGCGTGGCAGCTGGATCACTGGATAAACTCTGTGTCATCCTCTCCTGTACGTCGTCAACATGAAAAAGTCATATATTGAATAATGACATATCACACAAAATTTAAAAATATTAGTAAATTAAATCAGTAGCATACGCATAGGACCCGTGTACGTTCGTTCACGTAAGTGCCGTCCTTCCTTGTGTGGGTCTTCACGAACGACGCGGCGCGAGTGGGGGGCGTGCCAGATGTACATGTCTGTTGTCATGCAGTTGACATATATTTTAAACAGATAGCGATAAAAATATTATAAAGAAAAGGAAAAACAATTAGCAACAAATATTAAAAACATAAACATATATATTTTTATACCTCCTCGTGATTAAATCTAGCATAAATTTTAGATCCCGTACAATGGGGAAGGTCATTCTGCTCCCGCAGCCTCTTCATCCGTTCAGAGGTTGCCTACGCATTGAACATGAAAATAAAAATGTAAGCATTGACACACTTAAATTAAAACTAAAATTACATGAACTGTTATTAAAAAACCACAACATTTTTTTGGCCTACATACGATTTTATGCTCAGAGCACCAATTTCTCAGCAGGAACTTTACATCTGCTGCGTCATACTCCTCAAAAAAATTGTCCGGCATTCTCGCACGGATACTCTCGGGCGTGTCACCGTCTCCAATACATAGTTTGGTTTTGAACCTCGACTTCCACGAGCGGTGCTTACGGCCAATATCATTCCACGCCTCCTGTTGTGCCCTACGCGCGTCTACTGATACAGGTAGATAGAACTCCTCCTGCACATTCAATTAAAGCATTATAGGTTTAAAAACTTCAAGAAAAACATTAATCTCAAGTTTAATTCAAATAAATAATTAAATTATATTCATAAACATACCATCAGCGCGTCCCACATTGCCTGCTTAATCTGCTTATTTACCCTCGCCCATTCGTCCCGCATGTGTATGTAAGACCCACTCCTGATCAGCTTGCCCTCAGCCCGCCGAAAACAATTGCAGGCTCGTCCTACAGGTTGTATAGCAGCATTGTACTGCAATACAACCTTCTTCCCCCTCGGGAGCACCCAGTTTCTGGCTGGGTCCTCAATCACCTCATAATAAATGGTCCCGTCTGGGTTGTACCCTAATGAAAAAAATATTCAACATTTAATTGGTTAACACTAAAGAACATATATATATATATATATATATAAACAAATTGTAATCAAATAGTTATTTTTTTCCAAACAAAAAAATATATATTTTGGTAACATAATATGAGTTTTAAGGATGTCTAAATATGTACTTACCCATCAACCGAATCTGCTCAATCCCTATGTGCTGGGTCGTTGGGTCGCCCGCAACCTCCTCACCAACCCCTCCGGCTGATGGAGGCTGCTGATCATCATCTGAATCCATATCTTGGGGGCTACCGGGGGCCAACTGATCGGTACCCAACATCGCAATGTCCTCCTCATGGGTACTCTGGCTCCCCCCCACATCTAGCATCTGACTCTCACCGGAAAGTGGCACTTGGCTCTCACCAGATAAAGGCATCTGGCTCTCTACATGCCCCGGGCCCTGACTCGCCCCCGATGTTGGCATCTGTCTCGTCCCTAAAATCTGGCCCTGCATCGCCGCCTGTGCCGGTATCTATCCTAACCCCACAGCCTGCATCTGCATCTCCCCGGTCTGTGACAGTGAAAATCTACCATCCTGCGTCTCACTATCAAGGTTACACGTCATAGGTCCACTATACGTATACGGAAAGTACGGTGCATAACCCTGTGGCCCCATCCCCTCTCGCACCCACCATTGATAGGCGTTACCCGGTTGGGTGAACCCTATCTGAGATAATGTCGGCAGCTCCGACAATGGAGAGCTGCAAGGTCCAGCTGTGCTGGTCTGCCCGTGATCTGACGTGGGCACGGCTACCCTACCCGGCAACAATGGTCTATAATCCCCGTCTGGGTGGTGTGGCCACGCTGCAGTATATAATGCCGTCGAATCAGTGGGCGTGGTCATGGGGGGCACGGGTGGGCGAGGTGCCCGATATGCATAAGGAGGGGGTCTCTGGTCCATCAATACCTACGAACAAATGTAGACAAATTAATTAGAATATGTTTTTTTAATATATTTTTAATGAATATGCAAATTATACAACGAAATTTATGCAAATAATAAAAATTTGTATTGAGTTCAAGCGAATTGTACAAACAATATATATATCAGTCAAGTGTATTGAGTTCAAGCTAATTATACTCACAACAAATACATCAATCATTGAGTTTAAGGTTTAGGGTTAGGGTATTTTTTTTTAGAAAGTGTAGGATTTTTTTTTTTTAGGGTTTAGGGTTAGGGTATTTTTTTTAGAAAGTGTAGGATTTTTTTTTTAGGGTTTAGGGTTTAGGGTTTAAGGTTTAGGGTTAGGGTATTTTTTTTTAGAAAGTGTAGGATTTTTTTTTTTTAGGGTTTAGGGTTAGGGTATTTTTTTTAGAAAGTGTAGGATATTTTTTTTTTAGGGTTTAGGGTTTAGGGTTAGGGTTTTTTTTTTAGAAAGTGTAGGATTTAGGGTTTAAGGTTTAGGGTTAGGGTATTTTTTTTTAGAAAGTGTAAGATTTTTTTTTTTTGGGTTTAGGGTTAGGGTATTTTTTTTAGAAAGTGTAGGATTTTTTTTTTTTAGGGTTTAGGGTTTAGGGTTTAAGGTTTAGGGTTAGGATTTTTTTTTTAGAAAGTGTAGGAATTTTTTTTTTTAGGGTTTAGGGTTTAGGATTTAGGGTTTAAGGTTTAGGGTTAGGGTTTTTTTTTAGAAAGTGTAGGATTTTTTTTTTAGGGTTTAGGGTTAGGGTATTTTTTTTAGAAAGTGTAGGATATTTTTTTTAGGGTTTAGGGTTTAGGGTTTAAGGTTTAGGGTTAGGGTTTTTTTTTTAGAAAGTGTAGGAATTTTTTTTTTAGGGTTTAGGGTTTAGGATTTAGGGTTTAAGGTTTAGGGTTAGGGTATTTTTTTTAGAAAGTGTAGGATTTTTTTTTTAGGGTTTAGGGTTTAGGGTTTAAGGTTTAGGGTTCGGGTTTTTTTTGTTAGAAAGTGTAGGAATTTTTTTTTTACGGTTTAGGGTTTAGGATTTAGGGTTTAAGGTTTAGGGTTAGGGTTTTTCTTTTAGAAAGTGTAGGATTTTTTTTTTTAGGGTTTAGGGTTTGGGTATTTTTTTAGAAAGTGTAGGATATTTTTTTTAGGGTTTAGGGTTAGGGTATTTTTTTTAGAAAGTGTAGGATATTTTTTTTTAAGGGTTTAGGGTTTAGGGTTAGGGTTTTTTTTTTGGAAAGTGTAGGATTTTTTTTTTTGGAAAAAGGGTTTAGGATTAGGGTTTAGGGTTTTAGTTTTTTTTTTGGAAGTATAGGAATTTTTTGTTTTTTTAAGGGTTTAGGGTTTAGGGTTAGGGTTTTAGTTTTTTCTTAAGGGTTTAGAGGGTTTTAGTTTTTTTTTTGGGTTAGGGTTTTTGTTTTGTTTTAAGAGTTGAAGGTTCTTTTTTAAAAAAACAAAAACAAATATGGGTTTAGGGTGTTTCTTTTTTTAAAAAAAAGGGTTTATTGTTCTGTGTTTAGGGTTAGAGCTTAGGGTTTACGGTTATGAATTTTGTGTTTAGGGTTAGGGTGTTAGGGTATTTTTTTTTAAAAAAATGGTTTAGGGTTAGGGTTAGAGTTTTTGTTTTGTTATAGGATTTGGGCTTTAGGGTTAGGGTTTTGCTTTTTGTAAAAGGTTTAGGATTTAAGGTTTATGGTTAGGGTATTTGTTTTTTTTTAGTGGTTTAGGGTTAAGGAGCTTGGTTTTTTGGTTTTTTTAAGAGTTTTTGGTCATAAATTAAATATTTTGGGTCATTTTATGTTTCTCAAATTGTTTTTTTAAGAAAATACCAAAAAGGAATAGTACGATATACTTGTTTCAATTTTAGTTTAAACAATTCCATAATTTTATTTTTAAAAAGTGATTTTCTATATGAGGATCATTTTGTTGAGTCATTTTGCCAGATTTCGGTTTTATAGAATTCCCAAAAACCAAAATATGATAATTGCTGAAAATGATAATAACAACACAAATTTGTAAATGGTAAAATATATCACCAAAAAAATACAACTGTACGTATGCATATTTTCCATGCATAATAACCAACCACTGAAAAATCAAAAAAATGATACAACAATATATAGTAATACTGCAATGATAAACAATTAAGAAAAATATATAAATAAATACAGTGAAATATATGAAATTTATTATAGCCAAAAAATGTAGGAAACAAATTTTGAAAATTACTCACAATCCTGTACTCTGTGATGTAATATACTACTGATTGTTGTATTTTTTGTACCTACATTTTTTGGGAGGAACAAATTAATACTATCAGCAAAAATAAAAAACACAAAATTACAAAAAACAAACTTAACATTATTACACAGAGAGAGAGAGACAGAGACGTAGAGATACAGAGAGAGAGAGAGGCAGAGAGAGATAGGGAGAGAGAGAGAGAGAGAGAGAGAGAGACATAGAGATACAGAGAGAGAGAAGAGAGAGATAGGGAGAGAGCGAGAGAGGGAGAGAGAGAGTATACTGAGAGAGAGGCAGAGAGAGATAGGGAGAGATACACAGAGAGAGAAAGAGAGAGAGAGAGAGGTAGAGAGAGAGAGAAAGAGATAGAGAGGAAGAGAGAGATAGAGAGAGAGAGGTAGACAGAGAGAGAAAGAGATAGAGAGGAAGAGAGAGAAAGGTAGAGAGAGAGGGAGAGATGGAGCGAGATATTAGAGAGAGAGAGACCGAGAACCGAGCAGAGGAGAGGTGGAGAGAGGGCGTCTCACCGGCGGGAAGGGCGGATGCGCGGTGGCCGGTAGCTGTCCGGTGCGGCTGTGTCGACGGAGAGGGGGAGAGAGAGAGAGGGAGAGAGAATAGTAGTACTGATTAGAAATGGGTAGCTTCCTCTGGAAGCTACCCATTTCCGATATATATATATAATATATTATTATATGAATATATTATTTGAATTTTAAAATTTATATATATATATATATATATATATATATATATATATATATATATATATATATATATATATATATATATATATACAGAAGCCGGCGTTTGGCCAGGTGGCGCGCGGGAGAACTCCCGCGCAGCTGTCTTGGCCAAAGGATTAGGCACGTGTACTAAGTACACGTGTCCAATCCAGGACGTGTATTTAAATACACGTCCCCAATTGTATTTATTTAAAAAAAAAAATTATATATATGTATTTATATAATTTAACCACATAAAAAAAAAATACAAACCCATGCAGCCCTAAATGTATGTACCGTACATATAGCTAAACCTTACGCGCTAAAACTAAACCGTAAACTATAATTTAAAACTAAACCCTAACCCTAAAATTAAACTCTAACACTAAGTATATATACTATATTAAACCCTAAATAAAAAAATAAAAACTAAAACCTAACCATAAAATTAAACTCTAACCCTAAGTGCATAGACTATATATAGCTATAAACTATAATCCTAAGGGTACGTACTGTATATAGTCATAAACCCAAACCCTAACCCTAATCCTCTGTCCAAAAGTATATACTATATATATATATATATATATATATATATATATAGTTATAAACCATAACCCTAAGTACATGTACTATATATATATAGCTATAAATCATAATCCTAAGTATATGTACTATATATATCGGAACAATCTAATTTTGAACTGCTCATGATTTAATATATATATTTAAAAGTGTACAATAATAACACATGAAAAATATATTGACATTATTATTCATAAAATGTAAAATCAATTAAATTATAACCCATAGCTTTGCGTGTATATATTATATATAACTATAAACCTTAAAACCCTAACCCTAAGTGTATATACTATATATAGCGATAAACCCTAATCCTAAATACATGTACTGTATACATAGCTATAAATCATAATCCTAAGTATATGTACTATATATATCGGAACAATATAATTTTGAACTGCTCATGATTTAATATATATATATTTAAAAGTGTACAATAATGACACGTGAAAAATATATTGACATTATTATTCATTAAATGTAAAATCAATTAAATTGTAACCCATAGCCCTAAGTGTATATATTATATATACCTATAAACCCTAAAACCCAAACCCTAAGTGTATATATTATATATATCGATAAACCATAATCCTAAGTATATATACTATATATAGGTATAAACCCTAACCTTAAGTGTATATATTATATATACTATATATAGCTATAAACCCTAACCCTAAGTGTATGTACTATATATAGCCATAAACCCTAAATGTATGTACTATATAAGGGACTAAATTATAAGTATTTAATTCATTATGTAGCGCAGAACTCTTAAAATAATTGCATTTACTATATATAGCCATAAATAGCAAGGTTACTGTATATAGTTTCTAAACCGTTTACATGCATGCATATCTATATATATAGTATTAATTATAGGTTTTTTAACTTTGTTATGTTTAATTTTTTTTTTTTTTTTTTGTTTCTAAACGTAGATGGTGTACAAAACTAAACCCTAATTTGAACTATTTGGTTTAATTAGATATATAGCACCAAATTTGTTTAATTATACATATAGTACAATATGTAAATTAGGTTAGGGTTTACGTACTTATTAGTATACTATATATATATAAATAAGGAACCTAAAAAGTATAAATTCCAACCATAGAATTTACATATAGCATATAGCTTTCAAACCTAATTTTATGTGTATAAGTTATGTACACCGTATTTTCAAAGATTTGTATGATTAATAAGAGAAGGAGTTTTTTTTTTTTTTTTTTGAAAAAAAAATTAACACAACACAATAATTTTTTTTTAATATATATTTGATAAAAAATAACAATTTGACACGTGTATTTAATACACGTGTCAAATTGGACACGCATATTTAATACACGTGTCCAATTAATGGATTGATAAAAAAGGTTTTGAAGAAAATAATTTAAAGTAAATGAAATGTTTTCATGGGCATCAGGATAATGGATAACGTGTGATGACGGGTCAAATGGTCAAATGGTCAAAGGAAATTAAATGCCTGAGTATGAGATGATGGGAACATTAAACAAGAGAATTAAACAACAATTGATAAATGGTCGTGTCAATCACGCGCGGGATAAGACAGTCGGTGCGAGCATGAGATAAACCGTTCATGACAATCACGTGATAGACCTTTTATGACGTTAGAAAAGCTAAAGGAAGTGAAAGGAATGATAACAAAATGGTTATCGAAATAGTTACAGTGAAGGTAATGAGTTATGCATTTTATATTAAGCTATATATGATGATTATGTTTTGATTTAAGCATGCTATTCATTACTGCTTATGAATATGTCACAGCTCTTAGCCTATGATATTATGCCTTATAGTTGATATTTGAAATGGTAGTTATATGCACAATTTCAAATATTTAATGTTACATCAAAGACGCTCTCTAGTTATAAAGAAAATGATAGTATTGGAATTTACCTCTAAGAAATTTTAACGCATTTTTTTTCATATTTATGAAAGTCACAAAATTTGTTTAAAGAAAACTATTTTTAACTAATCTTTAGAAAATAGCTTTGATGTTCAAGGTTTCACTAAAAATAAGAGAGGAAACTTTCAAAAGATAAAGGCTCACGTCATACACGGTTGATTGTATTTTTCCACTTGCAGAGTCGTGGACTCATAATTTTACTTGTAAAATGTTTATTTTACAACCATGGTTGATTGGGAGGTCAGAAAGTTGAATGGGTATATATAGGAGGAAAAAATGATATTTTTAAATCTCATTTTTCAATCTACCTTCAGATTTATAGAATCCACGTTAAGCCCTACAAATTTAATAGTGAATTTAAAATTTAATTGAATGTAAATGTATAAAAAAAATATGTAAGAAATGTAAGTGTATCATTCTTTTACGAAATGACATGTAGGAACGTAGAATGAGCTTTTGAAGTTCCACGTTGTTGGGACTTGGCTTTTGTGAAGTAGGTTGTGTGGGCTTGCGTGCCCTTTCGATGTTGTACAATCTTTGAATAAACTGTGGATATGAACAGTGTCAGTATTGTACTTAAGATAAGTTGATGCATTTATATTTTCTAGCGCTCTGGTATAGATATAATATGGGTAAGTTTGTGGTTTCACATGCAATATGTTAAATTTATAGCATGTTTCCGCTGTTGTGTAAATCAAGGGATTGTTGTAGCGCTACATGGATAATCACAATCATTATCGCCTTTATTCGGTAGGGGCATTACACTATAGATCCTTTAGGGTGGTTTGGTTAGTCCCAAAAACTGATTTTGTGAGCAGGCCGATAACCTTCAAAAACATTTTGGGGTGGTTTAATTACTCTTAAAAACTAGTTCTAGGGATGGAGAAACCATCTCTATAACCCTTGGGGCAGCCAACCACCCTCAAAGGCCTATGGTATAGTTCAACCACTACCAAAGGTCTTTTATGGGAGTAACTAAACCACCCATATAACCTTTGAAGGTGGTTTAAATACCCTCAAAGCCGGCTTTTGGGGGTGATTGGCCACTCCGAACCACTTTTTTTTCTTTTTTTTTTTAAATAAAAAATACAAGATCTTATCACAAGGATCTTTAACATAATTTTATACCCCAAGAATAAATTTGATACAAGTCTAACCCCAATGACTAATTTGATAATTTTTCCAAAAACAAAAAAATTCTAAAAATTCTAAAAAAAAAAACCTTGTGTAGCCTGTAATAAAATGCAGCTTCTGTGAACTCTCCACACTTCGTACGACTTAGTTACACACACACCCACAAAAAAAAAAAAAAAAAAAAAAAAAACCATCTTGTAATATCGTTTTATGATGGTGATAGACATTCAAAGACAAGATGATGCATGATTTATCAAAACAAAAGGGAAAAAAATGGATGTAGCCTGTTATATTGTCGGGCTTTGACAAGTGACAACTACTTGAAATCAGAAATTTAGCATTAAATCATTAATTCTTACGTTCTTCTCTGGATCATCAGTCTTCCCATCATTACTGTTTATGCAGTTCATGTGCAAAACAAACTCACTTCTAAGCCCTTTCTTCTAATTCAAATCATTTCAATTCAAAATAAACAGGTGGCACGTCTATGTGTGTGATTATTGAAGCTGCTGCTCTGCTTTCTCCATCAATCTAGCCAAACACTCTTGCCAATCTGAAACCTTCTCGTCTCCATTGGCCACCTATTGCCACAGAAAGCAGAGAACAATGGATAACCCAGTTACCAAGAAAATGAAGAAGAAAATAACATGGTTGAAATAAATGAATAAGGTGGTTGTTTTGTAATGGACAAGAAAATATCCTAATGTCTCTAGTATGCCAATGAAATGGATTGACTTCGTATCCTCAAACTATTCTATAGTTTACAACTTGTTTTAGCGCACCAACTTGGTGATGACTGCTTTTCATAGCAATGACTCCATTTTTATTTGTTGTTTTGGTGTACCTTCAAATAAGTGTATATGTTAGACAGGAACCAAGGATTAGACTGTTGGTCCACTTCACGCAACATGCTAGGCAGGATTATTTCAACTACTTCAACAAGATAATAAAAGTGATCATTAAGAAATTGCATATTTGGCTGTCTGGCCGACAGTTGATACATTAGAGGAGTTTCATCTGTCAAATTTTTTAAGAAATGGCCAATCAAATCAGTTTCTGTCAATGAATTTGGATGTATATTTGTTTACCAACCTCAAATATGAATCCTCTTTGTGGGACTGCATCAACAGCTTCCACACAAATAAAGGCAGCATCCTCCTTACTAAGATTTCCCCTTTCAGCAATACCCTGTCATGAAGAACATTAAATGAAGTTTGATACTCAGCTATAGAAATCAAAAAGACCTCATTGTTTTTATCTTGTAAGGTAATTTTGTTCATATCCTCCATATGCTTGTCAATCCCCTAAATTTTTTCAGTTATATATTCCGACCAGGGAAAGAAGAAAATGTAGTACCTTTGCATCCAACATAAGAATGGTTTGGCTGATTGCTTATTCTACAATAACTACATTACTTTTGGATATTGAATCTATTTCAATCTCTACAATCAGTTTTAGTTATGACTATATTTGCTCTAGAAAGATCTTGGAAACAGTAAGTCTGCGCATCTTAACACTACAGAGAATGATATGGGATAATTTACTATCCTGCAATTTCCTGATGACCCACGAAAATAGGGTTCCCAGTTGACAGGAATTGTATAACAGCTAAAACACATTGCAATGACCAACACATATAGCTGTCTCATAAGTGAATTTCAGGTCGGGATCTCTTTTAAAAGTCGGTACAAAATTGATTGCCATCATTTATTGAGTTACGAACAAACAGGCTTAAGTTTGTTTCACATAGAAACTAGCAGTCACTCTTATTCTTCTGAACAATCATCAGTAGAAAGAAAAAGGAAGTAAATGTAACGCAGTCCAAAAACTAGAAATTAAAATTGAAGTTTGATCCTGTCCGTTGTAACAGAAGAAGAGCAACACCTCTTCAAAGCTAAAACCTTGTCTTCCACCTGGAGTGCTTTCTAACAACCCAGCCCTGATGATGGTGTAAGGGATTCCTGAGGCTATCAGCATCAATTCATCTTGCTCAGCCAATTTTCTTGCATTGCTTTTCATGAGACCTTGAATGCCACCAGCACCTTTATAAGCAGACAACTGCAACCTTATCAAACCACAATAACAAACAAGCATTTACTTAAATTGGTGATGTTTCATGTTTACAGAATCACAAATGAGAGGAAGAGAGATACCTGAGACAAGAGAATTAGATGTTGCACCCCATTCAAGGCCCCAACATTAGATAAGAAACCTTCCTGACAAAACATTGGAAATTCTTCTTAAGTAGAAAGGCAAGATGACCTTAACTAACAGGAATGCCCTGAAGTAACAGAGAAAGATGATTAATCTAAAAATAAATAGCTATGCATAATTAAACTGTAGAAAATATAATCAAGATGAGAATTTCTTTGACTTTGCATGTACAGCTATTGCTTGCATAGTTCGAGTTTCAAAGAAGGCATCAAACCAATTACATCAAATCGATGAAGAGAATAAGTTACAACCATGCGACAAGGAGACTGATTTTGGTTGTGGTGGAAACGCCTATATCTAAATGCCAGGTAATAGTACATGCTTTAGACATCAATGCCTGTGGCACACGTGATGTTCTTTCTGGCCATTGCATCGGACATCTCATATTTGCAAACATTGACACTCAATATCATTTTTTTGCGTGTACATGCCAGCTGCCAACCTCCTTACATATTTGGTTTTGGCAGATTTTACCTAACGGTTTTTTCCCCCCATAACCTGGCTTTTACTTTTCCAATAAGAACGCTTACTTAAGCAATTACAATGACAAGATCATGCTCACCAGCACAACAGGAACAACAGTCATAATGGGAAACACACGGATAATAAGGATGGCAAATTCAAATCAAATCAGTAGAAGGGTCAATAAGAGTGTACATTTGGCAAGCCACAGAACCTCAGAAAATCAGAAGTACTACCACTTTGTGTGATAGTTATAGTCTGTCTAGACGTTTTGCTATTGAGTATGGTTTTAGTAAAGATGGAATGTATAAATCAATAAGCTAGATTCAGATATGCATACATTTGGGCATATTATTGTGCGAACTCCTCTTAGAGCTCTCCTTAGAAATGGTTTGTCACTTGCATCTCCAGCCATTGACTGCATACGTAACCAAGAAATATTAGGAAAAGCTACTGCCAAGATACTAGGACCACCTATGAGTAATTTTACTGAAACTCAGAAATCCACCCACCTCAACATAAGTTCCGAAGGCTTCAAGTGCAGCCCGCTTATCCTTCACCAGTGCTTTAACCCGAGTTTTTTTGACAATCAAAGACAATATTACCATCTACATAAGCTAGATAATCCGAGGCTCAGAATTCACATACTGTAAGCCATTTAAGAGTTCTACGCTAAACAGCAAGAAACTACTCCAATCATACCACACAGTTGCCCATATATGGGTGCAAAGATACAAATTCAAAAATTGTACATCATATACAGACGAAAAGATTAAAGTTTTCAATTGGCATTTTGATCCTCATAAAGTTATCCAAATAATATTTTTGCAAGTTGATGTTACAATCCTCGAGGTTAAGAGTTTAATCAAATCAGTATCCATCAGTCCTAGGACGTTGTCAAGGATTAGGCTCTTAACAATTGGTATGAGAGTAGGCACTATATCAGGGATTTGAGTCACGGAAAAGGAGGGCTATAAACTGAATTAATGGCTTAGTATTATATATGGGCATAATGTTAAGTCATTGATTATTAATGGGTGAATGGAGCCGCCAAAAGAAAAAAGGGTTACCATTGGGTCAGTACTAATAGAGTGGGTCGCTGTAGATGTCAGATTCGAAAGCGTAGTGAAATGTTACGATCCCTAAGGGTTAAAAGTTTAATCAAATCAATATCCAACAATATTAGGACTTTTGGATCAATGCTTAGGACCTTAACAATTGACTCGGTTGTCAATGCCAAAAAAATTAAGATTCAATATGCTACTCATATGTTAACAAGCAATTGGGTTCAAAAGCAACGCACACCTGGCCTATCTCACTGTCTCCGTCAGTTACCAAAACTGCGTCCCTGACTTCTTCTACTTCTGTCTTTTCAATGAATAATTCAGAATTCTTTCAAATCTTAAAAGGAATTTAGAGATAAACATCCCCGAACTACCGTTCATGGACTACCTGATTGATCATCATCTTCAACATCGGATCCATCTTTAGCGGGGATATCTGGTGCCCCATACCATTTCCTCAACTTGGGACCCCCTATAAAAAACAAGCAGGCAGATCTCAAGACAAAGTGTAACAAAACTTAATGTCCTAATTATAATATTAATTAAATGATTACATTTACTTTTTTCTTTGATAATTCACAATTTCGGAACAACTATGACCATATAAACCGTACCTTCGATATAATCAAGAATTTGATCCATAAAACCGAGTTTCTTCTTGGCCGAGCAACGAACGAGAGCACGCTTTTCGACGAAACAAGAATTCACTGCTCTGCATGACCTTTGAGAGTGACAAAAAAGAGAGCTAGTGTTAAGAAAGAGAGTAGAAGGAATACCCGCCATTGATAGACCCTTCTGTTTCTCTCATCCAACCGTTTCGTTCCCGCTAAAAATAGGATAACCATGAGATACACTACTCTTTTTAGCTCAATTCCTTTTACACCACTAAACAATAACATTTTTACGTACAATGCCATTCAGGAAAAAATAATAAATTATAAAACAAAAAAAAGAAAAGAAACTTCACTTACCATGAATTGTCGCCCCTTTTGTAATGTTTTTTTCGTAAAGTTTAAAATCTCTCAATTTAATGTATTATACTTTTAAGTTTTTGTAATGTCCTTCATCTGTTAAGATTTGAAATTAAATCAGACGGTAAAAAGAATAAAATAACCTTTATACCTTTGATAATTTTATAAAATCTTAAATTTACCCTTACTTACAAATAAAATATTAAAGAACAAAACAAAGAAAAAATTAGTCTCAGCCGTGGGGTTTGGTGACCCACAGTGGGTTACAAGTGACTCAATGGCAAGTCAAATCGTTTGGTCACTTGTGAATTGTGATCACAGGATGACCATCGTGGGTCTGGTGAACCACGATAAATGGTTCACAGGTGAACTAACGGTAGGTCACAAGGTGACCCACAATGTGTCAAAGGTGACCCAACAGCTAGTTACACTATTGGTCACTTGTGACCCATCATATCCACGTGCTATAAGCTAAAATCTTAATAAAGGGAGATCGTAAAAAATTAAAAGTTTGATATACTAATGCTTCGTTTGTTTTGGTGTAAAATAATTTTGACATTTTACGGTGTTTGGTAGGGACGAAAATAATGGTAAACGAAAATCATTTTTGGTTTGACCGTAAAACCTTATTTAATTTTTGAAAAACGATTTACGATTTTAAAAACTGTAAATCGTTTTTCGAAATTAAACTCTTCGTTCTTGCACGCACGTTTGATATCCGATTGTTGGAACCCGGCAATTATTGGTAGTCAGAATCCAGGTGGCACCGAAATTCGGCCATCGGAATACTGCCGACGCTGGAATTCGGTGACATTCGGCTACTGTCGCCGGATGCGAGCGGACCAGATTCCGGCCGAAACTGGTTGGAATTCAGCCATGGTCAGAAGCCGGCTGGATTTGGCCAAAATGGCCGGAATCCGGTTGGATCTGACGGGAACCGGAGGAGTCCGACAATTTTGGCCGAATCCGGCCAAATGTGCTCGCCGGAATTCAGTAACGGCGACTGGACGTTGTCGGATTCCGACGACAGTTGCATTTTCACATTTCGTAATTTGTTCGTGCGAATCAAACATCAAAAAATATTTTCGAGAAAATTATATTTTTTGAAAATGATTTCGTCGAAAATATTTTACGGCGAAATCTTTTTTACGTCGAAATATACGGAGCATAAATTGAAAAGTTTTAAATTTGGAGAATGTTGAAAAATGGCGTGACAAACCAATAGTAAAAGTGAAGTCTTAAAAAAAAAACTTATTCAATAGTCTGGGCCTCAGTCCAAGACTTCTTCGCTTGAAGAGTCTCTCTCTCATAGACAATTCTTTTAACTCCTTAAAACAGCCTAATCCTCTGTTATTTCACTTCCTCTCTGCAGTTTTCAGTCTTAACCCGAAATTTTGTGATTGTTAGAGTTGATGAAGGCATAAAGATTGGTTGATGAAGGCAAGAACATGGTCCAAGGCCGTTAGGGTCACAAAATTTCAAACTTTTTTTAACAAAATCCATACCCATATGGTGGTTCTTTGCAAAATCTAATCTTTTTTTGCTTCATTTTCTTTGGGCTTTGCTGGTGAGGAAAATGATGGACGGAAGAAAGAGAGGTTTTACTGGCGAGAAAATGAAGGAGAAGCAGTGATAGTGATCGAGGGAAGAGACGTGGACAAAATTTTTGGAAGAGACCTGAACCGTTCAATTATTTAGTTAAATCTGAGCCGTTCACTTTTTTTTACAGCATGTGTGCTGTAGTTTAAACTACTCAGTCTCGAGTAGTGATAGGCAGGGGCCATCCTGCCGGCCCTTGCCCGGCCCTTTCCTACGTGGAAAGGGCCATTTTAGTTTTACACTTTTTTTTTTTGAAATTAAAAAAAAAATAATAATAAAAAAAAAATAAATTTCAAATTTCAAAAACAGCGAAACCAGTTCGGGTGCCCCATTTTTCTTATTTTTGTCTTCCCCCCAAATTTTCCCTCCCTCCCTCTCTCCATCTACCCCCAAAACCAGTGTCGTTCTTCCGGTTCCGGCAACCATTTTCGCACGAGCCAGCCACCGTTTCGAGCTCCGTCATTCTTCCGGTTCCGACGAGGTGTTTCGCACGAGCCCGCCACCGTTCCGAGCTCCGTCGTTCTTCCGGATCCGGCAACCAGTTTCGCACGAGCCCGCCACCGCTCCGAGCTCCGTCATTCTTCCGGTTCCGACGAGGTCCCCCACCGTCTACTTCCATCTCCATCTCTATCTCCGGCCACTAGGTACTGTCAGGCGCCATCACCGTCGTTCTCCATCTTCGGCCAAAGCCCACCCATCGGCCGTCTTCCAGTGGCGGCCCTCTTCCATCTCCGGCCGTATTCCAGTTTCGGCTTCCCCCCAAATCTGGGAACTGCTGGTCCCGCCATATCCGGTGATTCATGGGTGCTGCCGAGACCACAATTGGGCTTCCATTAAACAGCATCATCATCACCAAATTAGGGGTAGGTTAATTCTGGAATTTTCAAGGTTTCTCGTTGGTTAATTGTAGATAGTAGTGGTTGAATCCGTTTCACGTGGGTTGTAATTCTTTGGGGTTTCTCTCTTTCGCTATAGCCTTATGTGGTTGAAGTCTGTTATTGGGTTTTTTTTTTATAGGTTAGGGGTTCCTGTATCGACAAATTACATTATTTGTCATAATATAAAGCAATGCAGAATAAGTAATTTGTCGACCAAAGAACGGTGATGCAAATGCTGAAAGACCTGTGCCAGTTTTGTGCCAGACCAGTTACCAACAATTTATCGAACCCTTGGCGAGAATTATTTTGAAAGCTGTTGTTGCTCAGTATAACGCCAGCCAGCTTATCACTCAGAGAGAGGTAAACAACAAGGCTTATTCTTCTTGACAGTTCTAATCACAAATTGATCTAATGATTTGGGTTAGGGTGCACAATTTAGCTTTTGGTTTCACATCCTTCTTTTATAGTTAAGCTCATTGGGTTATGAGAACTGTTTGTCGGGATTTTCTACTTTGCAGATTTTCATAATCTCCCATTTAACTAAATTTATTGTGGAAAAAGCTGAGCAAGACAAGAAAAGTGCTATTATCAGAGCACAGGTGAGGTGGAAGAGATTCCTCAGGTTTATAACTCTTAATCATCTGTTATAGGGAGAATTTCAGTCGGTAATCTACTAGATTGATCTCTTGCCTCCTTATGTCATGCTAGTGAGAACTGATTTAGAAATTCAGCTGCATTAAATTTTGGAGAAAAATGGATTCTTGATCAAATGCTAGTCCCACTTAATGTTTATTGGCTCCTGTGGATTTAGTGGTTAGATATTGGTGATATCATTTTGCTTAAGAACATCTGGAAAGCTTTGTTCTTTTTATTTTCAGAGGGATTCAATCGTTATTCTAATAGGTGCTTGGTAGCCAGAAGTTGGTAGGAAGTTCTTAAAACCCCCCATGGAGAATCCTTGCTAAAATAACCTTAATTTTGTTTAAACTTAAGTGGTAATTACATATATGGATCTGGGTTTTCTCTGCTCCTTGTAATTTTTTGAACTTAAGCAGATTTTCATCCCATTTGAAGGTCTATCTTATTTAATTTTGTTTCCCACCGGTTATGGGGTGAGGCCAAGAGTGCACAGCTTATTGGTTAAGCTATTGCCAACAATCCGGCATTTATCACTCTCAGAAAAATTGAAGCTTCAAGAGAAATTGCGCATACCCTCTCGATGCAGCATCCAACAAAGTTTTCCTGAATTCAAGTGATTTGTTGCTGAACCTTCAGGAGATGAATTTGGATCCTACTGGGAAGAAATAGGCACAACAGGTTGAAATTACCAAACTAGAAATTGTCTCAAACTTAATGTGATAGCATAAGGGTCAGATGACCACACTCTGCTTCAACTCTTCTGTGCTTCTTTCGTGTTTCATATATTATAAATGTTGTGGAAGGCTACACTGTTGTGAAGGAGATGGAGAAGGTGGGATCCAACAGCGGGACTACTAAGGAACCGGTTGTTATTGAAGATTGTGGTCAGATTACAGAGAATTGATGATGACTGATGTTGTTTAATTCAGATTGATGAGAATTAGTAAATGTTCTTGTAAATAAATGTCCTAACTTGTTTTATCTGCAATAATAACTACGGATCTAGCTTGTTTGAGTTCAAATGTGAATAGATTTCCTAAATGTATGTTAAACTTTTTTCTGTTTGGCACGCTCACTTTCCATTAAAATGAACATCGTGTAGATATCATATGTTAACACGGGTCCAAGATTCCATGCAATTAGCCGCCCAAATTGTGCATGCAGGGTGCAGAGCCTATCTAAACCGAGCAGCACAAGTATTAGCGCCCATTTGCCCCTCTCTGTGTCGCAAATGAACATCATGTGAGAGATACCATGTAGCACTGAACATCAAGATACAGCAACATAAAAAGATCTAATAATCATTTTGCTAGCCAAGAAAATCTTGAAGATAAAAATTACAGTTCCCTACTCTACACTTCTGAAGTAATCTAACCAAATACAAATTCTGAATCATACTAGTGTCATCTCATCATGATCTCAACATATTAGTTTAAGACAGACAACAAAGCTACCAATGTGACTCTACTTAGTTCCTCAAAAGCAAATAAAATGCAGAAACATGAAAGTAATGCATTCAAATTCAAGCAGGTTTTCCAGCTAGACAAAAGCTATCTCTAGTCAATAAGATAAATGCACACAGAAGCACCCTTCACACCAACATGCTCCTTCACACCAAAAACCTTCCAATCCAAGGTTCCATCCTTGATCCCGAACTCAGGGGACCAAGAGTTAAGCACAATGCATTCGCCTTGTGGACCTCGTTGCCCGCCCACCACAAGAAGTTCCTCTCCACAAGCCTTGAAAGCAAAATCAGACCTGTAATAGGAGAGTTTGTAAACAAAAACCATCTCTCTGCAAACAAAAACCAAAACATAGATTGCTAACTAAAATGAATTACATAGTAAGCTACAATATCCACCCAAAAGGGATTACAACAACAAATAAGAAAACAAGAAACGAAAGCCCTTACACATTAAGCCCCTATAACAGAACACAGCAGTAACTCGATCTGCAACAAAAGAAAACGACAAAACACTAGCAACTTCATGATAAATTCTGCAGATTCCAAATCTGCATAAGCCAAATAGTAGCAGTAGTCCTCCGATACTTCCCCTTCCCCATAAGCCTCGACCTGATATCCTATTTAATCTTGGCAATGAGGGAGTCCTTCGAACACAACATGTTACCATGGATCAAATTATTCCGATGAAGCCAAAGATGATAAACAACAGCCCCAAGACCGTAACTTGATTTTTATTTTTTTCTTCTTGCAATTAACATATCTCAAAACTCTCAAATTGAAATATACTTCTGAAAAGCATGAGCTAGCTATATATGAACCGAATTTTGAGAGGGTGGTCCTGAGTCCTGACCTCTCCGGCGGAGTAGTTTAGTACTACGTACTAGTGCACTACCATATATGAGACTCTTATTTATAAGAATATTGGGGTAGATGAGTATATATGGTAATTAATCAAATCTGATTACACTCAAATCATACCATCAAATCTGATCGCAGGAAATTATAATCAATTACAACAGATCTTTGAAATCAAAAACTCTAATTAGTCAAATATGAACTTCTATGAATTCTATAGGGGAAATGCTGCTTAAACATTACTACACCATTGATAAGCATGCATTTGCTTATTGAAATAGGCCTTTATTCTATATATAGCTTCCACATCATTCTTACATAATGATTAGTCAAACTGATCAATTTTTCTTGTCCAAACAACAAAACAAAATACTTGGAACAAAATAAGGTTCTTCCACCCCTTTCTTAATATATGGGACGACGCACATGTCAAGTAGCATAAGTCCATTTTGTAATAAAAAAAAAAAAAATTGATTTCAGCAGTTTACATCAGCCAAACTTTAATACAAATTAGCGCAAGCAGTCAGAAACTAAAATCCCAATTTCAGAATCACTTTGATATTACATGATTCATTTTAAATAATGAAGTCAATTCATTATTGTTGCAGTGTGGTCTAGTGAGAAGCTAAATCTACAAGCACTATAACACAACCTTTCCATAAATCAAAAATCAAAAAAAGATGGAATAGAAGATGGAGCAATCAACACACAAATCTCCTATAAGATTTCACACACGAGCAATTCACATGAACAAAAAATGGAACAACAGAAAGGAGAGCAGATTAACCTAAAAGAAAATGGGCGAACCTGCTCTTTTTGACCTTTCTAAAAGATACACAAGTAAAGATCCTGTCTTCAGATTTCACAAAGGAAAATGCAACTAGTGAATTCTGAAGAATATTCAACTGTAGAGAATCAACCACCGGATATGGCGGGACCAGCAGTTCCCAAATTTGGGGGGAAGCCGGAACTGGAATACGGCCGGAGATGGAAGAGGGCCGCCACTGGAAGACGGCCGGTGGGTGGGCTTTGGCCGAAGATGGAGAACGACGGTGATGGCCTGGCAGTACCTAGTGGCCGGAGATAGAGATGGAGATGGAAGTCGACGGTGGGGGACCTCGTCGGAACCGGAAGAATGACGGTGGGGGACCTCGTCGGAACCGGAAGATTGACGGTGGCTCGTGCGAAAGAACGACCGAGCTCGGAACGGTGGCGGGCAGAAAGACGGTGCTGGGCTCCGAACGGTGGTCGACGGTGGGAAGATTTTGGGTAGATGGAGAGAGGGAGGGAAAATTTGGGGGGAAGCTCGGGGAAGAAAAGTGCGAAAATGAGAAAGACGAGGTGTTGCTGCAGGTTTTGTTTTCAAATTTTGAAAATTTTTAATTTCCAGTTTTTTTTTTTTTTTTTTTTTTAGTAAAAAATAAAAAAAAAATATATAAAACTGGCATGGCCCTTTCCACGTAGGAAAGGGCCGGGCAGGGGCCGGTAAGATGGCCCCTGCCTATCATTACTCCTCAGTCTCGCATCACCACCTCCTCTCTCACTTTCTTTCTAGGGTTTCCCAGACCAAAAAAATATATAAAAAAAATACACAAAGTAAGAAAAAAGAGAAGCAGCAGTTGAGAATTTTCTTGGATCCAATTCGCTTCACAACAATATGGCGACTCAAATGAGCAAAAAGCGAAAGGTCTCTCCTTTCTTTTCCTTTCCTGCGCTTTCTCAGCATCCAAACAGAATATTATTTTATTTTATTTTTTACAGTTTCTCGGTGCTGAATTTTTGTTTTTATGTTTGTTTGTGTTTCTGTAGTTTGTGGCTGACGGAGTGTTCTATGCGGAGCTGAATGAGGTGTTGACGAGAGAGCTCGCGGAGGACGGCTACTCAGGCGTTGAAGTTAGGGTTAGGCCAATGCGGACCGAGATTACCATCAGGGCCACTCGGACTCAGAACATTCTGGGTAAAACATTTTTTCCTTACTCTGTTTCTTGTTTGATTCCCGAGAAAGTGTGGGAAAATACACGGGGCTTCTTTTTTTTTTTTTGAATTTTGAATTTTGCCGCAATTTTAATTTGTAACTATTGAGGACTCTGAAATTTGTAGAAAAGTGTGATTCAATGAGCTTAATGCAGTTTTTCCTAGCTAAATTTTTTTCCCACGATTATTTCGATTAGGGTATTATTTCTTAACACTGGACTCTGTTGGGATTCATTGGGACAAGTATAAGCAATGAAAGAGTAATCGAAGCAGCCGATCCATATCCTGCTGTTTGGTTGATGAGATTATGTGCAGAAAGCAAAGTAATCAACATTTTATGTGATAAACCAATGATTGTTATTTGGCTGATGGAACTAACGTGTTTTACTCAATTCAGTGGACTACAAATTTTTGGCACATGTTGTGTTCTATGTTTCCAAGAACATAATTTCCGTGTGCCCATAAGCTGCATTTGGTTGCCAAAGAAAATTCAAGAAAAATGTTGTACTTGGTTTAGCTTGTTACATGGGGTTAGTTTCTGTTGGAGTTTAGAGGTTAAGTTCTCTGATTATGCTTCTGATTGATGGGTTTAGGTGAGAAGGGACAAAGAATTAGGGAACTTACATCTAGTGTTCAGAAGCGTTTCAAGTTTCCTGAGAACACTGTTGAGCTTTATGCTGAGAAAGTGAACAACAGAGGGCTCTGTGCCATTGCTCAGGCAGAGTCTCTGCATTACAAGCTTCTTGAAGGGCTTGTTGTCCGGAGGTATGTCTCAAACTTAAAAAATTGTGCCTTCATTTTTTGTACTGCTGGCTCTAGAACATGGATAAATTTCAAGTCATAAGTTGTACAGATAGATTTTGTGTTTATATTGGTTTAAAATTTGAATTGCATGATAGACTTCCGTTTTTCTAGCCTGTTATTGGTCCCAGCTTGTGTATTGCTGGGACCTGGGGAATGTTATTTTCTTTTTGTAGTTAATGAAATGTGCTCGGGTTGTTAATCTGTTGATCACAAAGTTGAAATTTTATCATCTTTTCAAGTCAGATTAGTGAATAATCTCTCTCTTAACAAACTATTTCAGTTTATATCTATTTCATGCCTTTCAACATAAATTTTCATGTTATTCCCTTAAAGCCTACAGATGTCATTTTTGTGGCAGACAATCTTTAAAAACTTAAAAAGTAAGCTTTGCTAACTGACATACCAGCATGCCTTAGCAATGCTGAACTGGTCCACAGACCTTGAACCAATTGCTTAAGACCAGTTACTCCACTTTAATAACTATTTTGACCTACTAGGGTCTTTATAAATTTGCTGCATGACTTCTCCTTTCATTGTGAGGGACTTTATTGAGATTGAACTGGATCGCTTAGAACCTTTATGAGAGAAAACCATTATTTGTCAAACATCTCCTCAATTATCTCATGTAGTTAGCATTGATTTTACTTCTCCCTTTTCCAATAGTTATTGGTCGCAGATCATCAACAATGCTTACAGTGAATATATGGAGTTTGTAAGATCCTTGAACTGTTAGTTAGTCCTTGGAGTTCGCGAGCTCCAACATTTCATCATATTCCAGGCATCATCTGTGGAACCTCATGCACCAATTGCTTCTGAATCAATATGATTATCTCTCTCTCTCTCTCTCTCTCTCAATCACATGCCTATGTGCACATGCATGCTCACATGGTTTAGGTGTAAAACTTGTGAACCAAGTAAAAGGTTGAAACTGCTCAGAAGTATTTAAGCCTGTAAACAATTAGAGATTTGGCATATTCATTAAATTTCCATATGGTTTCTCCTTTGGCTCTGGGATTTGTGGAATCTTTGTAAACAAGAATCAGATTTGCCGAAAAATTCTTCATTTAATGCATCTCTTGTTGTTAGCATTGATATACTCCCTTTCCCCAAAATAATGGGTTAACAGGATCTCAATAATGCTTAAATTAAATATTTTGAGCTTGTTAGTCTCTTTGAACTGTTATTTAGTTCTTGGAGTTCGGTATATCCATGTCACTGTGTCCAAAATTCAGGATATCCATTGCCTCATGAATCAGCAAGATTGCTCTGTGTGTGTGTGTGTGTGTGTGAAGCATGTGCACATGCATGCTCACATGGTTTAGGTGTAAAACTTGTGAACCAAGTAGAAGGTTGAAACTGCTCAGAAATATTTAAGCCTTTAAACAATTCGCGATTTAGCATGTTCATCAAGTTTCCATATTGTTTCTCCTTTGGCAATTTTGTAGAATTGTTGTAAAGAAGAATCAGATTCACCGAACAGTTCTTCATTTAATGCATCTCTTGTTGTTAGCATTGACATACTCCCTTTCCACAAAAATAATGGATTAAGAGGATCTCAATAGTGCTTACATTAAATATTTGGAGTTTGTTAGTCTCTTTGAACTGTTATTTAGTTCTTGGAGTTCGGTAACTCCTAAATTTCATAGTATCCATGTCAGTGTGTCCAAAATTCAGGGTATCTATTGCCTCATGAATCAGCAAGATTGTTTTCTCTCTATATATCTCCCTCTCCCGTAGGCATATGCAGACATACATGTTCCCTGACATATTATGGGTATGTAATGCGGGAAATGAAGTTTTGAAAAAGGTCAAAATGGCTCATAAGTATTTACACCATGAACTTATTGTGAGAGAACCAGCTGGGAAGTCTTCTTTATGTCTGACACCAGAACAAATGGGATCGGTGAAAAAATGATTTTGTTACGATGGTTTCTGCACTTGGTATACATGAACTGCTCGGGAAAATATGCATATACACATTATTGAGCTACCAACATATTTATGTTTACTTGTTATTCCCTACAAGTTTCTTATTTGTGCTTTCTTTTTATCAACGTCCTACAGTGATAATTCTTAAAAGATGTCTTAGGACCATATCCGTGTTGACTTTTTGAATAATATGTGTTCTTGTATATTTATGCTATAATTTTTTTTTCTTTTACTCGTGGTTTTTATTGTGTACTGAATCACCGTTCACCTTTTTGTTTTTAGGGCTTGCTATGGGGTTCTTAGATTTGTCATGGAGAATGGAGCAAAAGGATGTGAGGTATGTAAAGAAAGAATGGGGAATGGAGTAATAGGGAGGGTATCTATTGCCTCATGAATCAGCAAGATTGTTCTCTCTCTCTCTCTCTCTCTCTCTCTCTCTCTCTATTGCTCTCTGAAGCATGTGCGCATGCATGCTCACATGGTTTAGGTATAAAACTTGTGAACCAAGTAGAAGGTTGAAACTGCTCAGAAATGTTTAAGCCTTTAAACAATTCGCGATTTAGCATGTTCATCAAGTTTCCATATTGCTTCTCCTTTGGCTATTTTGTAGAATCTTTGTAAAGAAGAATCAGATTCGCCGAACAATTCTTCATTTAATGCATCTCTTGTTGTTAGCATTGACATACTCCCTTTCCACAAAAATAATGGATTAAGAGGATCTCAATAATGCTTACATTAAATATTTGGAGTTTGTTAGTCTCTTTGAACTGTTATTTAGTTCTTGGAGTTCGGTAACTCCTAAATTTCATAGTATCCATGTCAGTGTGTCCAAAATTCAGGGTATCTATTGCCTCATGAATCAGCAAGATTGTTTTCTCTCTATATATCTCCCTCTCCCGTGGGCATATGCAGACATACATGTTCCCTGACATATTATGGGTATGTAATGTGGGAAATTAAGTTTTGAAAAACGTCAAAATGGCTCAGAAGTATTTACACCATGAACTTATTGTGAGAGAACCATCTGGGAAGTCTTCTTTATGTTTGAACCAGAACAAATGGGATTGGTGAGAAAATGATTTTGTTAAGACGGTTTCTGCACTTGGTATCCATGAACTGCTTGGGAAAATATGCATATACACATTATTGAGCTACCAACATTTTTAAAAACATATTAATATTTATTTCTTATTCCCTACAAGTTTCTTATTTGTGCTTTCTTTTTATCCACGTCCTACGGTGATAATTCTTAAAAGATGTCTTAGGACCATATCCGTGTTGACTTTTTGAATAATGTGTTCTTGTATATTTATGCTATAATTTTTTCCTTTTACTTGTGGTTTTTATTGTGTACTGAATCGCCTTTCACCTTTTTGTTTTTAGGGCTTGCTATGGTGTTAGATTTATCATGGAGGATGGAGCAAAAGGATGTGAGGTATGTAAAGAATGAATGGAGAATAGAGTAATAGGGAGGGTATCTATTGCCTCATGAATCAGGAAGATTGTTCTCTCCCTCTCTCTCTCTATTGCTCTCTATAGCATGTGCGCATGCATGCTCACATGGTTTAGGTGTAAAACTTTTGAACCAAGTAGAAGGTTGAAACTGCTCAGAAATATTTAAGCCTTTAAACAATTCGCGATTTAGCATGTTCATCAAGTTCCCATATTGCTTCTCCTTTGGCTATTTTGTAGAATCTTTGTAAAGCAGAATCAGATTCGCCAAACAATTCTTCATTTAATGCATCTCTTGTTGTTAGCATTGACATATTCCCTTTTCCCAAAAATAATGGATTAAGAGGATCTCAATAATGCTTACATTAAATATTTGGAGTTTGTTAGTCTCTTTGAACTGTTATATAGTTCTTGGAGTTCGGTAACTCCTAAATTTCATAGTATCCATGTCAGTGTGTCCAAAATTCAGGGTATCTATTGCCTCTTGAAACAGCAAGATTGTTTTCTCTCTATATATCTCCCTCTCCCATGGGCATATGCAGACATACATGTTCCCTGACATATTATGGGTATGTAATGTGGGAAATGAAGTTTTGAAAAAGGTCAAAATGGGTCAGAAGTATTTACACCATGAACTTATTGTGAGAGAACCAGCTGGGAAGTCTTCTTTATGTTTGAACCAGAACAAATGGGATTGGTGAGAAAATGATTTTGTTATGATGGTTTCTGCACTTGGTATACATGAACTGCTTAGGAAAATATGCATATACACATTATTGAGCTACCAACATTTTTAAAAACTTATTAATATTTATTTCTTATTCCCTACAAGTTTCTTATTTGTGCTTTCTTTTTATCCACGTCCTACGGTGATAATTCTTAAAAGATGTCTTAGGACCATATCCATATTGACTTTTTGAATAATATGTGTTCTTGTATATTTATGCTATAATTTTTTTCCTTTTACTTGTGGTTTTTATTGTGTACTGAATCACCTTTCACCTTTTTGTTTTTAGGGCTTGCTATGGTGTTCTTAGATTTGTCATGGAGGATGGAGCAAAAGGATGTGAGGTATGTAAAGAATGAATGGAGAATAGAGTAATAGGGAGGGTATCTATTGCCTCATGAATCAGGAAGATTGTTCTCTCCCTCTCTCTCTCTCTATTGCTCTCTAAAGCATGTGCGCATGCATGCTCACATGGCTTAGGTGTAAAACTTTTGAACCAAGTAGAAGGTTGAAACTGCTCAGAAATATTTAAGCCTTTAGACAATTCGCGATTTCGCATGTTCATCAAGTTTCCATATTGCTTCTCCTTTGGCTATTTTGTAGAATCTTTGTAAAGCAGAATCAGATTCGCCGAACAATTCTTCATTTAATGCATCTCTTGTTGTTAGCATTGACATACTCCCTTTTCCCAAAAATAATGGATTAAGAGGATCTCAATAATGCTTACATTAAATAGTTGGAGTTTGTTAGTCTCTTTGAACTGTTATATAGTTCTTGGAGTTCGGTAACTCCTAAATTTCATAGTATCCATGTCAGTGTGTCCAAAATTCAGGGTATCTATTGCCTCTTGAATCAGCAAGATTGTTTTCTCTCTATATATCTCCCTCTCCCGTAGGCATATGCAGACATACGTGTTCCCTGACATATTATGGGTATGAATGTGGGAAATGAAGTTTTGAAAAAGGTCAAAATGGCTCAGAAGTATTTACACCATGAACTTATTGTGAGAGAACCAGCTGGGAAGTCTTCTTTATGTCTGACACCAGAACAAATGGGATTTGTGGAAAAATGATTTTGTTACGACGGTTTCTGCAATTGGTACACATGAATTGCTTGGGAAAATATGCATATACACATTATTGAGCTACCAACATATTTAAAAACATATTTATGTTTACTTGTTATTCCCTACAAGTTTCTTATTTGTGCTTTCTTTTTATCCAGGTCCTACAGTGATAATTCTTAAAAGATGTCCTAGGACCATATCCGTGTTGACTTTTTGAATAATATGCGTTCTTGTATATTTATGCTATAATTTTTTCCTTTTACTCGTGGTTTTTATTGTGTACTGAATCACCTTTCACCTTTTTGTTTTTAGGGCTTGCTATGGTGTTCTTAGATTTGTTGTGGAGAATGGAGCAAAAGGATGTGAGGTATGTAAAGAAAGAATGGAGAATGGAGTAATAATGAGGGTATCTATTGACTCATGAATCAGCAAGTTTGTTCTCTCTCTCTCTCTCTCTCTTGCTCTCTGAAGCATGTGCGCATGCATGCTCTTATGGTTTAGGTGTAAAACTTGTGAACCAAGTAGAAGGTTGAAACTGCTCAGAAATATTCAAGCCTTTAAACAATTCGCGATTTAGCATGTTCATCAAGTTTCCATATTGCTTCTCCTTTGGCTATTTTGTAGAATCTTTGTTATGAAGAATCAGATTCGCGAACAATTCTTCATTTAATGCATCTCTTGTTGTTAGCATTGACATACTCCCTTTTCCCAAAAATAATGGATTAAGAGGATCTCAATAATGCTTACATTAAATATTTGGAGTTTGTTAGTCTCTTCGAACTGTTATTTAGTTCTTGGAGTTCGGTAACTCCAAAATTTCATAGTATCCATGTCAGTGTGTCCAAAATTCCGGGTATCTATTGCCTCATGAATCAGCAAGATTGTTTTCTCTCTCTATATCTCCCTCTCCCTTAGGCATATGCAGACATACATGTTCCCTGACATATTATGGGTATGTAATGTGGGAAATGAAGTTTTGAAAAAGGTCAAAATGGGTCAGAAGTATTTACACCATGAACTTGTTGTGAGAGAACGAGCTGGGAAGTCTTCTTTATGTCTGACACCAGAACAAATGGGATTTGTGGAAAAATGATTTTGTTACGACGGTTTCTGCAATTGGTATACATGAATTGCTTGGGAAAATATGCATATACACATTATTGAGCTACCAACATATTTAAAAACATATTTATGTTTACTTGTTATTCCCTACAAGTTTCTTATTTGTGCTTTCTTTTTATCCAGGTCCTACAGTGATAATTCTTAAAAGATGTCCTAGGACCATATCCGTGTTGACTTTTTGAATAATATGTGTTCTTGTATATTTATGCTATAATTTTTTCCTTTTACTCGTGGTTTTTATTGTGTACTGAATCACCTTTCACCTTTTTGTTTTTAGGGCTTGCTATGGTGTTCTTAGATTTGTTGTGGAGAATGGAGCAAAAGGATGTGAGGTATGTAAAGAAAGAATGGAGAATGGAGTAATAATGAGGGTATCTATTGCCTCATGAATCAGCAAGTTTGTTCTCTCTCTCTCTCTCTCTCTCTCTCTCTCTCTCTCTCTTGCTCTCTGAAGCATGTGCGCATGCATGCTCTTATGGTTTAGGTGTAAAACTTGTGAACCAAGTAGAAGGTTGAAACTGTTCAGAAATATTTAAGCCTTTAAACAATTCGCGATTTAGCATGTTCATCAAGTTTCCATATTGCTTCTCCTTTGGCTATTTTGTAGAATCTTTGTAATGAAGAATCAGATTCGCCGAACAATTCTTCATTTAATGCATCTCTTGTTGTTTTTTTTGATAAGTTTTATTTTTTTAAGAATGATATTTGATTAAAGAAATTGAAGTTTATGACATCTCTTGTTGTTAGCATTGACATACTCCCTTTTCCCAAAAATAATGGATTAAGAGGATCTCAATAATGCTTACATTAAATATTTGGAGTTTGTTAGTCTCTTCGAACTGTTATTTAGTTTTTGGAGTTCGGTAACTCCAAAATTTCATAGTATCCATGTCAGTGTGTCCAAAATTCCGGGTATCTATTGCCTCATGAATCAGCAAGATTGTTTTCTCTCTCTATATCTCCCTCTCCCTTAGGCATATGCAGACATACAGTTCCCTGACATATTATGGGTATGTAATGTGGGAAATGAAGTTTTGAAAAAGGTCAAAATGGGTCAGAAGTATTTACACCATGAACTTGTTGTGAGAGAACCAGCTGGGAAGTCTTCTTTATGTCTGACACCAGAACAAATGGGATTGGTGAAAAAATGATTTTGTTACGACTGTTTCTGTACTTGGTATACATGTACTGCTTGGAAAAATATGCATATACACATTATTGAGCTACCAACATATTTAAAAACATATTTATGTTTACTTTTTATTCCCTGCAAGTTTGTTATTTGCGCTTTCTTTTTATCCACGTCCTACAGTGATAATTCTTAAAAGATTCCTTAGGAGTTAGGACCATATCCATGTTGACTTTTTGAATAATGTGTTCTTGTATATTTATGCTATAATTTTTTCCTTTTACTCGTGGTTTTTATTGTGTACTGAATCACCTTTCACCTTTTCTTTTTTAGGGCTTGCTATTGTGTTCTTAGATTTGTCATGGAGAATGGACCAAAAGGATGTGAGGTATGTGAAGAAAGTCATTTTTGGCTCTTGTCTTGCAATTCCCTGATAAATCAACATGTTTAGTCTGTTTTCTTTATAATAAGAGTTCTATTTTGTCCCCACATTCTGGTTATAGTTAGTGGTAAGCTCAGGGCTCAGCGCGCCAAATCTATGAAGTTCAAGGATTGATACATGATATCCGCTGGTCTGCCTGTCAATGAATATATTGATTCTGCTGTGAGGCATGTGCTTCATAGACAGGTTGGCTTATTCAATCTTTGGCACTGGATTCAAAATTCAATAAATACAATTTGCATGCGAACAACCTGCTGAGATATTTAAGTTGTCTTTTAGTTGATGTTTTTGTGTCGATTTGTTTGCAGGGTGTTCTTGGCATCAAGGTGAAGATAATGCTTGATTGGGATCCCAAGGGCAAGGTAGGCCCCAAAACACCCTTGCCTGATATAGTTACCATCCACTCACCCATGGAGGAAGAGGACTACAACGTTAGGCCCGCACTGGCAACAGCTAATATACAGGTTGCAGTATATTAAACTAGTCTCTCCCCCCTCCCTCTTCCGTAGCTTTGACTTTGTAGTGTCCAGGACTAGAGAAGAGGCGTTTTGAGAGGCCTTCTGCTCAATTCTTTTAAAGATGGGGCTTTTTAAGTTATGGTTCCATTTTTGTTCTTTTATGTTGAGTTGTTGACTGGTGAAGGGATCTGTTTTGCCTTTGTTTTTAGCGGTTGGTATCTTAATTGCTGTTTGTTTGGCGGTGCATGCCTGAGTCCTAGCATGGATGGAGCTCCTTATCCTTGAAATGTCTCTCTCTCGTGTCCCGTGATGGAGAGAAGGGGTAGCTGTAAAGCCCGATCCCGAGTGCATTTCATTGTCATGAAAGAAGTGGGAAGAAGAAAAGGCCTTTGATTCGAGCCACTTGGTCGAGGTTCAAGGATGTGTAAGCCGAAGCAAAGCCATTGGCACAAGTGTGGACTTCGGTCTTTTTGGGCTATGAGGTGATTGCGTTCTCTGTTTTTATCATTTCAAATTGAATTTACCAAAAAAACAAAGTTATTCAAAAATGAAACATTAGAAGGAATATTCACTGGCCAGAAGAATCTGACCAAGCATTTGGGGGACAAGAAGTAATAGGAAAGGAAAAGACGAGGGTCTACCCAATGGCACGTAGGACCTATGTCATGTTGGTCATCACTTAGGCATTTGTTGTGTCACGTGTTTTGGGTGCAGGACAAAGGTGCCAATATGAAGGGCCGGTACCACCTACATGAGACATTGATACCGAGGGACAGAATTGGCATTCACTATTAGATCAATTTAGAGAATAACTTATATAAAGATGTGGCACAAACTAGGTTTTTTGTGCCCTCCAATAGCATTAAGCCACATCATCATGAAATTCTAGACGAAAACACTATAACGAGAATAATTCTATGAGGTCATGACATAAAATAGGGCTTTTGTGCCCCATCAGCCCAATATAAGAAAATGAAATGTTGCTGAAACATGGGATCATACCAAATGCATTACTCATTTGTAGACACTAACCTTCAAAAGAAACTCTCTCTCTCTCTCTCTCTCTCTCTCTCTCTCTCTGTGTGGGAAATTTTGAAGAAAAAGCCACTGCCCAGCCCCAAATTTGCACCACCACCACTGTTGCCGGACTCTACCACCACCTCCCAAACTGGACCGCGCAAACCCAGGCCGAACCTCTTGCAGGAAAAGAAAAGAACATGTAATTGTGAGTGGTCTGAGCCTTAGAGATTTTTAGATTGATGTATCGTCGAGAACTATAATATTTTAGGAAATTTGTTTTTCGCATTCCAGTGATAGCAAAGGTTGGCCAACGCTGAACTAGCATTAGAGCATTTTTAGTGAACTCATCAAAATAGCTTTTTGACTATTTTGGTAAGCTAATTTGTTGAAAGAGTCTAAAATGAGTTCCCTGTAGTCTCACCAATTTGGTGAATAATAGTACTCACCACTATTTACTCATCAAAACAGTAAAAAATTAATTAAATTTTTTCTTTTTATTTTATTTTATTTATCTCTTACATTACACACAACCTCCCCTTTGAAAAATATTATTTAAATGGAATAATGACAATGGATAGCTAAAATGATGATACTACTTAAGGTGTTTTAAAAAAGTTGATAGTTAAAATAAGAAAAAGTGATTTTTAACTATTTTGACTACTAAAATTTAATAAGACTACTAAGAATGCTCTTGAGATGTAGACAAGATCCCGCCACTCAACAATATCCTACATATGCTACAATAATGATGGTCCCTTTCGTAGACGTAAATATCGAACCAATGGATTGTGTGTGGCCACCGAAACGGCAGTAGAATTGAGTAGTCCGAAAAATGTTGGGGGTAAATTCAAAGTGGCAGGAGCCTCTGGGGCTGACTACATGGACGCCAAGATCATCATCTACTGATTTACAGGGAACTGATGCAATTTACCTACAAGATGGTCAGTTGAGCAACAAGGAAAGTTGCTTATGTTTGCAATATATGCACTTTCCTTTCAAGCTCATCAATGTATCGCATCTTCCTTTCCTTTTATCTAAGCAGCCGACTGCCTGTTTGTCAGCATGATTTTCTAGTGTTACGCATAGCTATAGCTCGACAAAAATTGAAGAGGATGAGAAAAATACATCTCCAAGACCGAAACAGAGAGAGAGATCACAATGTTAGCATATTATAAATCAAATGCTAATTTAATAGCGGAATGATTGATCGTAAATACTTCCAACCATGTTTTGCTCAAACGTATGAAGAAAGATTATGCAAAAAGAATTTTGGAGAGGTTCTTCTAATCTATGCCTACTGAATGTCGTATTGACGGAGTACACGTGTTGAGTATTTATAAGCTATATCAGAAATCCCTTCATTCAAAAAATTAAAGAGTGATGATTGATTTTTGTGACGACCCTTTTATATATATATATACAAAACGTAAAACGAGTCATCGCAGTGGCACGACTACGTGTCGCTCAGCCAACATATGGCACATGCCCCATAACATGTACCTGATAATCAGAGTATAACATACATCTATCTATGCAGCGGAAAACATAAATCTGAATAGCGGAAATTACAACTTATACATCTATCACAAGTTAATTACAACAAAGAGCCATTTAACATCTATCTGTTTGAGTCTTATTAACACTATAACAATAATGGCTTAACAAAGAATAAGTGACACAAACGTCACAAGCCATACCAAACCTATAAAATAGTGGACAACCTGTGGTCCGACAATTACAACTGTCGCGGCGAGCTTCAGTCATAATATCCCAAGCACACTGCTACAGACCCATCGACCATACCGAAGTACCTGCAGCCAAAGAAACATCATCTACACGGTTGTGGTGGTATCCACATCCGCATAGGTGAAATAATGAGTTCACCGCCTTAGTATACCTCATACTAAGACCTCAGTGGTATAAGACTAACTGAGTTTTCACAAAGAACCAACCCTTATTTATTTTTAGTCGTGCGAGCACTATATTAGCCACAATTTACCAACAGCTAATGCAGCAAACACCGACTATTTAGAAAATATTTAAAACATACTATATAGCTGTGAACATATGTAGAAGTTCCAGACATCCCTCCTTGGAAGTTTCTACATATAGACCCCTCTATAATAATACTTTTCACTGGTCGCTTGGACATATGTGCAGACGATCACTCCATCACAGATATCACGTATACACATAGGTCTTAAGCAAAGAACATGGCATCTTACTTTTCCGTACTAGGATAACATCCTTCAACAAAACACTCGCAACACCATCTCTAATCGTATTCCAGCTTCATGCCTTGACGTCAGTAGATCATGAGAGCACTAGAGTTAAACTCAATCATGCTATCACGTCTTTCCTGAAGAACAAGAACAGTCAACCTTCTTACTCATAGACATGCCATTACTCGCACCTGGGTAGTCATGTATCCATGTACTTTCAAGTTCAATGTATGATATTAACACATGACTATCCGATAGAAATATACATAAGATCTTTTTCATGAAGACTCTTATGCATACCAATACGTCTAGTAAAACTACTCATAACATAAAAAATCTCTCACAAAACAATGCTATATATGCTATGCATGCCTCAATGTGTTGCTGATACTGCCTCAATGTGCTGATACTGTTACTCTGCTGATACTGTTACTCTGATATGTATGCTCTATACTACATGCTCAATGTTCCGTGCTTGACCAGTATATATTTCCTACTGTGTCACGCTAAAATCATGCAGTTGTTAAATCACGTCCTCTCAAAACTAAACAAATCCAGCATTTAATCCAACACTTTGAAATCATTCAAAACTTAGTTTCTTTATCAAATCTGCGCAGTTTCAACATGACATGTTCTCAAACAATTTGCATAATTTAAATCTCAACCGCAGAACTCAACACTTTAAATCTAGTCAATACTTTTCACTCTTGCACTATTTCTTAAACATCATTGATATAGTTTAAACATGATCGAAACTAATCAAGTCATCTCAAAGCATATACATTTCATCATATGGTTGGTTCAGTTTCATAAACAATATATATATTTTGATCAATCCAATACATATAAAAATATATATTTTCTCAGTGAGTGGAATACCCACCTCGGCTGCATTGGACTCCAACTCGAACTCTACATTGGAGAACCCATTGAAGTCTCCAATTATAACACGATCCTGCAAACATTGATAGCATTAGACTATGCTATTGAACCTAAACTCTATGACACAGAAACTACCCGCTTGCTCACGTGTCACGTCACTCGCTTATGAAGCTAGCTAGGTACCTTAAACTATTATTAGGTCAATCATTGATTATAGATCCACATCTTATCTTGTTTATTACTACACAATGCATTTACTATTTTTACTAGTGCATTTATCTTTGTTGTTTAACATTATTATTCATAACCCTTTTTATGGCCGCTTGTTTTATTTACCAAGTTAGCAATATATTTTGGACTCATATATATGCATATGTACATATACATATATACATGTACACATACAACACTTAAACCTAACCAATGATACTCTAAAATACTTAGTATACATGGGTATGTGGATTAGGTACTTAGTTGCCTTATTATCATATTAATTTAGTAATTCTCATTAGATTAGATTACAATTACATATGGTAGTATATTTATTAACTAAAGCCAAGTATTGTTCTTAGGCTCTAGGTTTGTAATTTATTCCATTTCTTTAACCATTAAATACAATTACTATTATATTTACTACTTTGTCCTTTTAACTAAATGTAGGCATCCTCTAGACTATGTAACCATAATGATTTAATCAAACTAAACTATCAACTCGTATTGCAATATTATACCTTGTGCCCAATCTTGATGCTTATTCATTGTATTACCCCTATATTTATTTCCTATTTAAGATTACCATTCTTAACATTCACTTGTTCACAAACAATTTCCAATAGCCACAACCATGTCAAAGGATCAACCCACACTAAAACCTTCATCCACATAAAGTCTCCTAGCAAAAAGGAGCCTTAATTATTAAAACAACTCCAACCTTTTGGTCCTCTAATACAACACTACCTCAATTCCACTTCGAATTCTTCTTCAATCAACCATCAACAATCTATTCTTAAAAATCACAACCACCTTCACATCAAACTCATTGGAATTAAGAGTTGCCAAATCAACCCAAAACACCAATCACTCCAATCCAACATTAAACTCAATCTCTAACAAGTAAACATAAACCATTGACATCATCAAATTATCCATCACACCACCACCATCTACAATTTATCAAATAACTAGCAATCTATATCCTCCAACAACCACATTCCCAAGTTAAGGTAAAGTCCTCACAACCAATCCATTATAAGTTCAAATCTAACTTCTTACTAAATAAAAGCCTCAAGACATAATCAAAACACTCAATTAAACAATCGGAAGTCAAAGACCCCAAGAGAACCAACCAAAACTCCACACAATCACAACAAGGAGATCAACAAAACCTTATAAGATTCAAATCACTAATCCAACACAAATATCATATAATCATAGCCATCTATAACCAAAATCACAAACCAACTCAAATAAACCCCCAAAATAGGACACTTTCGAGCCTCTACACCCTACGGGTTCCATCAAAATCATTAAGAATCACGTACATATATTATGCCATTCAATTTCCAAAACAAAGGAAATAAATCAAATACCAAAGACCCAAAATCCATCTCCAATTCGGCTAATACCCCCACATGAACCCTAGATTTCAACCTATAAATCAAACTCCAAAGATAACCCAAATCAATTCTATGAAAACCCATACCATAAATTCGAACCCACATGTTGCAACAATAATCATAATCAACCGGCCAAACAGTAGAGAAACCCCAAATAAAATCATGAAACCCTAATTTCAACAATCAACAATTAATCTACAAAATTAGCAACTAGGAATTAACAAGAAATTACCTAGAGGATTTTCCTAGAAAATCCACCGGAAATCGCTATTGGACCGCCGGAAAATCGCTCCTGGAGGACCGGGTCTTCCACACGGTTCAGCGGGTCATGGGTCACAGGTCTAAGGGGTTCTGGGTTACGGGTCTTCGCCGGAAATCCACTGGAGCCGCCGTAAATCGCGCCGGACTTCACCACCGAAGGATCGGGTCACACGGGTTCTCCCGAATTCGTCGGGTTGCACACACGGGTCACGGGTTTCACTCCCGGGTCTGGCGGGTTCGACGGGTTTCCACGGAAATCTCACGGGTCTCCCTCTCAATCCCTTATCTCTCTCTCTCTCTCTCTCGCATCTCTCTCTCACTCGATTTCTCTCACTCTCTCTATTGCCGTCTCTGTGGGTCGCTCGGCAGAAGAATGAAGAAGAAATGAAGAAGTAAGAAGAAAGGGAGAAGAAGAATAGAAGAGAAAAGAAAATAGGAAGAGGGGGGGCGGGTGCTGATGCATGATTGAGGGGAGAAATATCTCCCCATTAATCCATAGCCACACACGTGGCTATGGATAAGGCCAAACTTTGGTCTTATTTAATACTAGCCCCTATCATTTCTAAATTGCACTATTACCCTATCTTATTTTATTATTTTATCCTAAACTCATTTTATTTTAGATAACACAAATATTATCACTTAAAACCTAATTATTAATCTCATCTTATTTAAAAATATAAATCATTAAATGCTAAATACCTTATTATTTTTTTTTTGGTCTTTACAATTTTTCTCCTTTTATCAAGGAAAAAAATCAGTACACTATTAGGATAAATAATTCACATGATCTCCCATGTTCAGATACAGTTGGAATAAGTTATATTTACTGATGTGCCATTAGGGGCATATATGGTATTTCTAACATTCTTCCACTTGGCCTTTATGACACATAATTCCTTATTATGTTTAGTTTTACAATATGACCATTACTTAATTTATTCCAATCATTTATGGACACTACAAAAAAAAAATGCATTTATGGACGGTTTTTTTCTAGATGGTTTTAGAAACCATCTAGAAAACAAAATTTACAGATAGTTTTTTCGAAACCGTCTGTAAAAAATTTATTATGGACGGTTTGATTAAACCGTCCATAAAATTCCAGAGTAAATTTCCAGACGGTTTTTATAAACTATTTGTAAATTTATAGACGGTTTTTTTTTTCAAAACCGTCTATAAATGTTATTCCCAGAAAATTTTATGGACGGTTTTTACCAAACCGTCTATAAAGTTTCAGTAAAAGAAATCGTTTGGAATTATTTTTTTCTCACGCCATGTCATCAATCCGCGTAATGTCCCTAGATTTCACCATATCCATCCAATTTTTTTCCTAACTAAAATCACATCCATCCATTTCTTTTGAAAGCCAAAAAATTTCCCAGCCAAAATCACACCCCCAATATTCAGTGCATTGTAAACAAACAAACACAAAACCCTAACCCTCCAGCCCTTGAATTGAGTCAATCTGATTCCCAATCAAACGCATACTGCCCAGAGGAAGTCGACGTGGGAAAGGCTTCTTCTTCATCGGTCTTCTCCCACTACGACAACACCCTCCAGCTCCTCTACTCCAGCTGCTAAGTCGGTTTCATGTTCATCCCCACCGGAAAGATCGACCCCGGTCAGACCTAGTCCTTCTCCTTAACGGCCCCGGAAACTATCGGAGCCAGGGGGCCCCAACTTGCCAATGATCGGTTCCGCATGAACCTGTGGGGCTTCTTCCGCGTGAACTTTGTCTCAGGTTTTGATTGGATTTGAGTGGCTGGATTTGATTTGAGTGTTGATCTGGGTGTTGATTTGGGTGTTTCCGGCAAGATTTGGCTATCTTCTTCGTCGTCGATCGACCCGGCGGCATTTTTTCGGCTAGATTTGGCCGACCGTCTTCTCCGTCGTTGACAAAAATTAATATAATGAAAATAATATCATTTGTAATTAATATATATATATATATATATATATATATATATATATATATATATATATATATATATATATATATATATATATATATATATATATATATATATATATATATATATATATATATATTTAAAAATAAATAAATAAATCCAGACAGGACAAAAAAAAATTACAAAATCTGGACAGTTTGGTCCCAAACCATCTAGAAATCCAAATAGTTTTGCCCAAACTATTCAGAAATTCATTTCGCGACTTTATTTTCCTAGCGTTTTTTCTGCATTTCTGGACGGTTTAAAACTGTCCAGAATTTCCCTTCTTTTTTTTTTTTTTTTTTTTTTTTTTTTTTTTTTGTAGTGGGAATCCTCCCACTCACACAAGGAATACTACATATAAATCTTAGCAGTAAAACTATATATAATAAGCCGTCCTTTCCATGTATTACATATATCATAATCTCTAAATGGGTACTATATGGGTAATCAAACTTTATGAATAAGCTTCCCATAAGTTATTCAGGTCCAACTTTAATTTCATCCATATGGATAAGGTAACAAATGTGCACAAAACTTTATTAACAATAACTTGATGTCTATAAACTAATTAGAAAGAACTAGATACAAAATGAATTAATGAGCCCCATATGCTCTACATGACTTTTAAACAGTTTTACCGATAAGCCTTTAGTCATAGGATCTGCAATCATCAATTCAGTACTAATATACTTAATGATCACTTCATTCCTTTTGATGTTCTCTCTCGCACGAAGATACTTGATGTCGATATGCTTACTTTTGCTTCCACTTTTATTATTCTTAGAAAAGAACATATACCCTAAAGTAGATTTCCTACTATCTACACATCCAATAAAATCTGAATTTGAATATCCAACCATCTCCAAATGGTCAATGTGTCTGAATGTCAAACTGTAGTCCTTAGTTCCTTGCAAATACCGCATGACTTTCTTTGCAGCTTTCCAATGTTCCAATCTTGGGTTGCTTTGATATCGACCCAGCATTCCAATTGCCATTACAATGTCAGGTCTAGTGCAGACCTATGCATATAATAGGCTAGGACAGGCAATTTCGACACGAACACAATATGAAATTAGCGGGTTTGGGTCATAAACGGGTCGACCTGTTTATGACTCGTTTATTTCGATCTGGCGGTCGTGTCACGGGTCACTCGTGGGTGACCCGCCAGACACAGTTATGTTTTTTATTTTTTATTTTTATAAAGGAAATGGGATTAGGTAGGACCGTAGGATTGGATAGAAGAAAAAACCAAAAAAAAAAAAAAAAAAAAAAAAACTAAAGGAGTCATGCACGCAGAAGAGAAAACCAAAAAAAAAAAAAACAAAAACCTAACTTCTTTTTTTCCCTTCAGGCTTCACTCTTCAGCGACGCCCTTCACTCTTCACTCAGTCTTCAACTAATCAGCCTCTTCTTCTTCCTCCATTGATTTTCATTTTTCCACTCTCTCCTGCTCGACGCTCTCTCTCTCTGTTCTCCGCTCGCAGCCGCTCTCTCCCTCTCTCTGCTGCGCCGCCAACGTCGCTTTGTCACTTTCTCTCTCTCTCTTCCACCAATGTCACATCCGGTACCGGTATGTTAATCTTTGTTTATTTGTTAATCTTTGAAAAAATTGTTTATAACCTTCCAAATCTAATATATTAATCTTTGTTTATTTGTTTATAACTTTAGTACCAAACCTAATCGGCTAATCATGGATTCATGAGTTAAGATTTGAAAAAAAAAAAGAAAAAAGATTTTGCTGACTTTTGGTATTCCGGCAAGTCTCAGCCCCTTGTTTTCTGCTAATTTCTTAGTCTATGTATATTTGTGTTTTCAAATATGAAACAATGAGTGAATTCATTATGTCGTATCTTCTGCCTATATCGGTTTCTTGTTCTTATTATATGTTGGAGTCATCAACTAATTATGTACTATACTTCTTCATTCTTTGAGAGTGCAGAATTTCTTTTGTAGGATTAGAAGAAATTATGTTCAGATTTAAGTATAAGAAATTAGGTGCAGAAATTCTAACTTACTAACGATTATGTGTGTAAGTGATTAACGAAGATTTGGTTGTATTCGATGACGATATGGTTGAAATAAATACAATGGGAGATTCTTCTATTCATACGAATTCGATGACGAAAAAAAAGGTCCAGAAGGTGTCAGGAAGACCTCAACAGTTTGGACCCATTTTGATGAACTTCCTTCTACATATCCAAATGACACAAAGATATGGGCAAAATGCAAGTTTTGTGATCATAAATATATAGCTAACAGTTCACATGGAACTGGAAATCTACAGAAGCATATAAAGGTTTGTGGGGGAAAAATGATCATGATATTCAGCAAATACTTCTATCTAGAGATCAAGGAACTCTGTCAGTAAGTGCCTCAAAATTTTGTCCTAAAAAATATAGAGAATTGTTGGTTGGTACGATTATTAAGCATGACTTACCTTTTTCATATGTTGAATATGATAGTGTAAGAGAAATGCATAGATACTTGCGTAGTGATGTACCATTAATTAGTAGAAATACTGCTAAGGCTGATTTGATTAAGATGCATATGTTGGAGAAACAAAAGGTTAAGTCTTTGTTAAATGTTTGTCCTGGGATGATTAGTTTGACATCTGATTTCTGGACTTCTTTGACAACTGATGCGTATATTTGCCTTACTGCACATTTTATTGACAAAAATTAGATATTATCTAAAAATGTGTTAAGCTTTTCATTCATGCCCCCACCACATAATAGTGCATCTTTGGCTGAAAAAATATATAGTTTGCTAGAAGAGTGGGAGATTGATAAAAATGTTTCCTCTATAACTTGCTTCTGAGAATAATTTGTGTTGTGAATCTCAAATCAAAATCAAACGTGAAGAAAGCTCTTTCTTGTGAAGGTGAGTTGTTTTATATGCGTTGTTGTACCCATATTCTTAATTTGATAGTGCAAGATGGATTGAAAGAGATCATTAATGCTATCTAAAAGATTCGAGATAGTGTTAAGTATTTTAGAGGATCACAAATGAGAAAACAAAGTTTTCTTCAAGCTGTCAGTCAAATGTCATTGGACAGTAACAAGGGGTTAAGACAAGATGTGCCAACTAGATGGAATTTGACATATCTTATGCTTGAGAGTGCAATTCATTATAGGCGTGCTTTTGCTTATTTGGAGATGACTGATTAAAACTATACGTTTTGTCCTAATGCACTTTAGTGAGAAAAGGTGAATGATATCAATAGTTTCTTGGATTGCTTTTATCATGCTACATGTGATTTTTCTAGTACCAAATATCCCACAGCCAATTTATAATTTTCCGTAATTGCATTGATTTATCTGAACTTGAAGCAAGAACTTGTGAGCGAAGATGGGTATAGGAGATTAATGGCAAGTCAAATGATCTCTAAATTTGAGAAATATTGGTTAGAATTCAGTTTAGTGTCGGCCATTGTAGTTGTCTTAGATCCTCGTTACAAGCTGCGCCTTGTAAAGTACTACAATATGAAGATTTATGGAGCTGAATCTCAAGAGTATAAGAATATGACGAAAATGTTAACCAAACTTTTTATGGAGTATAGTGCTCCTACGACTTCAAGCTCCACAGTTGTTCAGCCCCAAGAAGACTCAGATTGGGAAAAAGGTGAATAATATCATAAGTTTCTTAACTTGTTAGTAACTTAGTATATATACTCATAACCACTTATTAATTTTATGTTTATATTATTTCTTTTCATGTAGGATTTTCTACCATTTAATGGAGTCGATGCTGATGCACAAAAGACTCAATTAGAACTTCATTTAGATAAATCCAAGTATTTGGATAAGAGTACGACATTTGACATCCTTTCATTTTGGAAAGGAAATGAATTTGGCTATCCTGAAGTAGCTGTCATGGCTCGTGATATTTTGAGTATTTCTATTTCTACTATTGCTTCAGAATCCACTTTTAGTATTGGTGGATAGGTGATTGATCAGTATAGGAGTTCACTCAAGCCTGATATTGTTGATGCATTGGTTTGCATTAGAGATTAGTTATATGGAGAGCAATGTAATATTAGTTATTTGCATATTTAATTTTTTCATTTACTTTTTTTTTTTTTTTATCTTACTTTAATGACATTAATTTCTTTTATCTTTTGATATAGAATAAACTTTAATGGTGGATAACGAAGAAGGGGATGTTTTGACATTGAATAGTATCAATTCCTATAACATTCCAAGTTCATCTGGAAAATGAGCATATTTGTGGGTCATTCAAGAGTGGACAATATGGGGCAAAAATGGAAACCCAATTTGTATTTATAAATTTGTAATGATGATGTAGTTTTTTTTTTTTTTGTTATTTGATTAGACAATTAAGCATATTAAGTGATTTGGTGCTAGCCTACTAGGAGTTTGATTTCTAGAGATGAATTGCTAAAACTATTATTATTTTATTTAAACACAAAAAAAAAAAAAAAAAACCAAAAAAACCGACAAAAAAAAATCACTTTTAATCTAAACGGGTCAAGTCGTTTCGACCCGATACGACTCATTATGCTAAACGGGATTCACGGGTCGTGTCAGGTGACCCGTGAAAATTACCGTGTCATGTCGTGAATGGGGCTCCGACCCGTTAACATAAACGGGTCGTGTTTGGGTTTACCTTAAACGGGTTGACCCACAAACTCATTTTGTCAGCCTTACAATAGGCTGTCAACTGTAGATGCATATGAAATGTTCTTCATCTGCTCTTGTTCCAATGCATTTTGGGGACTTTGATCATTACTAAATTTGTCTCCTTTAATGATAGGTTCTATAGAAACCGAACAGTTCTTCAGTCTGAATCTCTCTAAAACTTTTTCAATGTAGGCATTTTGAGACAGTTTTAATATTCTTTGTTTTCTATCTTTGTAAATCTCTATGCCAATGACATAAGAGGCTTCATCCAAATTCTTCATTTCAAAATTTTGAGAGAGAAACTGTTTGGTTTCATGTAGCAAACCTAAATCATTACTTGCAAGCAAAATATCATCTACATATAGGACTATAAAAATGACTTCACTCACACTAACCTTAAGGTATATACATTGATCAACAAAGTTCTTAATAAAACCATATGAGGTAATAACTTTGTGAAATTTGATATACCATTGACGAGAGGCTTGTTTTAGCTCATAAATAGATTTATTTAGTTTGCAAGCTTTATGAGTGTTATCATCAAAACCTTTATGTTGTTTCATATAAACATCTTCTTCAAGATTACCATTCAGAAAGGCTGTTTTCATATCCATTTGATGTAACTCTAGATTAAACTGAGCTATTAATGCCATGATTATCCTAAATGAATCATTCTTTGATACTGGAGGTAAGGTTTCATGATAACCAATGCCTTTTTTTTGTGTGAAACCCTTGGCCACAAGTCTAGCTTTATTTCATTCAACATTACCGAAAGCATCCTTCTTGGTTTTTTAAACTCATTTGTAGCCTACGGCTACAGCTCCCTTTGGTAAGTTAACGAGATCCCAGACTTGATTTTTAGCCATGGATTCTATTTATTCCTTCATGGCATTTAACCATAATGTGGAGTGTTCTCCACTCATGGCTTGTGAAAATGAATTTGGATCATTCTTAGGCAAAACGTCAAAATCGGACTCTTGGAGGTATACAATATAATCACTAGGAATTGCTGGTCTAATTATCCTAGAGGATCTTCTTAATCCTACTTCCTCCGCATATGGAGGAGGTTGAGTAGGTTCATTCTGAACTTGTTCCTCATGAGTTGACTGTTCTAAAATTGATTGTGGTTCAAGGTAATTAGTTTGGATTTTCTTGAGTATAATCAAACATTCTTTAGATAAAGGAGCGTCAGTCAATGCTTGCGCTTCCTCTAATTCAATCATTTGAGGATAAGCACTCCCACTTTGTTCAGAATCCTTTAAAAATTTGGCATTTATAAACTCAACAATTCTAGTATTATGATAAGGACAATAAAACCTAAATCCTTTGGAGTTGACTGCATAGCCAATGAAATGATCGCTGGTTGTCCTTGGGTCTAACTTCTTTATATTTGGATTATAAATCCTCACTTCAACAGGACAACCCCATATGTGTAAGTTATTTAAATTTGGTTTTCATCTATTCCATAATTCAAAAGGTATCTTAGGAATAGCCTTGGATGGGAGCCGGTTTAATACATACACAATAGTTTTTAAAGCTTCACTCCATAGAAATAAAGGTAGCTAAGAATTACTAAGCATGCTCCTTACCATGTTCATAAGTGTGCGATTTCTTCTTTTTGCTACACCATTTTGTTGTGATGTGCCAGGCATTGTGTATTGAGCAACAATGTCTTCTTCTTCAAGAAATTTCGCAAATGGACCTATCATTTGTCCATTTTCTGTGTACTTTCCATAGCACTCTCTGCCTTTATCAATATTACGATCTTGATTTTTCTTTTTCCTTCTGATTCTCTACTTCTACCTTATAGGTCTTGAAAGCATTTAATATTTCAGCCTTATCATTTAGAAAATAGAGATACATATAGCTTGTATGGTCATCAATAAAAGATATAAAATATCTTTGACCATTCAGGCAGAGAGTAGGGAAAGTCCACATATATCTATATGTATGATTTCAAGAATCTAAGAACTCCGTTTGACACCTTTAATGGTCTTGTTTGTTTGCTTTCCCTTTATGCAATCCACACAAGTACCAAAATCAGTAAAGTCAAGAGTTTTTAAGACTTCATCATTTACTAATATTTTGATTCTCTCTATGGAGATATGTAACAATCTCCTGTGCCATAACAAAGCGGAGTTCTCATTCAAAAGGCTCTTCTTTGTGCCAACATTAGTATGCGATGATAGATTGTTGTTTTCAAAGTTGGGATTTAGATCAATTCTAAATAAACCATCAATTTTGATTCCACCACTAATAAAATTTCCTCCTTTATAAATACTAAATGTAGATTTTATGAATAAAAAACCAAAACCAATAATATCTAATTTAGCAATTGAAATCAAGTTTCTAGAAAAGCATGGATTGAAAAATACGTTATCCAAGTCCAAAACATATCCATTTTTTAAAATTAATCTAAAAGTCTCAATTGCCTCCACATGAGAAATCAATTTATTGCCTGAGTAGACCCGTTGGTCATTGCTTGCTGGTTTCCTTGTGTTGAGAAAACTCTGTATTGTATTAACAATATGGATTGTAAAACCAGAATCAATCCACCATGTATTACAAGGAGCCTCAAAAAAGAAAAAAAGAAAAAAAAGATTCATAACATACTGTAGATATGATATTACCTTTCTTTTCAAGCCATCTTTGATACTTTTAGCAATCCTTCTTCATATGTCCATTTTCTTACAAAAGAAACAAGTATCCTTATTGTTATATTTCTTGATTGACAAATTGTTTTCTTTCTTGAAGTGTGGGGCACTTTTGCATCTCTTGGTCTTTCCCTTATCATGAATAGTCATAAGGTGAACACTTTGTGGTTTCTTATGTTTTAACCTCTCCTTCTCTTGAACACACATGATCAGAACTTCATTTACTGATCATTTATCCGTATGTGTGTTGTAGGATATCTTAAAAGGAGTGTATTCAGATATGAGGGAGTTCAAGGTGAAATGAACCACAAATGACTCAAATATATTACCCTCTAAGGACTTCAATTGAGCAGGCATGTTCCTCATTTCCATAATGTGCTCTTGCACACTTCTGGAATTGTTGAAGGTTTTGCTTGAAAGTTTCTTTATCAGGGTGCTTGCCAATGCCTTATCGGAACTAACAAATTGTTCCTCAATGGCCTGGATGAGCTCTTTTGCCTTATGGCATTCTGGGGTAGAACCCCTAATGCCCTTTATGTCGTGAGATTTCATAAACATGATGCTTAAGCGATTAGATTGCTCCCACCGCTCATGCTTTGCAATCTCTTGTGGCTTATTTATGCCCGTGAGGGCGGGTGGTTCGTCCACTAGAGCGCCAAATCAAGTTCCATGCACTCCAAATAGAAAAACAAATTTTCTTTCCATTTAGAGAAATTATTTCCATTTAGCATTGAAACAATACTTTCAATAACAACAATAGAAATAGCTGCAATAATCAAAGAAAAAAAATTTAATGCAATGAAATTAACTTTATTTTAAATTAAACAATGCTAATTTAATAGTAAATTTCAACCTACCTGTGGGCAAATGTTACATCACGCATGAAATTTACTCTTTATTAATAATATTAATAAATTTAAATATTAATAAATAAAATTCTTCCTACCTGTGGGCTTAAGATAAATTTTACTTTTAATACTAAATTTGCTATCTTATTCTAATTAATTCATAAAAATAAAAACCTCCTTATGGGGATAAGTAAATAAATTTATGAATTAATTATATCATTGATGTTAATTTTTCTTTATAAAGTTCATGTGTATAATCATGATGTAATTATTATTTTAAAATTGGGATGATGTGGCTCTCCCAAAATTATTATAATAATTACAACTTCATTAACATCTAGTAACTGTATAGATGCCCATAAATAGCCCCAGAAATAAAACAAACCAATATAAAAATGAGGTAAACAATATTTTTCAAGGTACAACCATGTGAGTTCCCAAGTGAGGGGGGTCACAATGACACTTTTAAATCCCAAAACTTCCCTAGACAGAACATTTTTTAGACATTGTATTCTTAAATAGTACTGTAATCATATACCAACATATATGGTATTGTTAATTATTCTTAGGTTTAGGCATCAAACAATTTATATTTAAACAATATAAATGAACTTAAATATATTCCTAAATTCATGTATTAAAGAAACAATAATTTTAATATTGAACAATGTAAATCATAAGAGGAATAAAGCTTTAATATGAGAGCATAAAATATAGTATAGCTTAATGGTTTTAAGCTATGTACTTTAAGGACTTGAAGGTCCAAAGTTCTAATTGTATATGACCCTTTTTTTTTTTATTATTATTATTATTGATTTGGATGGGCTACTGAAATAGGTTGGGCTTCTGGATCAGCACACTTAAATCTAGCTTTGGCCTCGGTATTGGGGGTGACCCGAATGGATGTGTGTTTGGGTATTGAATTTTTGGAATTAAAATTGAATTCTAATTCTATTTACAAATTTCGAGGTAAAAAAATGTGTTTGGGTGTTGAATTTTGAGATTGAAAAATATTATTTTTTAATAGTAAAGAATGATTGGAAGTTTAAAAAGTTGTGTATAATGATTGGTATTGTGAAAAGTTGTGTGAAATAATAATTTATTATATATTGGTTGTTTAATTAAAAAATAAATAAATAATTTTTTTTTAAAAAAATTAAATTTAAATTTTTTTTAAAAAATAAATAAAAATGGATGAAACCGGCAGCCACCCCTTTGGGGGTGGCCGCGCGCCACCCCGGAAGGTGACCGAGGGTGGTGCGCGGCCACCCCTTAGTGGTCGGGGGAGGCCGTGCGGCCACCCCAAAGGGGTGGTTGCCAATCGGCAGCCACCAATTGTTTTTTTTTTTGTAAAAAAAAATTTTAATTTTTTTTTGTTGATTGAAATTTGTATTATTTTATTATTTAAATGTGGGACCCACGCGTTTTTTTGAGACAACTTGTCCTGCGCGTGGGTCCCAGTCATTAATCAGATTATCAGCTTTGAATTGGAATAGAATTCGGGTCAAAATTCGGGTTTTTTTTGCAGGTGGGCGGGTTTTAGAAAAAATTCAAAAAAAATAAATATTCTTTTCCAAACCCAAACACACCATCAACCCACTTAATGACCTATTGGGCTAATGGCTTTTAAACCTTAACCGGAAGCATAACCCGTTAACCTGAAAACATAAGTTTTGACCCGGAAAAAGTTTTAGCTCTATGTTGTTTACCCTTGTTCTTCTTCCTTATTGTGCCAGCCGCCCCTTATGCCCGCTGCTCTGCAGCAACGGCGACCCAAAGAGGTTGCCGTTTACCCAAGAACCAAGCAGCCCTCAAGGGCCGCTAGTTCCGATCCAATGACGGGGAGAGGCCGTTGGAAACAACCCCTCCTTACACGGAACGATGATGACCATGACATGCCAACACCTACTGCATGCGGCGGAAAAAATCTGCTCAACTTTATGCAATTTGTTTTCACCAACACTAGAAGTAAAGAGCAATCGGTCGGTGGGTGAAGTTCCACGACAATGGGCTTGAGGTGCTTCATAAATCACTGCAAGAGATGATTTTGGATCCTTCTTTATGCAGTGATTAAATTACTATTGGATCCTTCATCATCTCCAGATTATGGCACGACAATGATGAGATTCATGATGCAGTGCCAAAAATTCATTATGCAGTGTAAAATGGGTTTCATAGCAAAACAGGTTTTACAGTGTGCAAAATATGATTTCAAGCTTTATACAAACATTTTAGGCATAAATGCAAAGCAGCAAAACAAAGTGAACCAGAACAATAAAATATGCAATTAATGCTGAACAAATTGGCATAGGCAGATTCTGATACCACATAATAGCATATTATAAATCGAATGCTAATTTAATAATGTAAGCAGCAAAATGATTGATCATAAATACCTCCAGCCATGCTTTGCTCAAACGTACGAAAAAAGATTTTGCAAAATTTTTTTTGGAAAGGTTCTTCTTATCTATACTCACTGAATGTCGTACTGATGGAGTACACAAATTAAGTATTTATAGGCTAGATCAGGGACCTCTTCATTCAAAAAATTGAAGAGTGATGTTATTTTTCTCCTCCCATCAAGGAGAAAAATCAGCACACTATCAAGATAAAATGATTCCCACGATCTGTATGATCTCTCGGCCATGATCAGATACAATTGGAATAAGTCATATTTATTGATGTGCCATTAAGGGCATATATAGTATTTCTAACACACAAGCGTTGAGGTTGGGCGGTGGCAGCGTGGTTCGGCCTGGGCAGTGGCGATAGATTCGGGCAATGGCGGTGGCGGTAGATTCTGGCAACAGTGGTAGCGGTGTAGATTTGGGGCTGGGTGGTGGTTTTTCTTCAAAGTTTCTGAGAGAGTTTCTTTTGAAGGTTAATGTCGACAAATGAGTGATGCATTTGGTATAATCTGATGTTTCAGTAACATTTCATTTTCTTATATTGGGCTGATGTGTCAACTTCTTATTGGTGGGCACAAAAGCCTTGTTTTATGCCATGATCTCACAGAAGTTGCTCTCCTCTATCACATGTATTTTGTTAAGAAACAAACCAGATATGAAATTCATGAATCAAAACAACACCATCTGAAACATTTTCAAACATATATGAATAGCTAGAAATTTTAGTTGGTTGTGTGGTCCAACCGGTGGTTCCCGTACATCGACTGCGTCATGTGCGGATCGGTGAGTACTAGAGCAGTAGTGGGGTTCTCTGAGCCTTTTAAGCCCAAAGCTCTTTGTGAAATCAATAGCACCCCTTCGCAAAATAGGTTTTGTTTTTAATTTCATTGCTGCTCAATTTTCTGTGATTTTTTTTGGTAATTGAGAAAGACTAGAAATTGAAAGATACAAAAAGAAATTTTGACAAAATGAGATTTTGAGTCAACAAATGTGGCAAAAATCGATTATTTTTTCTTTTGTTAAAAACTTTTCCTACGTTGGTGTTCATAAATTGAATTTTCTTTGCTTTTTCAATTTTCTCAAATAGCAATGTTCTCTTTTAGAATATTTTTCAGATGTTGTTTTGATCCATGAGTTTCATATTTGGTTTGTTTTTTAAGAGAATACTGTGATCGGGTGTTTTCGTCTAGAAGTGCTTTGTTGTTTCAAGATGATGTGGCTTAATGCTATTAGAGGGCACAAAAGACCTAATTTGTGCTAGATCCTTAAATAAGTTATTCTCATCAGTTTGATGTGTTGGGGGCTACTTTTTTTGGGTGAGACCCACACGAGCCAAAAAGTGAGCCCCTGAATACCAAGTGATGTTGCGATCTTAGTTAAGCAATTCAACGTTCTTAAAGAAGGCCCCACCATACTGTCAGCAATAAATATTGTCGATGCAGAATTAAGACTTCGTTTATTTCAACGTAAAATATTTTTCATATTTTTTGGTGTTTGGTGTAGTTTTAGAAAATAGTTTTCATTTTTAAATTTCGAAAACAATTTTTCGAATTTTAACTTCTTATTATCAAACCTTCAGACCACATTTGGACCATTGCTAGAAGTCGCCAGCCATTTTTCATCTTCGCTCATTTTCTGTATGAGCCAATTGTCGAAAATATTATCAGGAAAGTCATTTTTTCTGAAAAATGATTTCGTTGAAAATATTTTCCAACATAAAACATTTTATCTCGAAACAAATGGAGCATAATACAAATTGCTAATCGAATGCTATTGTTGAGGAGTTTGCACCTCTATTGAACCATGCCATTGAAGGCTTATGGCCCAAGCCAATATGTCACTATTGGAGGCTTATTGCTTAGCCCACGGGGTACCAATGCTGGTGATGCAATGGCCATACTACATTTCATATTATTGAGAGCTTTATAACCCTCAAGAACTAGGGACAATAATTCATCTCATATCATCGGGAAATTGACAACCCTACACAAGTTAGGGACGGTCATTAATCTCATATCATATTTCATTGAGAGCTTGACAACCCTCACGAGCTAGGTACGGTTACTCATCTCATATCATTAGGAAATTGGTAATCCTATATGAGTTAGGGACGACCACTAATCTCATTGATGTAGGAGAATTGGTAGACACTGAGTTGTAAGATACTGAATTAATTACGTTGGAATATCTTCACACAATATCAGTGTAAGAATGACAAAAATAACATAATCAAGCATAATTAGGGCAATATTACATAATGGGGTAGTAAATCGAGCATAACTTTAGCCACAAGTATTATATTTGCATATAAGACCCTAATCCAATTTTTTTCTTTCAATGCACACGTTATGGCCACCTAACTATGCTATGTGAGCATCAGTTTTTGGGCAAGAATCCATTGCGTTCCCCTCCAAATCACAATTTTAAGGGTTTTTTTTTTTTTTTTTTTTTTTTTTTTTTTTTTTTCATTTTAAGAAATATTTCTTTTATCGTTTTAGTAAGGATTTTATTTCAAGATTTTGCCAAAGTTTTGGCAAAGTCGGTTTGCCTCGACTTATAGACTTAGTTATTCATTCCGATTTGGATAAGAATTCCAGTATTCTCAAAGTTATTCTCTGTTTTGTTTGGGGCGGCTAGGCTTTTTCTCTTTCCTGGCCATTTGTTAATTTTCTCTCTTTCTGAACTACATTTTAGCTTCAATCTTTAGTTTAATTATACTTACTATCACATGCTGTTAAAATAATCTAGTTCTGCTCGGCGTTACTTGCCTTATTTCTCCTTAGGCAACTTATATACACATCTTTTTCTTTTTCTTTTTTTTAAAAAAAAACTAGAAAAAAGGTAGCGGTTTTACCTCTTAAAACTTAAACCTCAAGCCTGTTTTACAAGAAAACTCATTTTCTCTCTCTCTCTCTCTCTCTCTCTCTCTCTCTCTCTCTCTCTCTCTCTCTCTCTCTCTCTCTCTCTCTCTCTCTCTCTCTCTCTCTCTCTCTCTCTCTCTCTCAGAGCTTAAACCTCAAGCCTTTTTTACAAGAAAACACATTTTCTCCCCTCCCCCCCTTCTCTCTCTCTCTATCTGCCACAGCGCACAAAGGCGACTGACCTAGGGTATAAATAGAACCGACCTAGGGTATAAATAGAACTCTTTCCTTCTTTCCTCATTTCACATGTTTTTATAAATGATCACTAGCTTTGTCAACATTGTAGCTCTTGTTAATGTATGTTGTGTTGCATAGGAAACCATTGCTGTTTATTTTTCGTGTTGAACCAAAAGTGATATTTTCATGCAAAAACAAATTTATATTGTTAGAGCCGTCATTTTGATGGCTGTGCCGAACCTAGATAAGTTATCATTAATTAATCTCCCCATATGGGGCTTTCTTGTCCTTTTGTGAGATTTGGTGCCCATTTGATTTATTTGCAAGCCTTCAGTGCCTCATTAGAAGCCATTAGCCGACTTGATTCCTCCCATTAATAAACAACTCGGGGCCAAGCTACTATATCCGTCTAGCACCTAACAACTAGACACTATCTAGAAAAGTGCCACAATTGAAGTGATGGTTGCCTGAGAGCCTAATAATTATTATTATTATTATTATTTATTTATTTTTTCTTTCCATTTTATGACATTACAATCCCAAACTCGTATTCAAGAAAATTGTAGTCGAAAAAATGGATAACGCATAACTAAGAATTCTAATCACTGTTTCTGGTTCAAACAATTATTTATTTATTTAATTTTTAATTTTTATAATTGACAAATAGATGCTTATCTATTGTAGGGGTAGGAGATAACTTATTGTTTACCATTTTTTTTTTTTGTAAAAAAAAAATAAAAAAATTAGAGTAATCGTGTAGCCACCCGAATTAGATCAGAGGGGAAGCCGTGTGCCTACCCTTACCAGGACATGAGTGGTTGTCCGGCCACCTTGAAGTTATTTCCTATCTTGTAGCCACTTATTTCCTCCGCTAAAGGCAGCCAAACAATTATTATTATTATTATTTTTTCAAATAAAATACGTGTACTACATTGAAGACATTTTTTTTTTTTTTAAAGTACAAAACACTTACTTAAATACATTAACAAAAATACTTATAACATAGTGTTTATTCCCAATTTGAGCCACAAACAATAGCAGGAACAACTTATTCCACCCAATTTCGTTACAAGCTCCCACCCCTTTCCCAATAACGGGTAAAAAGAAAAGAAAAAGAAAAAACATAACACTCTAAAACTCAAAGAAAAAAAAATATTAATACCTAGGTTACATATATTGTACATATATTATTGAAGTAACGTTAGTATATTGTTATGACGACTATTATATAATTAATATAATGTGACAGTGAAAATTAATTTTTGATTTTTTTTTTATTACAAGTGATGATTTATTACTGATTTTTACTATCATATTATCAAATTGTATGACAATTGTATAACAGTCTACTTAATATGTCTTGATTGTGCAAAAAATATATGAGATCCATATGCATGAATTTCACACCTAATATGTCTTGATTGTGCACATAAAATTTGCAAAAATCATTATTCAATACGAAAATATGATAAACTTAAAACGATCTTATATTATATTAATTATTAAAGATAAAATTAGTACGGCGTGCCAAAAGGCTTCACCCACAGTAACCAAATCCTAATCCAAACAAAAACCACCCGGACTCCACACCCACCTCTCAATTTCAGTTCAGAAAACATTTGGATTCCGAACTATATGCTAGTAAACACAGCGTACTAGAAAAGCGAGTCCAGAAGACGCACATTCTTTACCCTACTCTCTCTCTCTCTCTCAAAATAGAAGGAAAATCCGGTCATTTATTATTTATTTTAAAAATTCCTTTTCGTATAGAAGAAGTTCTCTCTCTCTCTCTCTCTCTTCGACTACTTGTTTTCTCAACTCAGTATCGGACGCTTTTTTCGACTCAGTCGGAATCGCTCCGTTTCAGAGGTGGACCAGGTGGTTTACAGTTGCAGGGGCTGAGTCAACTTGGTCACACAGTCCTATGGTGAGCCCCAAACCCGCTAAGTTTCGCTTGGTTTATTTTCATTTTCCTTTCAATTAAACTTCGAAATGCAACATTTTCGAGTAATTTTTAGCTTTTTTGTACTATTGCATTGGAATTCGGAGTTTCCGGAGCAAATTTGGTTTGTTTTAGTTGTTAATTTCAGGGAATTTGTCAGTTAAAAAGGAAATTTACTCTTATGTATCTATAATTGTTACTATTTCTAGAAACATGTTTTTGTTTGAATGGAAATAAGTTTTTCGAATTTTTCAGTTAAAAAAGGAATTTAATCTTTGTCTATCTTTCTAGAATTGTTCTATTTCTAGAAACATGTTTTTGTTTGAATGTAAACAATTGAAATTAGTAGTGTCACGGTATTTTATTTTATTTTTTATTTTTATAAATATGTATGCTCTTGTTTGTATGTTTGAATTGTCTATGGTGGATAAAGTCTTAGCTTGAAAAGAAAACAGAGTTCACTTGGGATTATGTATTTATTTATTTTTTGTTCATGTGTTTGTCTATGCTCAGTTTGTGTATTTGAGTTGCATGTGGTGGATTTTCCATGGAAACAGTGGTTGGAGTTGAGGGGAATGATGAAGGGAAGGTTGAAGAAACTGGGGTTGAGAAAGGTAGCTCTGCTCTGTCTTCGCCAAAGCAGATTGCCGATCCGGTTGTCTACAAGCTTGTCCGGGTATATTTTTTTTATCACATACTAAATGTATGTAGTTATGTATGTGTGTGTGTGTATGTGATCATCTTGTTGCTGATGTTGTTTTTATTTATATGTAAACTGAAAGGAAAAAAACTGGTTTCTCTTGTGCATGAAAAATGTTGAATTGGGGTTGCTTGAGATGTAAATACAAATGAACGCTCTTTTTTGTTGTTGTTGTTTTATATAAAAAAAATGTTGTTGAATATGAAAGGCTTGTTTTTATGCGGTATTCTGCTGAGTGCACTAGAAGCAGCTCTTTAGGGAAAAGACTGTTATGCTTTTCAGCTGGCAGTGTAGTCTTTCATGTTATTGGTATAAAGAAGAAATATAAATTAAATCCGAAGAATATATACCACCCTCAAGCACACTATAATTCAGCTCTGTGCATCACAACAAAGACCGTGGAGCTGCTTTTCAAGCTAGTGGATTATTTTTATTTTCTGTCCCTCACCTGCCTCTCCAGCAGGACATCATTTTGAACACTATGCTAGGCATTACACAAGGGACCCCAATAAGGATAGAACTAAAGACGGGCTCTGTGAATGCTATTGTTACATGCATTTTGTTCCTGAGTGCAGTTCTCCATTGCTTTCGCTTTGTGCTACTAATGGGCTTCATGGAAGTGAAAGTTTATATGTATTTCTGCTTGTAACCTAAAATTGGACTCCATCACATGTATTGGATTTTCTTTATTCAAGCATAGAACATAAAAAGTCTGGCGCTGGTCCCCATCTCTCTTAGAGGGGTTTAGCCATGCCACAATGTGTTTTTGTCTGAAATGGAATGGACCAAAGGATGCTGGTTTATTTTTTATTTTTTCCTCCTCTTTACTATCTGTTTGTGGTTAAGGAGTAGAAACATTTTCTTGTTTTTTTTTTTTTTTTTTTTTTTTTTTTTTTTTTTTGTTATAAGTAAAACAATTTTATTAGAAAACGCAAAGGGAAACAACTTAAGTACACACGGATTATACAAGAGAGACCCTCAATTAGGGAGAGGAAGAGGAACACAAAATTTCTGAAAAATTAGAAAAGCGAAAACTGTTGTAAGCCTCCATCCAAACATAAAGAGATTTGAACTTAATAGCTTTTAACTATAGCATTGTTCTCTCACAATCTTCGAAGTTCTGAGCATTCCGCTCTTTTCAAATGCAATACATTAAGCACAAAGGACCCATCCTCCAAGCTTCTAATCTGCGGCGGCTTCCCAACTGACCTCTCCAACAAGCCAACAACTCTAGCACCATTTGATGCATAATCCACTCCAAACCAAAAAGGCGGAAGATCAAAACCCACAAATCTCTAGCTACTTCATAGTGAAGAAGAAGATGATCTATGGTCTTTTCACACTTTTTGTACATGCAACACCTATCCATCATTGCCATGTCTCTTCTCAGGTTGTCCAAAGTTAAAATCTTTCTTAATGCTGCCGTGCACACAAAAAAGCCACTCTCAAAGTAGCCTTATTTTTTTTCCAACTGCTCTTCCAAGTAAAAGTTGGGGGGTTGGGAGAGAGATTTGACCTCGAACATCTGCCTTTTGGAAGGGGTCCAACCGATTTTATCCTTACTACCTCATCTCAACCTGAGAGAGTACGTAAGGTTAAAGAACGAAGAGACAACTCCACCTTCCAATCAATAATTGGTCTAGTAAAAGTAATATTCCTCTGAAGAGTGTCATTAATAAACTGCACATGTTCTGTCACCGAAGCTGCCTTATAGCGAGCAATGCTAAACACCTCCGGAAAAACAGCCTTTACGGGTTGGTTCCCACACCATAAATCATGCTAAAACTTGATCTTAGACCCATCTCCCACCTTACTTTTATGCAAGTTAGATCTCATGTGGAAAGTGCATCCTTTGAGCTCTTTTCTCTTCGCAAAAGGAAAAGGTAGTGTGTGTGTGTGTGTGAGAGAGAGAGAGGGAGGGCCTTATTTATCTCTTCCTGTGATTGTTTCTTTCTCATCTTACTTTTACAGAAAGCCAAATCAAATTGAAAGAAATTTAGTTCTACATCTATGCCCTCCTCATTCTTTCCTTTGCCCCCTATTTGTTTCCCTCTACTTAAATCGAATGTATTTGAATTGCGTTGAACAATTTTGTTGTTTATCTTTGCAATTAGTGGTGAAGAAATTACGGAAAGACTTTAATGACTTTAAAATCACAAATGACTCATCAAAAAAATAAAACGAGAGGGAAATAAAATAAAGGACATCCAACTTTCAATTTTGCTGTGGTAGTACCTAATTTTAAAAAAAGGAAAAAGGTTTAGTAGCTCATATTAATTTCTTATTTTCTTTCATCTTTCTTCCCATCTTAGTATGCTCTGATATCTTATCTGATATCCAGGTTGAAGGAGATGGGAGATTAGTGCCCGCGACAGATGATGAAGTAATGGAGGTTGAGGATTTTCTTGAAGATGACAAGAGTGAAATGCATGAGGTTGCTGACAGTGGGCAGACTGTAAGGAACATATGCAATGGAGGGTCATCCTCTGGGAAGAATCAGTTAGAAAGCTCAGGTCTGCTTGTGTTACAATTACTACTACTTCCTCTTTTAGTTTTATAATTATGGTTCATTTTGAACAACGATATAAGTAGATAGATACAGATCATGTGTACTTTGCATACTGCTGGAGTGAGGAATTCTTTTTCTTTACGATGAGGCTGTGCAATTTAGATCCAACATGCGCAGTTTTTGGTTTTTATTTTGAGATTTAATTAATTATTATTATTATTATTATTTTTTTTTTGGGGGGGGGGGTTCCATATTTTGATTCCTTCTGATAATGAGAAACCTTATTCCAATCTTTAGCTCTCTTCGAGTTAGGGATTCTCTCATGGTTGTGCTATAAGGGCCAAGTTTTTTGCACCTCATTTTTATTTTTGTTTCTGTGTTTTTTATTTTTATAAAAAAATTGGAGAATTATAATTACTACATGTAACAAAGAATTATATGAGGTTTTAGATGTTTTATAGATGAAATCTCTGTTGACTGGCTTTTTCAACTTACTTGGAAGTCCAGTACCGGAACAGTGCATTATCAGCAACTTGGTTCACTAAGTCATTCAGACACATGTTTTTTTTATCTTCTGTTTCTGTTCCATTTGAGTTTCCGTATCTGAATGAGCAATATATGCCAGGTTTTTTAAAGTCCGAGGACTCAGAAGCTGATGCTGGTAAAGTAAATGCACAGCTTGAGGTATTGGTTTCCCTTTTACTTTTTTCTTTGTTGGGATGTAGGTTCCTGCCCTGTTCCACGATTGAATGGATTATTGATTAGCTATCATTACTTGTATGACTCTTGCCATAACCACTTGTTTTGAACAGCATTAAGCTGCTACAGAATATCATATCTCATTTTATTGTTTGGTTTTTATTTTTAATATTGTAGTATTGGTTAAAAATCATTAGTTGAGGTGATTTATGTGCAACTTTATTAAATTATTTAATCTAAGCGAAAATTATTGCGCCTTTTAGTTACTTTATAAGTTAATGGAGACCACCTGGGGTGCACCATTTTTACCTAGATTTGTTGTAGATTTATCATTTTCTTTAGAGTAAGTTTATTTTATGGATTGTGTTGCTGCAAGATTTTGTATTTACTTTAGATTTCCTACTATTATTACATTGTTGATAAGGCCATAGGGCTGGGTATCGGTTAAATCGGTGATGGTAGGGGCATTTTCGGCCACCAAACTGCTACAGTTGGTTAATTAAGCGACCGTACAATTTTCGACTATTTCGGTTAAGTTGGTTACATGTTGGTCAGTTAATCAGTTAAGTATGGGCTTTTTATATTGGGCTAAGACTGTTTTTAATGGGCCCAAACGGGTTGTTTTTTGGGCTAAACAATTCTAAGGTTCAAAACTGAAACGACGTCATTTTGATTTAAACACAAAGCCGGGCCTGTTAAGTAAAGGCAAGTTCCAATCACCAGTTGTTTGAAAGATGATAAATCAAATAAATAAAAATAAAAAACAGTTTGGTTAACTGTCTAAAAAAAAATCTCTACTGCCTCCTGAACCGACATCAAAACAATAGTTTTATTCCGCCTACCGGTCGCCGCAAGTCGGTTTTGGCAGTGGTCGTGCATTCTGCCCACCCCTAGATAAGGGTTCTGTTATGTTGGATAGATGAGTTTCTAGTCAACCTACTTATCAAAAAAAAAAAGAAGAATAAAAAGAGTTTCTAGTCAACCTTTTCAACTGATCATTCATTTTTTGATAGGTAAGAGATCAATTTTATAGAAAAAGGCGTAAGGCGCCCCTTAGTATACTGAAAGTATACAGGGAAAACACCTATCTAGAAATAGAAAAGCAAGTGATCATTCATGCAACAATTGAGCTATGTATGGAAGGCTGTGCTACAAGGGCGTCTTTGCTTGAGCATTTTGCCTTGTTAGACAAGGAATTCTCTTTGCAGGTGTTTTATTGCATTTAAGGCACCAACTATGGTGGTACCTTTGAGGGCAAAAATCAACATAATGGAGCCCTTTTTTCAGTCAGAAAGTGCTCATGTTTATTCTTGTCACATGGGTTGTAAATCTCTTGCATGGTCTTTATTCTTCTTGTTGTGATGGTTCATGCCTAACATGACATGGACCAAAGTTCTGTTCCATAAGTTGATGTAGGAAGGCGCAAGGAAAACTCTCTTTGTTATTATAGTACATGTACTTTCAGTTTTATGAACATTATTTTGTTTATTTGGATCAACATTTAACTTCATAGTGTAACTCCATGCAATGATATGAGATGAAAACACAAAGATCAACTTGGATGTTCGACTTATGGATATTTCTTTATTACATTTAAATACTGCACGGACAGATTTTATTTTATTTTTAACATATTCATGGGACTCAGATCTAGTATATGTACGTACATACACTTCCCCTTGTGCACAGATAGCGATCATGCTAACTATACACTTTAATTTCATCACTCCAAGCGGATTATTTGGTTTCCCATGTGCTGGTATATGTACACACACACACACACACACATATATATATATATGCTTCTAGATGTGCAAATAGATATTTGATTTTGGGTTATATGGTAATTAATTGCCTTGGATCCTTGTTGGCCTTTAAATTCTCTTGTAATGCACTGAGGAGATGTTGCAAAAGGTCAAACGTGAGGAAAATCTCTGTTAAGGATCTCCTGAACAGTATTCTACTTGTACAATTGTCAGTTTAGACAGCCAATGTTCTGATCAGCGTGATAAATTGCTTGGTATTGATGAGAAGCTTCAACCTTAAATTTCCTTGCAGGAAAGCTTTCCTTTATCAGACCCAAGTTTGAATGACAACCACATCAATCAATCTGGAAGCACTGGGGAGTGCTCCAAGCCTCCTGATAAAATGGCAGAAAGTGGATCATCAGCTTCTGCTCTCTGTACTGGTTCTAGTTCAAACCCTGATTTTTCCAAGTTAGAGGGAGAAATTTGCTTGGACAGACTATCAATCAGAGAGCTCCATGAAGTGTTCAAGGCAACATTTGGGCGAGAAACTACTGTCAAAGACAAGCTGTGGCTTAAAAGAAGGATTGCCATGGGATTGACCAATTCTTGTGATGTATCAACCACAACCTTCACAATTAAAGATAACAAATTGGTGACGAAAGCTGAAGAAGAATGCAATCAGAATGTGGATGGTTCAGTCACCCAGGATCTAGCAGTTATAGCAACCGATGTTAGCTGCAAAGACTCACCAGCTAGCCATGATAGCCAAGTGGAAGATCATCAAATTGGTTATGGCAAGAAATTGAGAAATCATAGTATTGAACTTGATAGTGGAAGTGAGCATCTTCCATCGGAACAGAGAGGAGCCAAAAGAATTCGGAAGCCCACCAGGCGATATATTGAAGAACTATCCGAAGTAGAATCCAGAGATTATAGCCCAAGGTTGATGAGTTCACCTAAGAATGCTGGACTTGGACAGATGTCTCCAAAATCTTGTCTCAGGCCTGTTAGAAATGTGCTTTCAGATGGGAGAACTGTTGTCACCAGGTTGGACTCTCTTGGAGGATCTGGTGTTCAGGTTCCGTTTGTTTCTCGGGTCCGAAGAAGCCGTCCAAGGAAAAATGTCATGGCTCTTATGGTATGTGACACCTTAGATATCTGAACAATATGAATTGTGGCTTGGTTTATCTGCACTTTTGACTATTGGCTTTTTGCTTCTTAAGCATATAGTATAGTCCTTCCACAATGCTCCTTACTGCTAGCTGTCAAATTAGATAGGCTATCCTTCAATATGCGTGCTTGTAATTGCACATTCTACGGGCAAGTCCTTATAGGTTGTGGGAGTGGTTTGGCATTTTAGCGTCTTTAAACGATTCATTGACTTCAAACTTATCAGATGATACCACACAGTATGGTCCTTCCGCAGCCCTCCTTCATGCTAGCTGTCAAATGAGCTAGGCTATGCTTCACTATGTGCGCTTGTAACTGCACATTCCACATGCAAGTCCTTATGCTTTGTGGGAGTGGTTTGGCATTTCAGCATTTTTTTTAATGATTCATTGAATGCAAAGTGGATAAGATGATTCAACAAACCAACAGAAAAATAGCATTTTTTTTCAAAGGTATAGATCATGAGAGCACCCAGTACTGTTTGCTTGTTCAGTACGCTACTGAGTTGCGAATTCAAATCTATAGGTTCTGCCCTTTCATAGCCCTCCTTTCTGCTAGCTGTCAAATCGGCCAGGCTTTGCTTCACTATGTGCACTTGTAATTGCACATTCTACAAGCAAGTTGTTATGCTTGCTTAGGGGCATTTTTTTGGTTTGTAGGGATCAGATGATACCACAAACCAACAAAAAATGGCAATTTTACAAAGGTGTAGATCATGAGAACGCCCTATGATGAAAAATAAATAAACATAAGAAGACAAATGAGAGTGAAGTTGTAGTTGGTTTTTTGCCTTAGGATATTTAAACATGTAGAGTCTGATACTAAAATAACACACTGGTTTGGCAATAAGTTGGATAGAAGACTAATGGCATGCAATTCTGGTTACTCCAATATGGTTGTCTAAGTTTGATTTTGTTTTGTGATACTGAAACTATTATACTACAGAAGAGCTGATCTAGAATTTCAATTGGTAGACATTCCATCCAAGTGGCATGGACATGGCAGCTAAATTGGTAAAGAAGGCCCTTGCTCGTAGTTCTCTAACAGATGATGATATTGGGGACAAAGTTTTGAAAAAGAGGTCTTCTGCCGAACAGATTCAGCAGCCGGTAAGACCAAATTTGAGTACATCACATGATGATAATTTCATCTTTATTGTCAATTTGTGTAGATAATTCTTACTTGCGGGTGTTTCTTTCTGGAAGAAACTCATGTATTGATTTCTTATTGCAGTTATTAGCAGTTTTATCTGGCAAAAACACTGTTATGTAATATTTAAGCAGTAACTCTATTGCCTTTGTAGTTGCCTTCCCTTGCCATCCTCTAAATAATTTCTATAACTTAGTATTTCTTTTTGTCAAGGGCTAAAAGTCCTAAACTTCAAGCAAGTCTAAGGGCTCTAATATTTTCTTTTCTTTGGGGGTTTGATAATATTCTAGCTAGTCTATGGTCTTGAGCCTCTCATGTGGAGGCTAAAAATTAGTATACATATTCTGGTCGTTTTTTGACTCTGGATGGTGCTACAGACCTATTCCGTGACGGGTGTTTCTGGGAGAGTTAAAACATTTTCAGTAGTTATGGCAGTAATCTCCATGGTTGATCAGATAAAGCAGCTGATATGGTATGTTTAACTTTCTTCAACAATCAGCTGCATTGAGGGGAATCTATCTAGTATTTGTTGAAGGATTTGACAGGTGGAAGAGATGGTATAATTATATCGTTTAAGTTGTTTTGCATTCTGTTAAGATGATTACTTTCAAAAAAAAAAAAAAAAAAGATTACTTCCCTCTGATCTCCTGGTATTCCATTTCTATTGAACAAGAAAGTGCTGTATTATATTTTGTTTTTATAACATAATTACTCTTTGATTTCATTGTTAGTTGTCCATTCTTTTCCCTATGTAGTTTTTGGCTGAAGTAGAGAAAGATAGGCAGCCTTCAGTGATGGGCAGAACTGAAGGAGGGGAAAATTTGGGACTGAGACAGACAGATTCGTCTGGGGATAATTCAGATGATAACGTAGTAACTGTTCCTACAGCCAAAGGTGGAAGGAGAAGGAAACATCATCGAGCTTGGACTCTTGTTGAGGTTATGAAATTGGTTGAGGGTGTATCTAAGTGTGGACCTGGGAGGTGGTCTGAGATCAAACGACTTGCTTTTGCATCGTATTCATACCGTACATCCGTTGATCTGAAGGTACAAATTTTCATTTAAATTTGTATTTCTTTGCATCCTATTCATACCGTACATCCGTTGATCTGAAGGTACAAATATTCATTTAAATTTGTATTTCCCAATTAACATTTACTCATTTGAAATTGATACTTTGATATGAGAGGCAAATTTTATGGGATATATCCTTCTCAAATACTTTTAGGCTGACAACGGATTTTGTCATGCAGGACAAGTGGAGGAACCTGCTAAAAGCTAGCTTTGCACAGACACCTTCAGATGACGGGGTATGAGTTAATTTTTTTCCCCTTGCTTTCTTTCATTTAAGTGGTTTGTGGTGGTGGGTGGGTGCTTTTTTGAACTCTTTGCTCAACATTTATACAAGTGGTTGTTATGCGACCACCATGTTCTCTCTTAATTATTTCAAATTTGTGCTTTTATTTTTTATTTTGAATATTTTAATCGGCTCCACTATCATTATATGTTACTATACCTATGCGATAGAATTTGCTTCAGCATTGAGCCTGTGCACTGTAATTACTGACCTTGAATTATTACTTTATTGAAGGAAATTTTGATATTGCAGTTCAATAATCAGTATATGGAACCATTAAAAATTTTATTTTCGTTTTCTTGTGGCTAGTATAGCTTATGTAGTTTGTTTCTGTGGTCAATGATAGCGGAAGCCTACTTCAATGCCCATCCCTGAGCCAATTTTGGTACGAGTGAGAGAGCTTGCTGAGATGAACGCACAGGTTCCTCCAAATCTTAGCTCAAGCCAACCGGCTGTGGGTAGTAGAAATTTGCATGAAACAAGATCCGGGTACTTGTAACATTGTAAATAATATCATTTTAGCTGTCCAAAAAGAAATAAAGATTCTAATCTGTATGCGTTCTAGAATTGGTTCCCTTTGATACTTATTTTCATGATGCTTTGTATGGATGGTTGGTTAGGCATCAAGGAAGTTTACTAACAGAGATATGAGAACATTGTTATTTTCGTTTTTAATAAGTGGATTAGTTGATTTATGTAGCAATTTTAAAGAAGAGGGAGAGACTATTAACACGGGGTGGGGGGCATCAAGGTTGATGGGGCTTCACCTCTTTTTGCATATAACGATCAAATCATTAGTAGATCTAAACCGTTCAATATATCTATTTTTCATAAAAGGTACGGTTGTTTGAAATGCCTCCTGATGTACTGAGAGCAATATTGTCTATATTTTTACTTCTGGCTTGAATTAGTGAAGTAATGTTCTATATATCATTATCTTTGGTTGAATACATTTTTGATCCCCAATAGTTTGGTAGTGCTATCAATTTGGTCTTGGTGTTGTTGATTTTTCAATTAAGTCCTTAAAACTATTTTTAGTGTAGTTTATGATGGGAGTGCAACTGAAATTATGAAACTTTTTGGGTGGCTTATTTTTAATTATGTATATTCACCAATAGAGGTGTCATTAAAGGGAAATCGATACCACAATCAATGCATGTGATATGCAAGCCCTTCAATTTCATCATACCCTTGATTAATTGTGGACGTTATTCTTCAGGTTATATTACCAAAAAAAAAAAAAAATTATTATTTGTATGTAAGTTTACATTGATATAAGATGCTAAGTAAAATTACTATTTGTGTGATGACAACATATATTTATATGCAAAAATCGCAAGAGTTTTGTAAATAATATACGGATATGTTTGTTTTAGTTTTTTAGAACACTTAAATTATTAAAACAAAAGAACTTTTTTTTTTTTTTTTTTTTTTTAATGCAAAAATTGTTTATTTTTGTAGGAATAGAGGTGAATTTATTACTTTAAACGATAATAATAATAAATTAAAAATAGAGAGGTGGCTGTCAATACGAAGTCAGGCTCCACACTTGGAAAAATAAGTGGGCGTTTTTGCAAAATAAACATGTTATGGCATGTTTGGACGCAAGTTAAACAAAAAATTTCACTTGCTACATTGTTCGAGTTAAATACAATCGGAATTCATCCCCTTTTTCCACCCGAATTCACTCCAAATTTGGGAAAAAACAAAAACGAACTCCAAACACTTCAAGGCGTCATAATTAGCCTTGGCCAGCCTGCCGGGATCCGGCCTCTCTAGCTAGATCCGGCCGTTTGTGCCGGATTCCGGCGAAACTGCTGGATCCGGCAACTTTCGTCGGAATTCGGCTATCCCAGATTCCGACGAAACTGTCCGGATTCCGGCCTTTATCTCGAATTCTGGCTATATTAGTCGGAATCAGATAAAAATAGTCAGAATCTTGTCGGTCAGTGACCGAATCTCGTCATCGATGATTTTTATATTAATATTTATATGTTTTGAATAAAAATTAATTTTTATTGGTTAATATGATTGAATGAAAATATTTGTGATTTTATGTACGTGCCAAACACCGAAAAATGCTTTCGGCGAAAAATATTTTCCAGAAAAATGACTTCCTTGAAACCATTTTACGACGGAAACCATTTTACGTCGAAACAAACAGAGCAAAAGCCTAAATCATTTTCCCTAGATGAAAATCGCATTTGATCCTCTTTTAAATGACGCAGTCGAACACCACCGGAATTTGGCCGGTGTCGGATTCCGGCCACCTTCGTTGGAACCCGACCAACCCAGATTTCGATGAAACTGTCTGGATTCTGGCCTTTATCCCGAAATCCGGCAACGGTAGCCGGAATCAGGTGAAAATGGCTGGAATCCTGCCGGTCAATGACAGAATCTCGTCACCGGTGATTTTTATATTATTTTACATTAATATTTCTATATTGTGAATAAAAATTAATTTTTATAAGTTAATATGATTGAATAAAAATATAAAAAATATTTATGATTTTCAGCACACGTCAATATAACACAAATTACAACGTAAAACAATGTAATCTCAACTCTTAAGGATTGCATTTCCCACATGTTGACAATTTTACTGGACAAAATTCATGCAAAACCAAGTAACAATTACATGACAAAAATCAACTCTAAAGGGTTGCACTTTCCACTTGCCACCCTGCATTCACTTAAAAAAAATGGTTAAATATTTTTACTGCCTTGCATTTATTTACTCAAAGTTTCAAAAACCTTGATAAACATGTCAAGAGAGCTTCATCACTTAAGATTTATTTAGCATGTAGAATTGACAAACCTTTTGAACCAACGTAATTCTAGAGCCTTCCCAAACCTCAGCTTCACAAGAACACCAATATTTAGCAAATAGAAAAAGATAAGAATTGTCCCAAATCCAATCAAAAGCATTCAAGAAAACATAAGCTTAAGCCCATTACAAACTGAACAACCTCAAAAATCTGAGTGTTCCTTTCCCATCAAATAGTCCACCTATTAATGGTAAGTGCATGTGAACTTATGTTACATCAATGAAACTCGTAATTTTCAACCACCAACATAATTCCAAAGCATTTGCAGAGAAAAAATATTGAGTTTGTCAACATTTATGTAGAGTACATGCAATAGCATATACTTCTAAGTATAAAAAATGAGCTATATTTGTAAAATATGAAATGAGATATTACAATGGATCTAAAGTAATCAAAAATTGATGAGAGAATGCAACCATAAAACCAACAGTAATACCAATACATACTGGATGTCAAAATTATTAAACATTAATATTGAAAAATAGTCATTATTTTCCCTAGATAAACTTCTTTAATAAAAAAAAGAAGAAAAGGAGAAGGATCCAACAAATATTTTATACGTTAAGACAATACTTAATAGAGAATATCATACCAAAGTTCTTTCTTATTCAAGGAGAAGAACCCCAATAATAATAAAGAGACTAAGATACAGGGCTGATTAGATCCCCAATAACAGTAAAGAGACTAAGATACATGCCAAATGAACATCATGATTGTTAAGTATGCCCAACTCGATAGAATCACCATGTAGACTATTGCCCCAAAATAAATGCTTATAAAAAGAACTTTCTACAATAAATCTAATCCCTCGTTCTTTCAGCAATTTTATAATACATTTTTTCCACACAATTGCACTGGATCCAACATATATTTATAAGTTAAGACAATACTTATTGAAGAATATCATACCAAAGTTCTTTCTTATTCAATGAGAAGGACCTACATACACTCAAAAAAAAAATAAAAAATTAGTTAGATATTTTTACTCCCTTGCATTTATTTACTCAAAGTTCCAAAAACCTTGAAACATGTCAAGGGAGCTTCATCACTTAAAACTTATTTAGCATGTAGAATTGACAACCATTTTGAGCCAACGTGATTCTAGAGCCTCCCAAACCTCAGCTTCACAAGAGTATCAATATTTAGCAAACGGAAAAAGACAAGAATTGTCCCAAAGCAATAATCCAGTCAAAAGCATCCAAGAAAACATAAGCTTTATGTCCATTACAAACTGAATAACCTCAAAAATCTAGGTGTTCCTTTCCCATCAAATAGTCCACCTATTAATGGGAAGTGCATGTGAACTTATGTTACATCAATAGAACTTGTAATTCTCAACCACCAATATAATTCCAAAGCATTTGTAGAGAAAAAATATTAAGTTTGTCAACATTTATGTAATACTCTACCATGCAATAGCATATTCTTCTAAGTATAAAAAATGAGTTATATTTGTAAAATATGAAATGAGATATTACATCAATCCTGAAAAGTAGTCATTATTTTCCCTATATAAACTTCTTTAATAAAGGAGAAAGACCTGCATACACTCAAAAAAAAAAAAAAAAAAAGGTTAGATACTTTTACTCCCTTGTATTTATTTACTCAAAGTTCCAAAAACCTTGAAAAATATGTCAAGAGAGGTTTATAAATAAAATAACACATAAATTGTTTGAAAAGGATAATAGGGAACAAAGTAGATCACTTCAACTTCAAGTATTAATTACTTAACTACATAGATTTTCCAACAAAAAGTCTAAAATTAAGATAGGAGTATGAAACAACAGTTCAAAATATAATACCAAATTCAAATTACATATATAGTCCCTGCAACATTGAACTTCTTGAATCATGGTGGCGTAGGTAAGTCTACTTCAATCGCTTTCTACAAAAACAAACAGAAAAAAAGTTAATAACTTACTATAGTGTCTTTAAAAAAATAATTAACACATTATAAAAATGTGCATAAAAGTCTCACTTACAGCTTTATCTTCATCTATTACAGAGTTTTTTCTAAGTCCATGTAATGCGCTGGCCCAATCACTCCCACACAAGAACATTTCTACTGTTTTGATGGATAATCTCGCTCGGTGAGGATCAATGACTCTACCATCAGTGCTGAAGGATGATTCTGATGATACTATAGTGATTGGAACAGCTAAAATATTCAGCGCTATCTTAGACAAGATACGATACTTCAAGGCATTAAATTTCCACCATGCCAAAGCCTCAAACTCAACATCTATGTCTTCTCCATTGACATCCTTTTCACATATGTAAACGTCATCTTCAAGATATACATCCAAATCTGTTTTAGTGGGTCGCACAATGTCATTAGATCTTATGTATTCCATAAATATTGATTGACTAGTCGATTTCTTGACTGCAGCAACTCTAGTAGAACCACTTGTAGAATGAGAATTTTCCTGAGCACTTTGTTGCAGTTGCATAATAGGTGAATTATGAGACGTTATACATACCTCATATAACTCATGAAGAGCGGATATGACATTATCAATGTTTATAGAAGCTTCAGGCTCTGGGTAAATTAGAGGGAAACAAAATTTTATCAACTTCATTTTGTATCTCGAATCTACTACAGCTGCTAGTGCCATCAATAAATTGCAACTACCCCAATACTTCTCAAACTTGTTACTCATTTTACTCACCACTGCCCTGATGTAGTCATTATTATCCCTCCACTTCAACAACAATATTTCCTTCATCCTCCAAATCTCAGGTAGAAACAAATTTTGAAGTTGGGTATTCATTGCCAGATACTATGTTGGTCACCTCATTGAAAATTGACAAAAGTTAGTTCACATTTTCAACCTTCTCCTATTCTTCAGGACTTACTAATCACTAAAAAGCTTGATCACTTTGATGGTACCTAGGAAATACTTCTTTGAATTGTACGGCTGTCACCAACATCATGTAAGTGTTATTCCAACGTGTAGGGACATCTAAAATCAATTTCTTGCTAGGGAGTTGCAATCTTTTAGTAATATCACTAAATTTTCTCAACCGACCCTCAAAAGCCACTATGTGCTTGATACCCTCTCTAACTAAATCAACTATGTCTCTAATTTTAGCAAGTTCTGCTTGCACCAACAAGTTAGTAACATGAGCATACATCGTACATGAAATAATCTACCTCCAATAGGCAAGCCTTCCCTTAACTTGAAATCATCTTTATGAATTCTGATGGCAATATCATTTGCTTTAGCATTATCAACCGTTATTGTAAATACCTTGTCTTGAATGCCCCAATCACCAAAACACTTTCGCAGTGCATCAACAATAACAACACCGCTATGTGGAGGCAGTACGTTACAAAAATTCAACACTCTTTTTTGAAGGAACCAATCGGAGTCCACAAAGTTGCAAGTCACCACCATATATGACACTCTTTGTGCACTTGTCCACATATCCGTGGTGATATTGACCTTGTCCACCCTCCAACAATGTTTTCAACTTCTTCTTCTCAACGTTGTACGTAATAAAGCAGTCTTTCCTAATAGTTGCACGACTAACCTTCTTCCAAAGGGGATTTAAGGACTTACAGAACTTGTTAAACATATCATGCTCCATTATATTAAAAGGATAATCATGGAAAAGAATTATGTGAGCAGCAAGTTCTCTGGATTTCTCAATCTTAAAAGTATAATTTGACATAGATAGATCTCATGTCACATCAGGATCAAGGGCAATGGACTTTTGCTTCTTGTTGGCAGCCACATATTTAAGACATGCAACTAGATGCCTACCAAGTGTAGAGGTAGAACTTGAGTTGGAAATGGCAAACAACTTTTTGCACCACTTAACACTGCGATTTCTTGACACCATCAACTTCTACAATAACAAAGTCATTCCAAACAGGCAAAGTCTTTCGTCTCTCTCTCTTTCTATACGCATTATTCTTAGGATTTTCATCAGTAAGAGGACCCATAGTTTGGGATTTACCTTCTAGTGAAGGACTTATCATTGAATCATCCCCACACACATATTGATCGACTTCTATTGGTTGACTTGTATCTTCTATAACTATTATTCTATTAAGATGTGAAAGATAGGTATGAAACCTAAATGCCCAAAACTAGGTACAAACACACTAACACAACATGGCATAAATCAAAACTAAAACAAAATACTTACATCCATCTAACACAAAAACTCTAACATAGCAGATTTTAAACAAATGTAAATTCAAAATTTGTACATATCATGTCAATTTTTCCATATTTATTCTTAAATTTTAAAAATAATAAAGAATGGGTTATAAGTAAACAAACTAGCATATTAATCTTACACAACATGGCAGAAAACACAGTTAAAATAAAAACTGTTACACAATTACACTAATTAATGAGGCAAATGCCTTATAAGGTAGCAAATAGCAATGACTATCAAGTTCTGATATAGAATGTTGGCTGAATGAAGATACTTGAGCCATTTGAAGCAACTATTATGCCATATGTGTAATGTTAGTTACTCACAAGAACATTGATAATTAAAATTACAAAATAAGTAATAACATAACAATGTATAGTGGAAAATCAGGTTTCCGATTTTTAACAAAAGAAAGACATCCATGCTAAAAAATGCTATGGAAAAGTACTTGAGAAAAATAACTCTAAGTACTCAGATCTATTCAACAAATACATAGAAAGAAACTAAAAATCAAAGTCCCACACATCTTACATGAGATTAAAAGATTGATTGCAGTTTGAAAATCAAAATAAGGATGTTGGTTTCACATTGAATTTGACGGAAAAAAATTCAGATGTGAAAGATAGATATGAAACAGAAATGCCCAAATAACAATGTTGTATAACTTGTATCCAAATAAAACCAAAGATACTAATTTTAACCCCATCAAGATACTCATCCATATTATAACAACAGCTAGCATAAACTCCAATTTTAATCCCATCAAGAACTAAAGTGTAATATGCTAGCATATACTCCAAAAATCAAGATTCAAAATATAAGGGAAATGGAAAATGAATAAAGTGATAATGGTATTGAAAACCCCAATTCTTTTGTTAAGGATTGAGTAATGGATTCCAACTAAAAAATAAATAAAATTGATTGCATTATGCACTCAAATCAATGTCCATGACCTGATAGATTAAACATGTTCAACAATGATAAAAGGCAAACAAAAGAACATACTAATCAATGTCCAACAAAAGAGGTAATAATTTTGCTATCTTAGGCCAACATTAAATAACAAATAAAAAATTGTCTCTTGTTTAGGTGTCAAAACAGGTAGGTATATATCTCTACTAGTGCAGTGTAATATACTAACATGCTATGCTTACTATACAAACAGAAATAACCTCAATTCTAAACACACCCATGGGCATTAGGAAGATAATCAATTGTCGATTCTCGCATTATCATATACAACAAACTGAATTCTCTATGGAATTTTCCCCCATGTCGACCTCTCATTCTTTGTATTGTTTTATCATAGCACAACATAAAGAAAGAAGTAAATATTGCACAATTTCACAAAAATGTATAGTATTCTAATATGCTTAGCCCTAATATGTTGCCACAACTTAACCTCAGTCAATCTTTAAAAACCACAAACACTTTAAAACTCAAGTGAGATAAACACTTTAAAAAAGAATCTGAAAAAAGGTCATAGATCCATGCTTCACATTGATATAGAGTCCAAGTTGCAGATTTTGTAAGACACGGTAAACACTGAAACATCAAACTGATTCAAACATATGAAACGCCCCCTTGCCCCTCCATACTCTTGAGTATTTATATGTTTTCTAAGCAATAAGCATCAATATTGGAGTATAAAACTATAAATAGTGAAAATTGAAAAATCTTCTGTGGATCTAGTTGGGAAGCAGATGCATGAATATCATATTAAAAAAATGTAAACACATCAGGCAATCACGCAAAGGCAAAGCTTAATAATTGAGTGAGTCAGTGACAAGAGAAACCTTCGACCATTGGATCAAAATAATCCAATAGTTGGATGGGAATTACTCCCTCGAATCATTAGGTGAAAGGGCAGACAAAGCATTTAATGGCCGCTCCCCCTCCATTGTCTCTTGCAGAAGTCGAATCGTTGATGTTTTGTCCTTTCAAGCTTCTCTCCATGTCGTCATCATTGTCACGGGAAGCTTCGCCAAAAGCAAGAAACCTTAAACGGCTACACCTAAATCAAGGCACTCGAAGGGTCTGGGAGATTGGGAGAATGGGTGTCGTAGGTGGCCAGGTGGGTACTGGGTAGAGTCCCGTCTAGTCCGTCCGAATTCCTTCTGAGTTATGGTTTCTAGTCTCTTCTTTTCATTTAGGGTTTTTTTTAGGCTCAACTTTGGTATCTTTGTTTATGACCGTTGGATGAGATTATTATTTTGATATCATATAATGAAGGCCGTTGGATGGAATGTGAGTGGGAGAGTGGTTGAGTGGAGGTAGTTGGATGTATTTAATGCAATTGATAAGGGATGGACGATTAGGATGTAAATAACGAAATCGTGTGGCTGTGATTAAGTCTCTTGTTTCTATAACCTGCATGAATGACACGTGTCCCCTCTAATATGAACCAATGGTTGGTGTTAAAGTGCTAACAAGGGCAAAGACTTAGACTAGCATTCGGATTTGGCCATCTGGGATTCTGGAGGCTTCTTCTTCATTTTTTTTTTTTTTGCCATTTTTTTTAAGCAACCAAATTATCATATTCTATTATAAAAAGTTAAAACTACAAATATAATATTGTTTTTAACCTAAAAAATATAATATTAATCAAAGTCCAAAGATATCAAATTAAAACACAACTTACTATATGCAATGTGTAGTGCCAATGTATATTTATTATCTATATATAGTCTGATTATGTAATTTAATATACTAATGTAATTATATTAATGTAATTTATTTATAGATACACACATACATAATGTAACTATAATTTGTATAAATACGAAAATATAGTAATTAATACATAATGTAAATATAAGTTAGTATATAATTAAGTATTGACATTTGACCAACTAGTTAAAATGTTAATTTATTAACTAACTAGTTACTATAATACTATGGGTTAATAATATATGATATATACAAAATATTATGTAACCTAAACCCTAAATAATATATTAGTTTATTAACTAACTAGTTAGTATGTTATACTAAAGTTACCTATATAACATATATTACTCAATTACTAATATACATACTTAAATGTATACAATTCAGTTTGATTAACATATTCAAATATATTAATATATATATTTGTATATATATACAATGATGTATGAATGAGTTAACGAGTTGAATCGAGCTTCATTACAACTCATAAGTATTTAATAATAATACTTAAATGAGATCATATGAGCTAAGTACTATCATATGATCACATAATTCATATGATTTTAAATCTTAGATTATGTGATATAATTATTCACAAATATATAATAATAATATTTAGGGATAATTACACTTAAACCCCCTAATTTATCCACGGTGTGGCGATTTACCCCTCAATGTACCAAAATTGATACATGACTCCCCCGAACTTGTCAACGTGTGACAAAATCGACCTTCCGTCCAATTGTCCGTTCGTTTGGACGGAAAGTCGGTCACGTGCAAGTCACGTGACCGTTTAAGACAGAGACCCTCCCCAAGTCACGTGACTTGCACGTGACCGACCAAACGAACGGGCGATTGGACGGAAGGTTGATTTTGTCACACGTTGGCTAGTTCGGGGGGTGGGGGGGGGTCATGTACCAATTTTGGTACATTGGGGGGTAAATCGTCACACCGTGGATAAATCAGGGGGGGTTAAATGTAATTATCCCTAATATTTAAATCATATGGTTATATTCATATGATAACGATATAATGATTAAATGGGGTAATATAAATACAAATATTGAGTAACCTATATAATTTTATAAATATAATATATATTACTTAATTAATAATATATATATATATATATATATATATATAATCGAGCTAACAAGTCGAGCGAGCGAGGTAGGTCGAGCTTTATACAAGCTAAGCTCGCGAGCTCTAAACAAGTCTGGTGAGCAGGTCGAGTCGAGCATTAAACGAGCTAGTTAGGCTCACAAGCCCCTAAACGAGTCAGGCGAGTGGGTTGAGTCAAGCTAAATGAGCTAGGCTCGCGAGCCCCTATCGAGTTTTGTCGAGTGAGTCGGATATGTATCACTTACTAATTGAACGGGTTTCTACAGTAACGAGCGGGTTTGTACAGTGTCGAGCTTGAGGTCGGGTCGAGTTTAGCCGAGCGGGTATCGTGCGAGTTGTCGGACGGACTAGTTTATTTACATCCATAAATAGAATACTCACTTTGGCTGCTCGATATTTGGCTTAAAGATGAATTTTCAACAAAAGTCTTATAATGTATCACTGTATTATCACATTGTATGACACATTAATACTAACACAACATTTCTAACTCTAAAATTCCATTTAGTTCTTGAATCGCTCGAGAACTAGACCTATGGAAAACCCATAGAATTTTTAGGGTTCCATTTGACAACCCATCAACTAACAATACCAACTATAAGATAATCTTAGGGTTAGACAAAGAATTTACCAATTTAGAACACTTAGACAAAAACTAGGGTTTATGAATTTTACCTTGGTTTCTCACAAAAAATAAAACCCAATGCTTGAAGATGATCAAGAACACTCAAAAACATATAATTCCTAAAGAAAATTGAGAGATTAAACTCAATCCCCCTGAAAATCTACACAAAATTCAGGGAAACTTAGATTTTTCGGATTTACCTCAAACCAATCGATGAAAACCCCCGAGGATCATGTTTCCGAAGTCAGATTTGAGTTTGGAAGCTTCAATATACTAGGATTTAGGGTTTTGTCTCAAAATCCTAGGAGAGAGAGAGAGAGAGAGAGAGAGAGAGAGAGAGAGAGAGAGAGAGAGAGAGAGAGAGAGATCAAAGAAATGAGCTTGTTAGTGTTTTAAAACGTGGTCTGTTCGGACATGAAAATGGCCCATCCGAACACATGTGGAAATCGGGACTTATTGGAAGTCCTGTCCGGACACGGCACCGAACACTAAGTTTCTGCTAAGTCCATCTGGACACGTACCGAGAACCGAACTCACTGACTAACCCGTCTGGACACAAAATGGTCTGTCTGGACGCGTAACTCAGAAACTCTTTTCAAATCAATTTCTAAGTGTTTTTCCTCTTTATTTCATTTTTTTTTTCTAATTTCTTATTTAATTAGTATAATTCATGTTTTTAACACTTAATTAATTTATTGGACATTACATTAACAAACACATCTTATCACATAATTTACACATGCATAAAACCTTCTATTGAAATTAGGTCGCATGAATGCTGTTCTTATTCATGTTTTGATTCCACATTGGGTAGCTCAATCCTGACTTGGTGACTTCACCATTTGAGTGCGTTCACCAATGTGGCTGTCGAGACTTGATTCAAGCTAATTGATAGGAAAAACAGGCAAAATTGTATTTTGAAATTTTTTTACATTGGGTTCCTGCTTTAAGGCTGATTTTAACAACTCAGCCACATGTTGTTCTATTAGTTTCGTTCAAAGGGAGAAGGGGTATAATGGGGCAAGCAGCAAGAAAATACCACGTGTGCGGCATGTGAGGGGACCTCCATTAGGATTTAATAGAAAATCTTAACGGAGGGGGACATTGCAAAAAATATAAAAGTTCAATATACTAAATTGAGAAAAATTAAACTTTGGGAAGGACATTACAAAATGAGTGACTTTTAAAGGGTTGGTTATTAAAGGATAAGTGAAGTTTCCCATTTTATTTTGTACTTTTTATTTTTTATTTTTTTTATTTCTATCTTGTTGAAAAATTTCCTGGACCATGCCCTCCAAAATGGGCCTCCAAATATTAGTCCAGTGTCACTGCAAATGTTAGACCTTCAAATCCCTTCAAACTATTTTACCATCTCTTTCATACAATCCAACCTTAAAATCCCTGCCTCAGTGTCACTGTTAATCCCTGTCTCTCATCAACCCTTGAGATCGCTGGCGACTGAGCCACGGTGAATCATCTACTAATCTAGGTAACTCAATTCACTCTCTGCAATTTGTCTGCTCTCCAGTCCGTGAAATTAACTGTAGCTGCTAAAAAAAAAAATCTCAATTTATTAAAAATCCAGCCTCTTTTTATCTTTTTAATTAACGGTCCGTTTGGTTGCTAAGAAATCGTAGGAAAAGAAAAAGAGAATCAAAAATTGAATTGGATGCTTCTATTATTTCTAACCTTTTCTTTTTTATTTTCGACGATTTCTCTGCGGTACTCTGTTTGAACTTCAATATGTCTGGTTATCCAAATTGCTACTATAATTGTTGTGCAAAAAGAAAGTAATTTTTTTTCTCTTATATTTTGATTTTGGGGGCTGCAGCTGAAGCCATAAGGAAGAATGGGTATCATAGAAAAGATCAGAGAAATCGAAGCCGAGATGGCTCGGACGCAGAAAAACAAAGCCACAGGTACTAATTTAGTGCTCAATAACTAATTAATCAGAATTTATTATCTGGGCATGCTTTATTTTATGTTGTTTTGTCTTTCCCAGAATCAATTTTTAACTGCTGTTGTCAAATTTTTAGTTTTTCATATCATCTTCAAGTATGTATACCCTTGTTGAGATTATAAGCATGATGTTTTTACGTGGTGGTTAAATGTACTTTGTTTAATTGAATATGCAGAGTATCATCTTGGTCAGCTCAAGGCGAAGATAGCCAAGCTAAGGACTCAATTGTTGGAGCCTCCAAAAGTATGCTAGCCTCTTTTCGGTTGCCTTTTTTAAACTCACAAAAATGATAAATAGAGCCAAATTGCGCTGTCAAACATGCTTTTAGAAATTGTCCAAAGAATTATTCTTGAAAACAAACTCTTTTCAGAGGGAATCAAAATGATGTTTTCTATAACAGTTGTTTCCGTTTAGAGGAACAAAACCTTTGAAACATCATGTTTATAAGTTATCTTTTGGGAAAAATATACTTTAGCCCCTTGAACTAGCACCACATTTTCATTTACTCCAAAATTTGAAATGTGATATCGGGGCCTCCTATACTACCACCACGTCTCATGTCAAATTAGACACTCCGTTAACATTTATCGGCTCACATGACCTCTTTTGCTTCTCTTCCCAGATTGCCTCTTCTATAATCTAGTCTAACCAAAATATCATGTGAACTGCGGTAGTATAGGGGGCCGTTGAATCAGAGTCTTCCTTCATCTACTTGATTTCCGTTATCTTCCAGAAGTCGAGAGTGGCCGGTGAAGGAGTGGCCAGCGATAGGGATTGATCTGGGGATGACATACTCGTGGATGGCAGTGTGGCAGCATGATCGAGTAGAAATTGTTTCACCCAAGTCTTCACTACCAAGTATAAGTCCATGTTTTATAATTGTCTTTGGTGTGAGATTTTTGATTAAAAAAATGGGTATGAGGCGATTGAAAGATGTATTGTTGCCTTGCAACGAGTTCTTTGAATTCGTATCTGCCGTGATTGTGTGGTAGGTTTCATTGGCTTTTGACCAACAATGAAGTTTTTGCATTTTGCGAATATACTGAGAGTTGGATAGTGTTTGATTTGCCTTTTCCTCAGTGCAAGGAAAATTATTTTGAATACATGAAGCTTGAAGCTTGTAGTCTAGAGGTCGCCTTGCGATGCTTTGCATTGGAGATGATATGCAGATGTGGGAAATGATGATATGCAGATGATGATATAATAAAACAAATAGAAATTTAGACTAGATTACATAGGGTTTTTCAAAACTCAATTAAGATACAGTGTACTTAATTTGCGAGACAGATACTTCTACTAGTTGGAACAACGCTTGAAGTTATAATCATGGAAATGGCTCTTTAAATCCAAGATTGAACAACCGTAGTGAAAGGAGCTCTTATGGTGGAGTTGACAGGGGACCTCCCTGACTGACAAGGGGAACTGGCTGGCGGGGGAGTATTTTGAACAACAACCCAACGTTGTTTTGAACAGCAAAGTTACAAAGCCCAAAACAAAGCTCCTTTCGGGATTTTTTTTTTATCTCGTTCACATCGAAAATCCACAGTTCACGTGATATTTTGGTTAGACAGAAGGGGCAATTTGGGAATAGAAAAACAAAAGAGGTCACATGTGGCGCACATGACCTCTTTTCCATTTGATTTGACGACAAATGCTAAAAGAGTGTCTAATTTGACACGTAGTGATAATATAGGGGGCCCCGATATCACTTTTCAAAGTTTGAAGGCGTAAATAAAAATGTGGTAGTAGTTTAGGTAGCTAAAGTATATTTTCCCCTTATCTTTTTGTTACTTGAAGACATTTTTTGATTTTTTTGTTTGAAAACACAACCAAACGAGCCCATGTTTAGACTGTTTGAAAATATGTTCAAGGTATCATCTTTTATTGTTAGTTTGAACTATGACACAGGGTTCTAGTGGCGGTGGAGAGGGTTTTGAAGTTACCAAGTTTGGCCATGGACGTGTTGCTCTAATAGGATTTCCAAGGTTTGCCAATCTCCTTCTTTCTAATAAAGATAAGCGTACAGAGATGCCATTTTTTAGCCACCAAATTATTTTGATAGATTTAATAGTATATATGTCTGAATAAGTCAATTTTTTTCCTAACATGTTTGCAGTGTGGGGAAGTCAACACTTTTAACAATGTTAACGGGCACACATTCAGAAGCTGCTTCTTATGAGTTCACAACACTTACTTGTATTCCTGGGATTATACACTACAATGATACTAAAATTCAGTTGCTCGACCTTCCTGGTATTATTGAAGGTGCTTCTGAAGGAAAGGGGCGTGGGAGGCAGGTAAAAACCTTCAACTGTTTTTTATCTTGTGATAATCATGCAACATTTGTATGTACAATTATTATCACAAGACTTTTGCAAAGGGATGATTGATAAATTTCTTATCATTTTTTGTTGTCTTAAATACAATATAGATGATCTTTCAATTGGCATTTGATTTTGTTTGTTTGTATTTTTTTTTTCCTTTACTTTTCTGCTCAATATGGCTTGGTATACTGGAGATTAAAGAATTTGACAAGACTGTTCTCTCAGGTTATTGCTGTTGCCAAGTCTTCGGACATTGTATTGATGGTTCTTGATGCCTCAAAGGTAAGTGTATTTCTAGTGTTAGTGTTGCTGCTATAGCTCACTGATGAGTCAAGTTTGTGATTATTGTAGTAAATTCTTGATTAGGTCACCTGGGACACCTATATGGGTGGTCACTAATGAAAACTTGACCTCCATTAGGTAATTAAAAACCAGAAAATCATGAACATGGAAGGAAAGTCCTTGGATGTACTCCAAAAATTGGAGGGTTTCCTTATTGATGGAATCAGAATGCAAAATACTTTTTTAGGTGCTACCTGTTTCTAGATATGACTCACCTACTTGTTCCCTGTTCGTGCAATGTTGCACTTTGCACAGTCATTACTACAACGGTCTAAATTGAAATTTTTTCCTCTTAATTTCTTCATTTAAATTCATCTCTTTGCTCTACCGTTTGAGCTGTTCGTAGCTTATGCTATGTTCCTGTTTTGGGATTTTAGTTCCTGTATATATATATATATTTTAAAACTAGGTGTTCTTGTTATGATGTATGTTTCCTGTAAAATGCTTCAGAGTGAGGGTCATCGGCAAATATTGACAAGTGAACTAGAAGCTGTGGGCTTGCGTCTAAACAAGAGACCACCTCAAGTATGTTCTTTTTGAGGATGTTTATGGAATATCAACATTCTCAACAATTTTCTCTTATAGCTCTTGGTCTGTATTGAATTCTCTAGTTGTGGGTTTCTTTGTTTATTGTTCTCACTTCTTTTATTGATCTACTGGGACTTTTGGTTGACTTTATGGTTTTGTTGTATTGTCAGATATACTTCAAAAAGAAAAAAACTGGAGGCATTTCGTTCAACAGCACTCTAACTTTAACTCATGTGGATGAAAAGCTTTGTTATCAAATTTTACATGAATACAAAATCCACAATGCAGAGGTAGGTTTAAACCTGAGATCAGTTATGTTAATGCTTTTGCACTGGTGTTAAAAATCTTTACCTTAGTTGTTGCTGGCAACCTGATATTGCACATACCCATATACTTTTGTTTATGTCAACTGCAAATCCTTTTTTCCCCTTATATGACAAATTCATTTTTTTTATTTTTATTTTTTTTATATATCTTGAGAAAAAAAGAAAATAATATCCTAGTCAGTGCACATTAGATACTTGTTTCTGACCTCGCTCATATTTTCTCAAGAATGACTTGTGTCTTTGTTTGCATTATTGATGTAAATTATTTCAATACAAGAAAGTAGCAATTGGCATTCAAATATAATTTCCTCTTCTACTTTGTTCTTTGCATCTTTTAACTCTTGTCTCACAATGTCCAATGAGCATTCTTATTCGGTTAGCCAAATTTTGTTTTGGCTAGCTGGGATGCTAAATTGAGAGCAAAAGAAGTTGCATCCGGCTTAGCAATTTGGAGAAACATCTGGTAGGCTACTACAATGCTCATCAAATCCGGTAATCACTGTTTACTCACCAAACGTTAAAAAAAAGAAAGAAGCAGCATTTTTTAATCTCTAACATTCTATCTCTCAATAAAGGTTAAATAAATTCTTGAGAAAGAATATTTAAATGGTAGTGAAAGTAAATAGCTAAAATAGAGAGTTGAATGTAGGTGCTTTGGAAAAGTGAATAGCTAAAATATAAAAAATGTGATTTTTTTTTAGCTAAAATGGAGAGAAAATTTGTTGAGCAGGATGTGAATGTTCTTACACTTGTGTAAGTTTCAGTTATGGATTGCTTTTGAACTAGTTTTCCATACTTGGATCCCACATAGCTCATATGCTTATACCCATATATGCAACTAGAAATAAGTTGATGAAGAAGCAACAACCGAAAGAAAGTGGCTGATAAGGTTCCAATAAACAGGAGTTTTTCACCTTTGCAGCATCGTTAACCCTTTATAGTCTTTTGGTACTAGACCATGTACTTCTAACTGTAGATAACTATCTAAAGGAAGACTGAATCGTGAACAAGTTAGCGGTTTGGCATTACTGGATAAGAAGTCATTTACCTGTCTAGCTTAGTTTCTAAAGATTGATGGCTCCGTTCCATCTTGATGAGTCTATTTACCTTCTCTACATGATGTGCAATATTTTGATATGGTTGATGCTTTCTTTTTATATGGTACTTTCTCTCTCCTACTTACTAGGTGCCCCATAAAAGAGTGTACTTAGTTGTTCATGGATTTTGTTGCAGGTGTTATTTCGTGAGGATGCCAGCGTGGATGATCTTATTGATGTCATTGAGGGAAACCGTAAATACATGAAGTGTGTATATGTCTACAACAAGATAGATGTTATTGGTATTGATGATGTGGACAAATTAGCCCGGCAACCTAATTCTGTTGTCATTAGTTGCAATCTGAAGGCAAGTTTTGCAGTTCTAATTTATCCTACTTTAATTGGGGATTCTAATATTGGTTTTAATATGGAACATGGAGCAATCAATCTCATTTTCTAAGCTTTTTGCCAGCAAATAATGATGTTGAGTGGTTTAGTGCATTTCTTCTTTCAAAACGTGTTTTTATTCCCTCGTTGTCCATTACATGAAACACATATGTTACCACTCATCTAACGTTCACCCAAACATATCATGTAAGGCCTTTTTTTTTTTTTTTTTTTTTTTTTTTTTTTTAATTTTTTTAATTATTACTTTTTTAATTTAATTTAATTTAATTTATTATTATTATTATTATTATGAGCAAGAGTAAATTTCATTAACTAAAAAGAATCAAAATACACAAAGAGGGGGTGGGGGGACCCCAACAAATTCCCCAGTACAATTAATATAGTGCCAAATCAAAACAATAAAAAAACTGAAAATGGGCGAAATAAATGATCCGGTCCAATACCTTCTTGGTTTGAGCATTATATTGCATATGTATTTTTATTGGATGTGAATGGTTTAATAACTTATATGGTTCATGTAATTTTTTGAACAGCTCAACTTCGATAGACTACTTGCAAAAATGTGGGATGAGATGGGGCTTGTAAGGGTTTATACAAAGCCACAAGGCCAGCAACCTGATTTCTCAGATCCTGTAGTTCTTTCTGCTGTATGTTGCCTGCCCTTTTGTCAGTTCAGATATATCTTAATGGGTGAATTTAGTTATGCATGGGAGTTCATGGTTTTTCCTCCCTTTTTATTTCAATACTCTTGGCATATGATTTCAGGATAGAGGTGGCTGCACTGTCGAAGACTTCTGTAATCACATACACAGGAGCTTGGTGAAGGATGTGAAATATGTGCTAGTGTGGGGTATAAGTGCGAGGCACTACCCGCAGCATTGTGGCCTTGGTCATGTTCTTCAAGATGAGGATGTGGTTCAGATTGTTAAGAAAAAGGTGCACAAACTCTCTCTTGTTTAGTCTGATTGAAAGTATATTTACTGGAAAACCACTCTACACGGCTGCCTTATAGTTATCCTTGGACCAGAACTCTGATAAAAGACTCGTTCCAAACCTTTCTTCATTTGTTTTTGGTCCATAATTATTCTTTATATTCCCCGACCCACCCCAAGCAATGATGTCTCCCTGGTTTTCTATGAATGAAGAGACTTGAGATCTTACAACACTTGTACAAATGTTTGTTGCATTTGAAACGTGATTTGGGGGCAAAAGTGTACTTTGCATAAAGAAAATCAAACATTTTTGCGATTTTCTTTCTCCAGGAAAAGGAAGAGGGAGGAAGAGGCCGGTTCAAGTCACATACTACTGCCACTGCTCGAATATCTGATAGGGAGAAAAAGGCTCCATTGAAGACATAACAACGTTGACCATGCAGACCTGTGGTTTTTGGATGAAGTGGCTTGGAAGATGTGCCTTGAGATAGGCAGCTCTATTGCCTCATTTTTGTATTTTTTTTACGTGTTATGTGTCATGGAATTCTTGAAAAATGTACTCTTGATTGTAATGACGAACTTATTCTAGCCAGAGTTTTTAGGGTTTCTTTTGTATTGTAAAAACCAGGAAGGAAAGGAAATTAGAGTCTTAAGCTGCATAAAAAAGTCGAATTAACTTCAGAATTTTGTTAGTTTGCTTTTTTCCTCATGGATTTCAGATCTTGGGTGAAAAAAACTTATAGGAGCATGAATCTTAGGTATGAGAATAGATCTATAAATTTGCTCTATAATAGCAACTCCAGCAGCCAGATTCTCTATTTCATTTAAAATATTATTTTTCAATCTTTTTTTATTCATTTTTTTCCCCACTTTTCTCTCTCTCTCTCTCTCTCTCTCTAGCTGACTCAAAACCCAAACCCCCCATGGCCAGCCTCTGCAACTCTCTTCCCCCTCCTCCCTCCACAGACCACCACAACCCGGGGAAACCTTAGCTTTTGGAGCCCAAGATGACGCTACCATAGTGCCATGGAAGAATTTCTCCCAAGCAACACTGAGGAGATTGTACTGGAGGTGGAGCCAGAGTTGGCTAATGTCGTCAGAGTTGAATGATAATGACGACTATAAGAGGGACCAAACAAAGAGTCGAGAGGTGGAACACCAGGAACTTGAGATTCACGCTTTGGAGGAAGTCCGGTAGCCTCCGGGTTTGGTCTATCTGAACCCAATCTGTGACTTTTGTTTGGATTTTGGATGATTTGAGGTGGGGTTTGAAGCTAGGAGCTTGAGGGGTTATATAATGGGTGAGGTTTACAGAGAAAGATATATGTGGGGAAGAAGGATCTGATATCAGAGTGAAAACCGACGATGCTTCGTTGAGGGAGGGACAGAGAAAGAAAATATCAAAAAATTTGAACATTGTGCTAAAGTGAATTGATGAATGGAGATGATAACCAATAACCTTGGTGAGCCAAACCTAGGAGATGATCATGAAGGTACATGTGTCACCTTGCCAACTCCAACTATTTCATGCAAACCAACAAGATAATTGCATGAAATAATATCCCAGTTCATGTATCATAAATTAGGGTTTGTAATAATGAGATCTAATGGGGATGAGGATGAGGCCAATATAATGGGGAGAGAGCTATAGAATTTGGCCATAAGAGAAAGAACAAAGAAAGAAACAAGAGAAGGAAAAGAGAGAGAGGGGAAGTGAGGTTCGGCCAAGGAGGAAAGAGAGAGAGAGGAGGTGTTCGACTGGGGTAAGAAAAGTACTTATTCATAGCTCTAAAATTTTGATGATAGCTTAAGATAAATTTTATGCTTGCAAGTTAATGATATTGCATATGTTGGGAATGATACTTGTAGCCATGCATGTCCATGATTAAGCAACATCATGTTGCATGCATTTTTAGTATTAGAATTGGTTAGTATATTTTAGGACTTGCATGTTTAAGAGTAAAGGTTCAACTTCAATTGTTGTGATTGATAAGCTTAGGCTTGCATGCTTGAAAATTTAGAGGTTAGTGTTAGTTGTTAAATGCATGTGATATTTGCAAGGATAGATAGTTTCAAAAAATATATCAAATTCTATTTCTAAGAATGTTAATTACTAGCACTTATATTATGAGAAAGATTAAAAGGATTAATTATACCTTATTTATTAAAAATGATATACGTGATTTGATGTCCGAATTACTAGACAAAATTCAATGTGAGTTAACTATTACTAAAGATTTGTATTCAGGTGATTTGCTATCCGGATTCCTAACAATTCGGACAGCAAATGTAAGATAATCTTTATAGAGCCAACTTGTTCAAGCAGGTCTTGAACAGTCCGCTCACTTGTTGGGACAGGAGAGCCCTATAAAAGCTCTCACATTTACTGTCTAGATTGATAAAACAGCACATTGCTGGAATCCGAATCCGTTTATTACTCTAAGTGAGCAAGGATGTAGTTCTTAGAAGCCTTATACAATTAATTATAGTGAGAATTACATCCAAGATAAGTTGGCAGTTTTAGAAATAAATGCTGGACGTTGTCATAAGTTCATCCTTTCAAGGAGTTTGTTCTTCGTGTTTATCAACAAACTGGTAAATATCTCCCCGCTTCTGCTTGTCAAGAGGAAGGATTTTCCTGCATATATATTTCCGAAACTTGATGAGAAAAGTTGGATATGATATGAATAAAAGTTTGGGAACAGGCTGAGCAGCATACCACCTTTGAAGTTCAATCTGGGAATAATCAATCTCAGCAACCACCAGTCTCTTTATGCCCTGAGGTCACAATTACCTCACCAGACTGTTTATTACAGAAAACAGAAAGCGACTTTCTAAATATTAGACCTTTTGTCCATGAAATAATGCTCTATTTAGTAGACTGTTATACAACTATCATACAATAAGTAAATTTTCTGGTAATTACATATTTCACATAAAAAGCTTAATTAAGCAGTAGTTACCTGATCCTCTGCATCAGTTCCCACAATAATTCACCCGTGCTAATGTTGAAGGCCCCAGGATAACATATTATATGAGCACCTGGCATTTGCTATGATGACTTTTATCATAGCTAGATATAATTCTAGAATAGTATATAAAATGATTTCAACAAAAAATGAACAACCTTTGGCTCCATATAACATAGCAAGTTCTGGAAAGCGTATATCATGACAAATTCCCACTCCAACACGACCAAAATCTGCATTGCATAATAATTTCTTCTCAGTGGCCAACTCTTTCTTGAAAAATTGCTCACTAATGCCTACCTGTGTCCACAATCGTAGGCTTATCTCCTGCACTAAATATTTCAGATTCCTTGAATGAAATATCTCCCGGAATGTCTACATCAAACATATGTATCTGCAAACAACACAATTGTAACACTGATTTCGCATTAACGGTCCAGATTTAACTTCATTTTCTCGCTTTTTTTTTTTTTTCATAAAAAAGCTTGAACGGTCGAAAAAACTACAGCAATCAAATTGGATGTGTAAACGTGCATGCTCACTTTCCTATGCTTTGCCTTCAACTTTCCGTCAGCTCCAAACACACAGCAAGTGTTATACAACTGACCATCACTCCATTCGGGCACAGACCCACCAACAATGGTGATCCCATGACAGGCAGCAGCTCTGGATAACATGGAGAACGTTGGAGAGCAGGGCCGGCTGGAGCCTTAGGCGGATTAGGCGACCGCCTAAGGCCCCCAATTTAATAAGGCCCTAATTAAAAATGTTGATAGAGATTTATTTCTAAAAAAAAAAAAATGCCTTAAATATGATCAATACACTTAAATAAGGCCCCAAATCTTGGTAAAAATAATTAAAAAAGGCAATAATATAATGCAGGGCCCAATTTAATAAGGCCCCAATTAATGAAGATTTATTTTAAGAAAAAAAATGCTTACAAAAAGACGAATCATCAAAGCATTGTTTCCGGCAATGCCCCCAGTCAATGCCTTAAAATATGCTACCTAGGGACTTTCTACCGTAAAAAAACTGCAGGTTAAAAAATAAAAATAAAAAAATTGCGGGCCTTAATTAATTACCAACGACTTGTGAGATATGAAAAGTTTAAATTGAAGGCCTTTAATTTTTTGTACGTCTAATTACTAACGACTTGTGACTTGTGAGATATATATGGAAAGTCTCTACATTAAAGGCCTTCAATTTCTTTGAACGTTGAAGTTCAAAATAGAATTAATGAGATATGAAAGCTTCTAAATTGAAGGCCTTAATTATTCACATTAAAAATTGAAGGTCTTAAGTCCAACGTTCAAGAATTAAAATAAAATGAAAAAATAAAAAATAAATGCTAAGAAAATGAAAAGTCTCTAAGTTTCCATTTTAAATCCTACTCTTTATAAGTTTTTATTTTTTATCTCAATTTCCCTATTCAAGTCTTATTTGAATTTGAATTTCTCTCTTCTCATTTTTCATTATTTCCCAAAAGCTTATCATTCAAGTCCTTAAAATCATTCCATATCTAATTAGTGATTAAAAAAAAAATTAATTACCAAAAACTCAATTAATCAATTGCATTAGTTTTTTTTATTCGGTTTTAGGAAATATTCTAACATTAATTTGTCTTTCCTTTGACAAATCAAGTTTTACCATTCTATTTTTAAATTAATTAATATTTATTTAGAAAAAAAGGCATCATTTAAACTTTTCGCCTAAGGCCCCAAAATATATCGAGCCGGCCCTGTTGGAGAGGCATCCTCGTTGTCTAAATCCTCGGCAAATTTTGCAATGAAATCTTTTGAATAGGGACAGTTCCACATTTCCTTTACAGCAACAAAGCAGATCAATATTAATTATGCTCCCAAGGAATTTTAACAAACAATTATTGCTCCGTTTGTTTCAATGTAAAATATTTTCTGATAAAAAGTGTTTTCAGCGTTTGGGCGACGGCAACAACAATAGAAGTGGTGGCGATCTCTTACAGCCGGGAAAGAATAAATTGCGTGAGAGAGTTCATGCGAGAAGGAAGTCGGGCGTTGCAAGTTGAGAGAAGGAGAAACTCAAACTCACAAAATAGTTCATATAAATAAAAAAGGAAAACTATTTTACAAGGCTTAAATGAGGTTTTTCTAGTCAACTGAAAATATTTTCAGTTTCACCAAGATTTTCCATCGTGCCAAACATAGAAATATGCTACAAGCCTACAATCACATGGGTAGTCAATCCACTCACAGGTAAAACAACAAGCCTTGCGCCCTTCTCTACAGCAACTTTAATCAAATTAGCAGCATGAGCCAGATTCTGATTCTTCTCTAATTGAACATGTAACTGACAGAGGGCAATCTTAAACTGTCCACAATTTGGAAACACTAAATTAATTTACTTCTCTGTTACTGAAAAGAAAAGGCAAAAAGAGTCGACCATATATTCTTGTAGAAATATTATAGGGAGAACTTCACTTATAACTTCTGATTTTTCATTACTTTTACAATTATGATATTCATCTTTAAAAAGTGTCAATTTAGGGTATCTAATAGTAAAAAATCTTGTTAGGAAAATGATTGCAACCTGAGAATTGATTGATGCATTCATTTGTTTTCTTGATAAACACTACTACCTTTATCTCAAAAGATATGAGAGTTTGCAAATAACTAGTATTTTGTTTATTTGCATTGTGATAGTAAAAAAATTCCAAAGTTTATTTTGTCTAGGCTCGTAGAAAAAATATTAAACAAAGTCCACATTCAGTTAGTTATTGTGACTAAAGATTTGACCAGCTGCTTCCGTGCTCACCAAAATTAATAAATAAAAAAGAGATGATTTTCTTTCCTCTTTAGGAATAATAAAAATACATAAAAAAAAAATATTGTTTTAAAAAGTAATGCTATGTACCATTTCTTTTATGTGATAACTTCACAAAAGGGTATCGAACTATAAGCCTTTTTAAAAAAAGGATACTGAACTTCTAAATGTCTCAAATTAGGCAATCCGAGTTTCCAAATGTCTCGATAAAGGATAATCCGTTAGAATTTGCTGTTAAATTCTGCAAAATTTTTTTAAAATACCCTTCGTTTTTTTAGAAAAAAGAAAGGAAAAAATTGCTAAGATTTAGGTGTTGGTCAGAATTTAACCAAATTTACAAAAATACTTGTTGATACAGTTTTCCGGTAGGTGACGTGTCGATCGATAATTCGCCGATGGGCTCCTTCTTGGAAACCTGCAAGTGAAAGCAGAATTGGGGGATGCCGACAATCCCGCTCCGATGCTTAAGTAAGTGTATTGTTTGAGAGTAAATGCTCAGAGTAATGTTAAGGAGATCAGGAGTCTACCTCAACCTCTGGAGAGATCCTGGTATTTATAGAGATTAAAGAGCAGTTAAGATAGTTCCCGGTTTAAGGGAATCGGTAGTTGAAGAAGACGTGGCTTCGGGTGTACGGATATTTCGGGTTCCACGACTGCTTATCTTGGGCGCACGATCCTTTATGGGTGACACGTCATTGGTGAAGCTTCGGGCGCACGATCTAGTTTTGTATCGTGCGTCGTGTCCCTTAGATCCCGGGTAATCCCGAGATATACGAGGGCGTAGGTGTCACTAAGTACCCGGGTCGGGTGAACCGGTTGGGCCCAAATGATTTTGATGGGCTTGGATAGATTAATTTTTCTTGAACCGTTTTAACCTGGTCGGGTGGACCCAATGGACTTGGTGTTTGGGTTGGGCCTAGTGCTCGAGGAGGCCGATATTCTCCCTAATAGCTACCCCCCAATTCTCTTATGCAAATTTTTGTGCGTAAGGGAATTTAGGAACAATCAACCGACCTTAACTTGTTTTAGGTTTCAAAATGTGTCGGATGCATCACACTGGGGAGGTTTCATTGGTCTGCCGTTGCTCCACCCGAAGAGTGTCAACCCCAGGGTTTCTGGATGTCATTTTTTTTTAGAAGATTCCCGAAAATTTTCAAAAGATTCCCACACTTTTTCAGAAGATTCCCGCACTTTTTCAAATTTAAATTTCAAACTTCACTTTTGGGATCCCGGGTTTCGGAGTTTGCTGACGTAGGCGACATGCGCATTTAATGCGACTCGACGCCGGTTCGGCTTTTGAGGTGTATTGCGGCTGTCAGAAACTAAACAGAAGATTCTTTGATTGCCGGTTTGGGAGGACGAAAATTAGGAGGGTCCATCCAGCTCCCTGTTGCTGGAAACCGGCTAACCCGGGTCACCTCCTCATATAAATACCCATTCCTTCGCATTCAATATTTCTTACTCTAAACTCTTTTCGAACTTTCAAACCTCTCTCTCGATTTCCTGTAAAACTTGCCTGCACATCCTTCTTTTCTCTCTTACAAAATGTCTGACAAGGAAGAGTTTCAAGGGGTTGACGTCCCGGAGCTTGAAGAAGAGGAAGTTGTGTCCGAGGACAGCGATGCAGCCGACCAGGACGATGAGCCGGTTCAGAGAGTGGTGTCTCCACTGCCCCTGGTGCCTCTTGACCGCCAAGGGGCCTCAAAGATTCGTGTCGGGGATGAGTCCTGTCTCCGAAACAACTATGTTATTCTTCCCTTAGTACTTCTGCACTTCCAGAATCCGGTCACTCGGACGATTTGCGGCGGTGACATCGTTATTCACGAGCGGATGTTACTGGCCAGGCTTCGGTTCTCGTTTCCGGATATTGCCTGGGAGCTGGTGTTGTATCTCGGAGTGGCCCCAAGTCAGATTGCATCGAATGCGTGGAGGTACCTCTTCACATCTTTCATTCTATGGCGCACAGTGCTAAGGGCTCGGATGACGATCCTATAATTGTTTAACGTGTATCGGGTTAATTATAAAAGGGAAGGTGTCGTAGAGTTCACTGTCCGGACAAATCTGAGCTTCATCTTCCTTTCTCCAATTACTCAAACAATCGGGGATGGAGATCCAATTTTTTTAGAGTCTCGCGTGAGTGGGAGTCGGCTGTACCCATGACAGATGATCAAAGGATGCCCTGAGAGTGGGGACCCATTCAAGTCGAATTAAGGGAGGCTCCGGCCCTAAATGCGACAGGGAGGAGGAGGGTTGCCACTATGCTGACATTCTCCCAGACCTTGGAGAATGCCTTGAAGATTGATTATGACAATATTGTCACTGATGACAATATGAGGAGTGTTCTCAAGTACCGAATTCCCACCGGCAAGGTTTGGTACGACCGGAAGGGAAAAACAATGGTGAAGAAATCTGGGAGTGAAGCAGCTGCTACCCCCCGGGCCAAAGAAGAGCGTTAAGCAGAAAACAGATGCTCCTAAATCGAAGAAGATCGGCAAGCAGACCACTATCCCGAGAGCGGGTGACCGTACCCCGGCCGTCCTTTCCAAAGTAACTGTTCCCGAGAGCAGATCAACTGAAGCTTCCGGAAAGGAGGCTCCGACTGCCTCTTCCTCGACTGCCTCACTAGAATCCACTAAACTCACGAAGGAGTCGGCGGAAGCGTCTTGGAAGGAGGTTCCACCTGTTTTGCCCAAGGATCGCTCGGCTGGAGTCGCTCCTGCCCCCAGCTCCAACATGATCGAAATTGAAGACGAACCTAAAGAATCGAAGAAGGAGGTTCCCTTAGTTCGGAGCGCAGCCAAGCGTAAAGGGAAGGAGAAAGTGCAAGGGTCATCGAAGAGGACCCGTTTCACCTCGGATCCTGAAATGTATGCGCTTACTCGGGTGAGTGAAGCCGAGCTTCTCTTCGGTCGCCCGAGCTTTGTACTGCCAATAGTGCCGGTTGCACAGGAGATCCTGGTAAAACGCTCTCTTCCGGACTCCACTTCAGTGGCATCAATTACCGGGGAGCCTTTGGGTCAATCCTCGATTGGAGAGACCAAGACTCGCTTGGAGCCTGAGACTGGTTTGGTATCCGAGGACCAACTGCTAGAGGAGTCCGAAACCTCCATAGAACTCGGGGATGGCTTCGAGACCGGGGACCGCATGGTGATGGAACCCAAGGATCATCTAGAATCCGGGGCTGCGGATTTGCTGGAGCCAATTGGAGAAGACTTAGATCCGAAATGGTGATAGACTCCCCAGGAGCCGAGAGGCCTGAGAAACTCCAGCCCGAGACTCAAAACTCCTTGCTGGGCAGCGGTGACGCCAGCACCTCCCGACCGGGAGCATTAATAGGTTCTCTAAGGGAGGGTTTATTGGCCTGTCCCTTGGAGACTCTGATGGAGATACTCCTGGAGGAGTCTTCGTCTGTGGTCAAGACTGGGTCCTCGGGAGAACTTGCGGAGGCGATACTTCATGCCCAGCTTTAAGTAAGCTTTATGAGTTGAAAATAACCTCTTATACTCATTATTTTTCTTCTTACTTTTTTTTTTCTTTCTTTTTTTTTTTTTTTTTGGTAGGGCATAATAAGGTCGGTTGCCTTGTGGCGAAATCACTGGGAAGCTACCGAGAGTCAACCTTCTCTGAAGGCCAAGGTTGCTGAGATGCAGTTTCGGATTCAGGAGTTGGAATTCGAGTTGTCCCTGACCGAGGATTTGGAGTATGAGATTGAGGCCTTAAAAAAGGAAATTCAGATTTGAGATCGAACCATTGAAGCTCGGGACAAGGATCTGGTTTTAGCTTGGCAGCAGGAGGAAGAGGCTCGTGCCCAAGCGCTTGAAAGTGAGAAGACCCTCGATCGAGTGTTGACCAACCTGACTGAGGCTAATGAAGCCAAGGTAGCTCTGATTGCCTGGGTAGCAGAGGTGCAGTTGGAAAAGGACTCGGTGGCAGTCGACAAGCAGGCTCTATCCGAGAAGCAAAAGGAGGTTCATGCCCAGCACAAGAAGCTTCGAAAGAAGAGCCATCATTACAAGTCCAAGTCCAAGCGCTTGAAGAAGCAACTCGCTTTGGTCCCCTGGCTCCGAGGCCTTAGCTGGGGCAGGGGATCAAACTGGGGATTTGAGAGCTTGAGAACTATGCTTCTCCACCTGGAAGTTTTTGACGCTGATCTAGAGACCGTGACTCCCGATCTTATCGGGATGCCGGAGATTGCCACCGACGAGCTTCAGACTTTGGGAGTGGAGTTCTTTCCAGATGTGGAGGACTGGACTGAAGATGCTCCAAAACCCTATCGAGACGACTTGACAACCAAGTCTTCTGTCTCAGACTGTACTCTCAGGAAAGAAGAAACCGAGGAGGTTGAAGTTGGTGACGATGGGGACTCGGCAGGAAGCCCAAACTTGTAATTTTTTAATTTTTAATTTTTTTACCCAGTTGTATTTTGGAAATGAGATTTTAAGTTTTACAACTGAGTTAGCTTGTAACTAGAATTACTATTTTGCAATTAAAATTATTGTTTAATTTGAAAGTGTTGAACTGCTACTTGTGTTGAATTGCTGCTTGTACTACCGAGTTACCCCCAAATAACTTAGAAAAATTTTAGTTTATCTAGGTTATTTTCTTCCGGGTTCAATATTTGATTCCAGTTGATTTGATTACCGGGAAACATGACTGGTGTGTGCTCCGAATTGGTTGTATTTCAAACCGAGGGAGACAACACTTTGATTTGAGCTGGTTTGATTTGAACCTAGTCACCCTCCAATGACTTAGACAAATTTAGGAATTTGTCTGAGTCATTACCAAGGAACATGACTGGTGTGTGTGTTCCGAGTCGGTTGTGTTTCAAACTGAGGGAGACAATACTTTGATTTGAGCTGGTTTGATTTGATCTAGCTTGATTTGAACCGAGTCACCCCCCGAATGGCTTAGACAAATTTGAGAATTTGTCGAGTCATTACCGAGGAACATGACTGGTGTGTGTGTTCTGAGTCGGTTGTGTTTCAAACTGAGGTAGACAACACTTTGATTTGAGCTGGTTTGATTTAAACCGAGTCATCCCCCCAATGACTTAGACAAATTTAGGAATTTGTCTGAGTCATTACCGAGGACCATGACTGGTGTGTGTGTTCCAAGTCGGTTGTATTTCAAACCGAGGGAGACCACTTTGATTTGAGCTGATTTGATTTGATCTGGTTTGATTTGAACCGAGAGAATAATCCGGATAATACTTGATTTGTACAAATTCTGAAGCAATTGAATTTACTGAAAGCATAATTGGTTACATGTGATTCACATAAAGTATTTCTTCAGATGCTCGGCATTCCATGCTCTCGGTAGTTCCCTGCCGGTTGTATCGATCAGATGGTATGCCCATTTGTCGTGACATCGTATTACTTTGTAGGTGCCTTCCCATTGAGGTCCGAATTTTCCTTAATTTGGGTCTTTAGTAATCGGGCTGGCTTTCCTCAAGACCCAATCTCCGAGTTGGAGCCTTCGTGGGTTCACTGTCTTATTGAAGTAACGGGCGGTTCGATCCTGGTATGCTGCCCATATAACCTGTGCTTCATCTCTTCTTTCTTGCAGCAAGTCCAGATTGAGCTTGATTCCTTCGTCATTGAGTCCAGGATTATAGTGTGACACCTGGAAGCTTGGTGATCTGACCTCTGCAGGGATGACTGCTCGGAACCGAATGCTAAAGAGAATGGAGTAGCACCAGTGGGAGTGCGTGTTGTGGTACGATAGACCCATAGTACCTCGGGGACGTACTCGGCCCAAGCTCCCTTCTTCCTGCCAAGCTTCTTCTTCAGTGTTTTGAGAAGTGTTTTGTTTGTGGCTTCCACTTGCCCACTTGCCGGTGGGTGTATCGGAGTGGAATAATAATTTCTATTCCGAAGTTCGGCACACCATTTGCGGAACGGTCCACAGTCGAATTGCTTTCCGTTGTCAGTAACAAAGGCATGTGGGATACCGAATCGACATATGACCGAGCTCCAAAAAAATTTTGTTACATTGTCAGTGGTGATGGTTGCGAAGGCTTCGGCCTCGGCCCACTTGGTGAAATAGTCTATTGCAACAAGAAGGAATTTCCGCCTTCCTTTTCCAGGTGGAATTGGTCCAATTATATCAACCCCCCATTTCGTGAATGGCCAGGGTGAGGTGATCGGGCTAAGTTTTTCAGGAGGATTCTTCATCACCCAAGCAAATCTTTGACACTTATCGCATTGTTGAACCAGCTTGACCTAGCCCAGCCATGAACTGCGTTAGGAACATCCTTCCGAGGTCGTCGAAGTGATGAATGGACTTTGGCGGAAGTTTTCTGAACCAATCGCTGGCATTTCCCGAGAGGGTAAGAGGGAAGGCTGAGGATGCTACCATCTCGGGTGTTCGGTGGAGGTCCATATGGGCACGAAAATTATCCCAGTGCTCCACGGGATCTTCAAGGCCAGTGTAAAACGGGATCTCCGAGATTCTGAACTTCTCGGGAAGATGAGTGTTGGCCACATCCTCAGTGAATGGAGAGGTAGTCTTCTGTAAAAGATTTTCGACTAGTGAAGCTTTTCCCTTGTCGTTTCGTTGGATAGCTGTGGTTAGAATGTTGCATCTTTGTTCCAACCGGGCGATCATACCTTGCATCACCCGTTCAACCTTGGTTTGAGGAAGGGGAAGATTCCTAGGGTTATCTTCCTCTCTGTCATTTCTTTCCCCAGACCCTTCAACCCGACTGCCTTCGTGTCTTTCTTCCTCTCGTCATTCACAGATGTGACTATCGCAGGCCTCTCGATTTTCTGGATCTGTGACTGTCCGATGAAGTTCAGGGACCCGAGCCTGGAGGATGTCATTCATAGTAGCCAAATCCTCAATACTTTTGGCCATCTGTTCCATTCTTTTATTCAGGCAAATGAGTTGGGGATTGTTGGAGTTTCCTTCCTCCCGGGCATTTCGGTCATCCCGGGACTCTGTTCGTTTCTGATATAGTGTTCACCATATCGGATTGTTAGTAGAAAGGCGACACAAGTCGGTTTCCACAGACGGTGCCAAACTGTTGATACAGTATTCCGGTAGGTGACGGGTGGATCGAAAATTCGCTGATGGGCTCCTTTTTGGAAACCTGCAAGTGAAAGCTGCGTTGGGGGATACCGACATTCCCGCTCCGATGCTTAAGTAAGTATATTGTTTGAGAGTAAATGGTCAGAGTAATGTTAAGAGATCATAGTCTACCTCAACCTCTGGAGAGATCCTGGTATTTATAGATATTAAGGAGCAATTAAGATAGTTCCCGGTATATACGAGAATCGGTAGTTGAAGAAGACGTGGCTTCGGGCACATGGAATTTTGGGTTCTACGACCGCTTATCTCGGGCGCACGATCCTTTATGGGTGACATGTCATCGGTGAAGCTTTGGGCGCACGATCTAGTTTTGTATCGTGCGTCGTGTCCCTTAGATCCCGAGTAATCCCGAGATATACGCGGGCGTAGGTGTCACTAGGTACCCAGGTCGGCTTCCCGGGTCGGGTGAATCGGTTGGGCCCAAATGATCTTGATGGGCTTGGATAGATTAATTTTTCTTGAACCGTTTTGACCTGGTCGGGTGGACCCAATGAGCCTGGTGCCTGAGGAGGCCAATATTCTCCCTAACAATACTCATGCTTGAATCTTTAAAAAATTTTATAATTTTTTTTTTTTAAAAATAAACGCGGGGGTATATATTTGGGGCCCAAAAAGGAGAACATCCTATATTTCTACATTATGACGAAAAGATTATATAGGATATATATGCAATAGATTTATGGGACAACTCCACAGAATTAATTAGCATTTGAAGTTGTAAAATGAATTGAAAAAATCCGCCATATTTGTGGGAATTACTGAGAGAGTATGCAGCTCATTTTGTAGGGCAAGATTTGAGGTTGAAAAGAAAGGAACCAAACCTTGGCACTATTGGCTTCTTCTGAGGCAGCAACCATGGTGTGCTCTGTGGAGCTTGACGCCTTCAGCTTCGTCCCACCTAAATCAGTACCCATATATCAAGAACTATAGTTAGTTTTAATCTCCACATATATGCGTATCAATTTCTCCGTGCGCTAACGAATGCCCTGTGTACGGCTTGTCGTTTTATAAGGTTTTATTTATTTATTTATTTTTAAATTTTGTCTTTTGTGTTGTGTTTTTCTTAAATGGGGAAATGTAGCAGTTTGGACTCCCAACGAATCCGCGAGTAACGACAAAACCAATCCTCGAGCCTATTGGTTTATGGATAGGATTTGCCAAAAAGTCTACACGCGCGACTACATTTCTGTTTTCTTCTCTAGATGTGAATTGAATCTCAAAATTCCTATTAAAATAGTTAAGAGAGGTTTTTTTTTTTTTTTTTTTTTTTTTTTAGTAGACCTGGATAAGAATTTACAATAATTACTTGTTTAAACCGGTAACAATTTACGCCTCCTTAAAAGTTTTCCACAATCCAACTATTTTTCTAAAGAGTGATGCTTTGCCTTCTCTCTGAATAAATCTTCAGCCCAAACAAGATGAGAGGAGGGAAGATTTGTGCTTTCCTCTTTCTTCGATCCTCTTCCTCTTCTCTTTCACTTCTCTCATTTCCTCCCTCTACTAATGCCTCTGTTGAAGCCTTTATCTTGTTAGAGCTTGCTCTAGTTTTATCCACCTTCTTAGAGGTAGTCTACTCGCTTTCCTCCAATACAACATAAATATCGCTGGCTTCCACCACCGTGTTTGCTATTATTTTTGGTTAGATTTTTGGATCGAAATCTTTGGATTTAGATCTATGCTCATTCGCCAAATTTTGATCGACACGCACCTCACCAGTGGGTTCGTCGGTGTCTTTCGCTTTTACTGATGGCCGTTGCATCCTATTCTGCCGTCCACGCACCCAGAGCGTGGCATGCACGCGCTAGGGAGTTTGTCTCCCTTTCTGGCGCGTGGTGGCAACGCTCCATCGTTCCCTTGCCTCGGTTTTCAATGCTTTCCAATGGCCCTCTGCGATCCCCATTGGAGAGAAGCCTTCCAATGGTGGCGCGTGGTCTTCACGTGTCGCCACTTGAGGCTCCCATCCCCTGATCCGTTTCCCTCCTGTTGTTGTGTTGTTTTACATTTTTTGTGTTTCTGGGCGTTTTTGTTAATCCTTTGTGTTCCTATTCTCCATGTTTTTCTCTGCAATTATGTTTCGGGTCCTCTGGACTTTTAATACATCATTAACCACCTTTAATGATGGCTCAGGTTATTGGCATAATGGCATCTGCCATCTGTGCCAAGAATCAATGGGCTTGTGTTTTCATGCATTGTCTCCGCGTTTTGCTTTTTTAGGTTTTTCTTGTTGGGTTGTCCAGCCCTAATTTGTTGTAATTATTTTTTTCTGCTGTTTGTAGTTCTTTTTCATATATCTAAAAAAAAAAAAAAAAAACCGGTAACAATTTGAGCAAGTAATTAGCAACTTGAATAAGTAATGTGAGAGACCCTATACGAGATTCACTTGTCTGAATAAATGATCGAACAGTCCAAAATTTTATTTAAATAAATATATTTAATATAGAGTCTCACATGTAAAGACCTGGCTTGCTTTAAAATATATGTTTTGGAATTAGTGATAGATCAAGTATCGAGGCTGCATGTGAAACCTGTTACCGAGTGGAAAAGATAAGGGTTAAATACATTTTAGCCCCCCAAACTATCATCATTTCTTCGGATGGCCCCCAAAACTACCAATGCTTAGATTTTGGCTCTCCAAACTACTACTTTCTGATTTTTTGGCCCCATCCGTCCATTTATGCCGTCAATTCTAAACAGAAATTCGAAAATACCCCTCCTACACTTTGAAATTCCCACAGTTAAGGGAAGGGTATTTTTGGGTTTTTAGCCAATTTCTGTTAGAATTAACGGCATAAATAGACGGCTGGAGCCAAAAAATCAGAAAGTGGTAGTTTAGGGGGCCAGAATCTAAGCATTGGTAGTTTGGGGGGCCATCTGGAAAAAGAGTAGTAGTTTGGGAGGCTAAAATGTATTTAACCCAAAAGATAAACCTTTTTAAGAAGCAAGTCAGGATATTTATTTAAGTGGATTGGATATAATTTTAAAATACATTATATATTTTGACAATTTATTTATGACTAATGTGATGAAAAGACAAATAATGTAAGATCAATTGAAAATCATAAATGGAAGTCATTAGTTCGAATCTCACTCATCCTCTTGTGTAGACATGTCAAAAAAAAATAAAAATACAATCATAAATAAAAAAAATATATCAAATCATAAAATTTAATTAGCAAGTACAAAAAATAGAAAAAAAAAAATCAATATTAAGGAAAAAGATTTAAAAAAGTTCATAAATTCACAAATTTGAGCAATTTTTTAATTAGCAAGTGTACAAAGTTCAAGTAAATGCACACAATTATAACGAAACAAAAATAAAATTTAACTACTCACGTTCACACAACATTTTACTCATATATACAAAAGAAAAAAAGAAGAGAAAGAAAGAAAGAAGGGCAATCCTCTAGGTTGTATATACACATAAAACATTTTACTTCACTCACAAGAAAACTCCAATTCTCAAAAATAGTGTTTTGAAATTTTTGTTTCTGGGTTGTATAGTGCTTTGGCACGTGCAAATCTTAATTGATCTGGGGTCCATATGAAAAAAGTTAAGCTTTATTCGTATCCTTTTTAAAAGTTTTCGTGTTTATGTAATTATATTGAAAGCTTTCACATACTGCATCCACAACATATTTATTATTATTATTATTTTTTTTTTTATAGAAAATAAAATGAGAAATGCTACATGTACCAAAATTTTACAAAGGAAAGCTTACAAACTGACGTGGAGCCTCGTATGAGGTCCACGTCAGTTTAATGGTAAAATTATTCAAAACAAATAGGCAAAAACACCCTTCCCTGGTTGAACCCAGTCCCTGTCTCCCCCGTCTCTGGCAATCTCTCTCACCCCCTCTCATCGCTTCGGCCACCGAATTTTTGACCGGATCCGGCAGAAAACCCATGCTCGGCCTGCGTGGGTTTGAGAGTTCCGGCTGAAACCCACTCTCGGCTGGCGTGGGTTTGAGAGATTCGGAATCCCAAGCTCGGCTGGATCTCACCAGATCCGGCCGAAACTCAGAGATCCAGCCGTATCCCACGCTGGCCGAAAACCCACGCTCGGCCGACGTGGGTTTGAGAGTTCCGGCCGGATCTGAGAGCTCCGGCCAAAACCCATTCTCGGCCGGTGTGGGTTTTAGAGATTCGGAACCCCACGCTCAGCCGGATCTCACCAGATCTGGCCGAATCCCACAGTCGACCGTATCTCATATCCGGCCAGATCCTCGGGCGTGCTGGCTGCCGGTGATCGGGGTCAGGGATTTTTTGAGGTGGCTGGAGGATCGGCTGTCCGGCGAGTTGGATTTTTCCGGCGATGGGAAAGAGATCTGGATCGGCATTTTTCTTTGGTGTAGCTTTTTGTGGATTTGAAAGGGCATTTTCGTCTTATGCCAAATGCCACATCCGTTTGTAAAGGTCCCTTTGTAAAAGTGTTAGTACCCCTAGCATTTCTCAAATAAAATTAGTCTTAAGGTTTTGACTTTTTTTAAAAATTACATTTAAGGTTTCAAAAAATTAGCTCCGCAAACTCCCGCTTCACTCCAGGAGCTCATGGACAAAGTGGAGGAAACCATGAAGGCTTTGATGGGATTCATGCAAAAAGCCAAGGAAAGATATCCGAGGAAGTGAGGAAGAAAAAGTCCTGAGACAGGTGGTCAGAAGGCTTGTGTTAGGTAGCCCCACCCCCCCGGGATGCGAGTTCAGCCGGTTGAACATTGACATGGCCGATATCCTCATGGAAATCCGAGAAGATCCGGAGTTGAGCAGGCCGCCAAAAAATGAAGAAACCTCCCGATAGAAGATCTCAAGCCAAATACTGTGAGTTCCACGCTGATCATGGCCATGATATGGAGGAATATAATGTCCAGCCCTACGCTTCGAAATTGAAAAGATGATAAAAAATGGGAAGTTGGTTAGATTTCTCGCCGACCAAAATCAGCAGGGACCTCGTCAGGAACGCTATCACCCGAGGAATGATAATGGTCGGCAGAATGAACAAAGGGAAAGACAACATGGACCAAGAAACCAAGAGGTTATTGCTGAGATTCGATAAAATACCTTGAAGTTTTGCCGGAAGAGAAGATTAAATGTACTGCACTCCAAATAAGTAGAAATAAAATTCCTTATGCATTTTCTCTCTCTTCCATTTCCAAGCCACGAGGTAATAAGCATCTCGGAAATACAGCTTTTCGAAACACTTTCCGAGACACAATTAAGGTTCAAGAATAAAGTCTTAACCTCAAAGCATCTCGGAAATATAGCTTTTCGGAGCACTTTTCGAGACACAATTAAGGTTCAAGGCTAGAGTCTTAACCTTAAAGCATCTCGAAAATACAGCTTTTCGGAGCACTCTCTGAGACATAATTAAGGTTCACGACTAAAGTCTTAACCTCAAAGCTTATTGGAAATACAGCTTTTCGAAGCACTTTCTGAGACATAATTAAGGTTCAAGGCTAGAGTCTTAACTTCAAAGCATCTCGAAGATACAACTTTTCGGAGCACTCTCCGAGACACAATTAAGGTTCAAGACTAGAGTCTTAACCTCAAAGCATCTTGAAAATACAACTTTTCGAACAACTCTCTGAAACACAATTAAGTTTCAAGATTAGAGTCTTAACCTCAAGCATCTCGGAAATACAGCTTCCCGAAGCACTTTTCGAGACAAAATCAAGGTTCAAGCCTAAAGCCTTAACCTCAACATATCTCGGTATATGAAAGCCCTTTGGTCCTCATCACCAAGTGTATAGTTTTAGTTCACAAGTGTTATACCGGACCTGGGACATGAAACGTTCGACCTCAGGCCCGGCCCGGGAATAAATGAGTAGGTCCTTGTAAGAGGATTGTAGATCTTGAAAGTATTTTTTTTTTTTAATAACAAATACCACTAGAGCACACAAATCCACATGTTAAGTTTCCGTACCTCAAAATGGTCTTTCACCTAAGCTAAATAATAGTTAAAACTTGGATATTTAATTGATATAACGAAGTTTGGACTATTAGTAATGATTGTAATTAGAGAATGTTGTTTATTAGGACTTTTGTGATTTATTAGGATTTGAGTTATTGCATTTAATTAGGATCGTACAGTCAGAACTAAGTTTTAATTGCTATCATAGAATGCCTAACGTTCGGTTATCGAGCATCGAACAATCGATTATGGAATAAAGGTTAATTAGGGTTTTTAATCCTTAATTGGGAGTTTTAACCGCATGCTTAAAGTCTTATGTAGGTAAGTAAATGCTTACGGAATGGATAAACTCTTAATTATGTAAATGCAATATTCTCCATTATAAATGACGAAAATTTTCCTATATGATGATTACTTAAATCATTTATGTTATGATCCTAATATTTCTATCGAATGATTATAATTATAAACTATAATTGTATTTGGATAATCGAACAATATACGATGGATTGTTATGTATGGATGGCGGACACTAGTACGGAATATACACTTTACTCTGTGGTCCAGTTTAGAGTCACATTGGTACCAATGGTTATAGTGTGACCGGCATAGTCATATTTGATTTGTGGTCGCTACGGGCAGACGTCATTAGTGGTATGGATCACACGAGATTGGACTCGTCGTGCCACTTTTGAGGGACAGTTTGCAGCAACATCGAGGCCCCAATGTTGTACTACTAACCCCTCGGAACAGTGTCAACCTTGTTGAGAATGGGTGAAAGTCTCAGATAGACCATATGAAGAAAGTTATGATTGATCTATATATTTACGTATTAAATTTATAGTTTACATGTTTTAGGCATTAAATGTGAATTGTGCCTGAAAATTATGCTTACTTTAATTTATCAATAAATCTCTTTTCATATTAGTATAATAGCAGAGGCAACACCTATACATTTTGATGAAACTCATGACATTCTCAATTTCCGGAAGTTTATGAAAAATGTTTTCAATACTTAAAGCTCATCACATGATAAATTATGTGATAATTTACTTATTAAGTCATGGGCTAACGCAGTAACTTTCTACTGTGAAACACCTCAGTGTACATTTTATAGGTTTGGTGAACCATTGCATCGAGCATTTCGCTAGGAAGCCTAAGATAAAGATGCCAAGTGAATGACTCGTTTAGTTAGGTTTGATTGAAATAGTTATTAGTGTATTACTTTGTAGTTATAACTCTTGGAAGCCCTGCGTTTGTATTGATGCTAGTAAATGTGGTATTTAAAGATATTTAGATTTGTCTCAAATCATTTTTGTTTCGCTTTCCGCTATAAATTACACTAATAGTAGTGTTAAGTGTAGTAAATCTAGCTAATTCCGAGTTAATTAGTGTAGAGGTGTTACGAGTAACACTCTAAGTTAATTAGTTTAATTAATTAACTTTATGGACGTTACATTTAATTTAGTGGGGAAATCTTGACATGATCTTCAGGGGTTCCTTGTAAGAGCATATGGGCTTTATAGGTCTTAACGTGATCCACTGAATCTTTGGATTTGTAGCACATTACAATCTGAGGGACTTAAAACTTTTGGAGAAGTGGCATTTCCATAGTAGTGAAAGGGGCGTGTGTACTTTGGAGGAAGTTTTTGACTGTTGAAGAGTGTTTACTGTTTACCTTCTTAACCATTTCTTCAAACTTGGCTTGTAGATCATCAATATGTGCATCCATACGAAGCTCTAAGTAGGCAAAAATATGTGGCAGCTACTCATGTAGAACAAAGCCCAAAAGAGTCTAATTATGTTCAACGAAGCTTGGTAGCAAGCCTAGAACACAAATTCCCCAATGCTGTACAAAATTGAGAATATACTCTGCCAGGAAATCAAAGCAGAATCAACTTTTGACTTACGCACGAGATCCTAAATCCAAGGGAATCATGACGTATCTGTAATTAATGAAGAATCCCACAATATATGGGAGTCAATTGCGGCTACAATTCCTAGGTTAAGCATAACTCTAATTGCTAAATTCAAAGGCTATATAAGGGAACTCCAACAAGGTATGAGAGACATTTTTTTTTTCTTGAAATTATCTCCTACCGAAATACATTGGTGACTTAAATATCAGAGTTATCCCCGCCAGCACAAACAGACAAGTTCTTTTACTACATCTTACTATTTTACAGGTTACTGCGGCCAGAAAACTGTCCCAACATAACCAAATCAAAATCTGAGCTCTACTAGGCACACGCCCGATTTACTTTGATCCTACTTATGGCTTCATCATCCTCAAACCCTACTCCTACCTTCACCCTACCTAACACCAACCAAAATGCTTCCCTTAAGCTTGACAATAACAATTATTTCGTGTGGCTGATGCAAGTCCTTCCTATACTGCATCACCATGATCTTTTGGGTATCATTGATAGCTCAGAACCGTGCCCTCGAAAATTCATAGTCTATGATGAACAAAAGGAGGTCCTCAAACCAGAATTCACTATCTGGAGCAAGAAGGATCAGTATCTCCTAAGTGTGATCACCTCATCTCTCATTGAAAGTGTATTAGCCATTATCTATTGGCTACATACTTCAAAACAGACATGGACAACCTTGACAACCAAGTTTGCCTCATAGTCCAAGTCAAGGATATCTCATCTGAAGAAGCAATTGCAGACACTATCTCAAGGACCAAAAGCTTGCTCCGATTTCTTGTAGACTTCCAAAAGCTTGGTAGACCAACTTGCTATCGCAGGTAATCCTATAACTGATGAAGAATTAATTTCTTTCATTATTAATGGGTTGAATCCACCTTTTACCAGTTTTATCACCACCTATTCATTTCCAACCCGAGAGAACCAGATTAGTTTTGATGATTTCCAAGATGAATTACTCAGCCATGAAATGCTGCTTAACCAACAAAAAACCAAGGCCTCAGATAGTTCCTCATTTGCTTTGGTTGCTCAGAGACCTACAAATCCTCAACTCTCCAAAGGCAAAGGACCTATGTATCCACCATCAAGGTATGCACCTAGAAGCTATGACCAAAGGTCAAGCCATGGATTTCTGCACCCAAACCACATTATCACCAATACAGCGGAGGACCTCAGTTGTATAATCAGCACAATCAGGGCATTTTCTTCTCCCAGTAGCAGTACCATCAAGGCTCTTCTCAGCTAAACCAGCAACACAACTAGAACACTCCACATAACAACCTCTCCAACAGACCATCCAACAAAGGACACTTGCAGCCAAACCAGGGAAATTTTTTCAATAACAGCACACGGATTCCCTGCCAAATCTGTGGTAAGTCTAGTCCCCTTGCCATTGACTGCTATCACAAGATGTACTATGCATTCTAGGGAAGAAATCCTCCTACATAGTTGGCAGAAATGATTGCTCACACTAATGCTGCATATGAAGAACCATAGTGACTTACGGATAGTGGTGCAAATGCTCACATCACCAATGAAATGGAGAATATGCACATATAACCACCATTTCAACATACTGAAGAAGTAGTAGTAGGCAATGGCATTGGCCTCACTATAGAAAACATTGGTTCAATTCTCATTCATACCCCTAATTCTTCATTTAAGCTTAAAGATATACTGCATTGTCCACAAGCTTCAGCCAATCTTCTTTCTACTCAAAAATTATGCCTTGATAACTCTTGCTATTTTCTACTAACCTCTTGTCATTACTTTTTCAAGGACCTGAAGACACACGCAATCCTCCAAGAGGGGAAGAGTGAAAATGGCCTATATCCATTGCGGTTTGGAAGGACTCTTCATAAAGGAACCAAAACTTTTACAGCTTTGATAGGAATAAGGACCACATCTTTAATGTGGCATTTTAGATTAGGGCATCCATCCTTAGACACTGTTCAACGTGTTGTTAAGGATAAGCATCTTCCTATTTCTGAGTTTGGTTTCAATAAAACTTTTGCTTATAATTCATGCCAATTAGGCAAGAGTAAAAAGTAGCCCTTTCATAGTTCTATTCATGTATCTCTTCAACCTTTGGATTTAATTCATTCGAATGTTTAGACATCTCCAATTCCATCGATTAGTGGTTGCAAATATCATGTGATATTCATTGATGACTTTTCTCGATTCACATGGATCTATCCTCTCTATAATAAATCTCAGGTATTTGACAGCTTTGTGAAATTTAAACTCCTAGTTGAAAATTGACTTTCTTCTAAGATTAAACAACTTCAATCGGATGGGGGTGGAGAATACACCTCCAACCATTTTCAGTCATTTTTAACAAAGCATGGCATCATACATAGAAAATCCTGCACACACTGTAATGTCCAAGACATTTCGTAATAATTAAAATACGAAATTTGAGTAAATAATTAATTAAAATTATTTTAGTGTCATTAGACATGCAAAGGAATATTTTTAAAGTCCAAAGAAATTAGAAATGAAAAATAAAATATAAAAAAAAATTAATGAATAAAATTAAATAAAGAAAAGAAAAGAATTAAAGAATTTAAAATAGAAAATAAATAAGAAAAAGAAATAAAAAAATTTTAAAAAAAATTAAAAGAAGAAAAGAAAAGTCAAAAGTAAAATGAAAAAAATAAAAATAAAAGAAGTGTGGGGTGCACACCTGCGCCCCACCTTTATTAAAAGGAAGGGCCACCTTCCCTAAAAAAAAAAAAAAAAAAACAAGGCGCAGTGCGCCGTGTTTTAGAGAAAAGGCCGAATGACCTTTTCTTTTCTTTTTTTGGGAAAGAGGCAGTGCCTCTTCTTCTTATCTTTCTCTTAAGGATTTTTATAGAAAATCTTTGATCTATAAAGATCCAACGGTTCGATCTTCAATCCGATTTCGGTAATGTGATCTACAAAGCCCGATCTACGTTTCTACCGATTGGTTTGAGGTATTTTCGCAAACTCTTGGTCTTTGGGATTTTAGATTAAATCTAAAGATATATGAGTTTGATTTTATGTGTCCTTAGGATTTTTTTTGTGGAGCTTGCTAAACACTCTCCAAGTCTTGGATTTACATTTGGTGGAATTTTTGGTGAGTTTCCTTAACCCTAACTTTTGAGTATTTAATTTTAATTGAGTTTTTATGTGATTAACCCCCAGTAAAAGCTATTGGGTTAATAACATTATGTTTGGGGTAGTATTTTATAAATTATGATTTAAAGTTAGAAACCTTAATTTGATGAGTTAAGTTAATTTGGAGGTTTTTAAGTGATTAAAATCTAGATCGTTAAATTATGTTAATAAGTTAGTAATTGTTGTATAAAGATTAATGAACATAATTTTAAAGTTAATGATATTGGAAAAATGTTAGTGAGAAATGATCTAGATATTAGTGAATATAATCTTTGGTCTAATATTATTATAAGTGTTAGTGAAAATAATTTATGGGTTAGTGAAATTGATTGTGAGTTAGTAATTAATTAAATAGTGATTTTAATATCTAACCCTTAATAAACATTTTAAGTTAGTATTGTTTGAGTATTAGTTAGTGTCTAGGATTTATGGGTAGACGTTTAGAACCCTTAAAATATTATGAGTTTTCCAACGGTTTAGCCTTGAGCGATTCAAGTGCTAATTATGGTGTTAATTATTTAATGTACTAAATAGTGCAATGTGTTATTCTACAGTAATACATTACAAGGTGATGTCTAGGAGACCTAGTGCTTAATATCCGCACAGCCAAGTGATATTTTACTCACTGAAAAATTATTATGTTTATATATTATAGATTTGCAAAATATGTATGTTAATTTATAAATCCGAATTAACTGTACGTTGAATATATCTGTTTTCCTTGATTTGAGTACTTTAGAGTATGTTCAAATATATCAATGATAGTTTCAGAATCTAGTATTGTGTGTTGCATGATTTGGATGAAGTATTGAATTGTTTAGCAAAGTATGATTTATCAGCATGATACAGTAAGACAATATTTACTAGTCAAGCAAAGAGCATAGAGCATGTAGCATAGAGCATAAAGCATGCAGTAAACCCAGCAGTAACACAGCAGTAATCCAGCAGCAGCTCAGTTCAGCAATTTAACAGCAGCACAGTAGCATGCATAGGATATATAGCATGATTTAAATTGTATGATGTTTTCATAATATAGAATATTGTAGTTTTTTTTATGCTAGACGTATTAATATGCCTAAGAGTTTTAATGGCAAAAGGCTTATGTATATTGCTATCGTCTAGTTGCATAATTTAAGAACATTGAGCTTGGACGTACAAGGGTATTGTCATTGTTCGATATGAGTAATACAGTGTCTTGGGAATAGATAAATGAATTGTCGTGGTACATCAAGTAAGAAGTGCTTGGATATCAGAGTTTCACTCTAGTAACTGTATGGACAACTATGTGCCTTCGACATAAAGTTGTGATACCCTAGGATTCGGTGTTAACCATATTCGGAAAATGATAGTAAGCTCGTACTAAAGAGCGAGATGGCATGTTTTAAGTTTGGTGTACTTTGATGTGACGCTATTAGTTGGGATATCAATGTGACTTGGGAGTAGGTAGATGGATTGTCGTGGTACATCAGTAAGAAGTGCTTGGATATCAGAGTTTCACTTTAGTAGCCACATGGACAACTATGTGCCATAAACATGAAGTTGTAATGCCCTGAGGTACGGTGATATCACAGTTAATAATGTTAGATCTCTGTGCGTTTGAGCTACCAACATAAAACTATTATCGTAGGTGGGGGTATACGTAGTTGCTTCCAAGCCATTGGAAGTTCTACGTATGAGTCCAACTACATAGTATGTTTTAAATATTTTTTGATAGTCGGTGTTCGCTATATCAGCTATGGGGGTTTTTAAACAAAAGTTTATAAATTGGTAGCTGTTATAGTGTGTGCGAGACTAAAAATGAAAAGTTAGTTCATTGTGAAAATTCAGTTAGTTTAATATCACTGAGGTCTCGATATGTTTTATACGGAGACGAAGAGCTCATATTTCCACCTCTGCGGATGTGGCAACCCCCGCAATCGTGCAGACATTGTTGCTTTGGTTGCAGGTTTTGCGGATATAGATATTGACTCATCCACCTGGCGTATGAGATGTTATGATTGGAGCACAACGCGACATTCATAAGTCACAGACTCATGGGTAGTTCGCAATTTGGGTATTTTATTTATGGCTCGTGTCCTACGTGGATATGTATTTGTTGAGCCTGTACTCTATTATGTATTTAGTGTAATATGTTTTATAAGCTTTAATCAGTTAGACATGTAAATGGCTCTTGTTGTTGATAACAGTTATGTATTAGATGTATTTCCGCTTTTGATATGTGTTTCGCTACACATTGATATTTATATTCCGCTGTGTTAGATGTAACTCTGAATATCAGGTACATGTTATGGAACGTGTACATTATATTGGTTGAGCGACATGTAGTCATGCCACTGTGAAGATCCGTTTGTATGATTAAAAAAAAAAAGGGTTGTCACACACACACCTCTCAACAAAATGGACTTGCTAAAAGAAAACTCAGACACATCCTAAAAACTGGATTGACTCTCTTACCTCACTCTCAACTGTCCAATAGATATTGGGTTGATGCCTTTATTATTGTTGTTCATGTGATCAATAGGCTGCCCACTCTTACTTTTCAATACATGTTTCCTTTCTTCAAATTATACAACCGAGAACACAACTATCAAGAACTCAGAGTCTTTGGGTGCCTTTGTTATCCTCTTCTCAGACCTTATGGTTTACATAAATTGGAGTATTGTTCCAAACCATGTGCCCTCCTCTACCTCAGCCAATTGTAGCATCGAGTCCTTTTATGCCACTTTCAAACTCATCCTCAACTGCTGCATCCTCTCCTTCTACAGCTGCCGATTTTGTCACACTTACCTCTCCTGCATCACTACAGTCTCCTCTGCAACCAACCTCTTCTACATATATCACTACAAGATTCCCTGCCAAATCAGAACTCCTTGCCTCCCATTATATCTTCTGCATCCCTACTTGGCATACCTGTTTCTCTCTCAGATCACCATCCAGCACCCCCACCTCATTCCATGGTCACTAGGTCTAGGACTAGATCCCTTCGTCCCAAATCTTTTCCTGACTATTAGCTTTTCCATACACTACTTCTTGAGACTGAACCAACTTCCAATAGTAAAGCTACCACTGACCCTCGGTGGCAAGCTGCAATACAGCTTGAATATGATGCATTAATCTCCAATGGCACCTGGCAAACCACTACACCACAACATCATTCGAAACAAATTGGTTTACTGAATTAAGAGGCATATTGATGGCACTGTGGAAAGATTTAAAGCAAGATTAGTTGCTAAGGGTTTTGACCAACGTAGTGGCATAGACTACACTGAAACGTTTAGCCTTGTCATCAAACCTTCGACTATAAGAGTTATTTTAACTTTGGTAGTTGACTTTGATTGGGGGATTCGCAAACTAGATGTCTCTAATGCCTTTTTGCAAAACACTTTGGTTGAAGAGGTCTATATGGAGCTGCCTCAAGGCTTCCTTGACAAGCTTAATCCTGGTTTTGTTTGCAGATTACACAAGGCCATCTACGGCTTAAAACAGACTCCACGAACTTGGTTCACCTGTTTATAAACATTTCTTCTTGACATTGGTTTCACAACTTCTCTAGTTGACACTTCTTTGTTCATTTACTATTCTAACAAGTTCAACTCTATCTATTGGTTTATGTAGATGACATCATCCTTACAGGCACTCATCCTCCCTTTATTTTAGCTCTCATTGCCAAAATGCAGAGTGAATTTCCTTTGAAAGACTTGGGGCCTTTACATTTTTTTCCTTGGCATTCAGGTTACTCGCAACCCTCATGGTCTTCACCTCTGCCAAACCAAATACATCAATGAATTGCTCAGCTAGACCCACATGAGTGGAGCTAAACCAGCCAAGTACCCCTACCTGTTTGGCTCTAAACTTTCGCGTCATGTTGGCAATCCATTGCCTGATCCTACTGTGTATCGACAGGTTGTGGGGGCACTTCAGTAATGCACACTTACTTAGCCAGATATTTCTTATTCGGTCAATCAGCCTTGTCAACATTTACATGCTCTTTCTTCGACTCATTGGGTTGCAGCCAAGCAAGTCTTGAGATATTTCCAAGGTTCCCCTGATCATGGTCTTTATTATACCAAAAGTCACTTTCAATTGAATGACTTTTGTGATTCAGACTAGGTCGGCTATTCCGATGATCGTCGGTCCACCACTAGTTTTGCTGTCTTCTTAGGTGACTATCTCATTTACTGGAGTGCTAAAAAGCAAGCTATCGTCTCAAGGTCTAGTACTAAAGTTGAATACCATTTCCTCTCCACTACAACAATGAAGCTTTTTTAGCTCTGAATGCTCTTCAAAGAGATGCACATTTCTCTCTTAGTCGCACTAGTCCTCTGGTGTGACAACATTAGTGTTAGTGTTCTTGCATTAGCCTCTACTCTAGTGTTTCACGCCAGAACTAAACACATTGAAGTGGATTATCACTTTGTTCGCAAAAAGGTTCTCAATTGTAACATCTTCATCAAGTTCATTTCCACATATGACCAAGTGGCTAATATCTTTCCCAAGGGTTTATCATCTGTTCGCTTTCTTTATCTTAAGTCCAAGCTGATGGTGGTTTCACCCCCATCATCTTGAGGGGTGCTGTTAACATATCTAATGGAGTTGTCACAAACCTAGCAAAACAATCAGCAGCTCCCGCATAGTGTGCTAAAGACTATACACGAGATACTCGAGATACTGTAGATCCTACTAGAAAATCTATGACAGCTAGCCTAGCCATCCAAGATAGAAAGCAATCAACCACATCAAGCAAAGTATATGCAGCACTAATCTGTCGTAATATCAAACGTGGTCTCCAAACCAAGAGTGATCACCAAGGCAAGATCAATCACCAAGACCAGCGTGCTACTCAAGAAAGAATCATATGTAGAAGGAAAGTATCACAACATAGAATGGAAAGTCCTAGAACTAATTCTGCAAGAGAAAATCGTTGTATTCATTGTAATTGACATTGTTTTACTTTTCCTTTGCTATATTTTCCTCGACCCTATGATGGCTGTGTAAAGAAAGCCATTCTCCTCACCATTGTAAATTAAGCCTTTTGAATATATCAATACAGAATTTTTCATTGACTGGAAGGGGGTACCCCTAGCCGATCCATCTACACCTAGGGAATCACATAAAGCAGAAGTGGTGATTTTATACCAAAATCAGAAAGTTAATTATGATGTTGATGAATGAGAACATCTTTTATTAATTTGTCTTTTTATTTGAACTTTGTTTTCTACAAATAGACATACAAGGTTTTGACAAGCTAGTTGATTTTATAATTAGTTTCATATTATGATATATGTTGGGAGTTGGTTACATCCACATGTTTTATATTGCGGCCTTATTCTGATCTCAGTTGTTTTTGGTAACTTCTAGCATTATTTAATTATCGAAGAAAAAACAATGTTGCGCTGTACATGAACGAGAGCAGACAAAAAGTTAGAAAGGTTTCACCGCCCATGCGGCTTGGAGATGCTTTTTTTAGCTAAACTTAGATTACGAACACCAAAACCAGTGAAACTCAACCATTTCCTAAGCTCGATCTTCAACTGTTATAGCATTGTGCTGATCGATTAATGTCATTGAACTTGTAACCTTCATGTTAAAGTCTTATAATTAAGTTCTTGGTGATCACCGGCCTAGTACTCCAATTTGGTATCAACAATAATCATGCACTCAGTCTTCTACGGGATTATTATCATTGGATCAATGATCATTGCACTCGTAATTTACAATGTTGCCATGTTTGGATGGTGTGCTTACAATCGCCTGTTACATCCTCCCATGGCCAACGCCAGCGCAGGCGCAGCAGACAAGAAGAGCCTTGGTTCTGTGAGACTGAACCCGGCTTTGGTTTCCACGTTCAAGTATAAGAAAGGAACGGAAAATAATGCAGACGAAACTCCTGAAACCGATCAATGTGAATGTGTTGTGTGCTTGACTGGGTTTGAAGATGATGAATATGTGCGGCAGCTTCCAAGATGCAAGCACTGCTTCCATGCACCGTGCATTGACATGTGGCTCTGCTCTCATTCTGAGTGTCCGCTATGCCGCACACCCGTCGACCGAATGAGTAAACAAGAGGGGCCAATGACACCCAAGGAGAGCTCCCAGGAGGTCCTGGTTACCATCATTACCATCTAAATCTGATCAATTTGGCCCTCCACGTTTCTTCTCTTTCCTTGTTAATTTCTTGGCCAACGGGCTAAAATGATATTTTCCTCAAGGGTTTCCCGATCCATATTGTAATTTACTGAAAATTCAGTCTCAAATGCTTAACAATTAATATTGTTCATACTTGCATATATTTCGTCCAAAGTTCACCTGCCAATGCCTAAGATTTTAGCATAAAAAATATAGCAAATTATATTGCTAGACATTGTCATCCATTAGAAAACGGCCTTTATTTAAATTTTGGTATTCACTTAATTAGTATTATCCATTTGGTTTAGCAGTTCTCAAACCGCAGGGAATGGGAAGCAATTTTTATTAACACTGTAAAGAGTTGGTGCATATAATCACACTTCATCCTTTAAAATTATACGTTTTTAAAAATGCACATAAGCAGTTTCAAAATATAGCTTCTTTCACTTTTCAAGCAACTGTTTTAGTTTATTTTTTAAAACGCACTTCCGAAAAAGTGTTTTCGGCCAGCAAAATCGCGAGTCCAAACCCATTCTTAATTTGAAGGTAGTTTTGTTTCTTAAAAAGTTTGAAAAGATAGCAATTTTATGATGTAATTTTTAAAAACACAATTAAGCATTTAGTGTAATCACAGTTTAACCTTTAAAATAGTACTAGTTTAACCTTGAAAATAATATATTTTTAAAAATGCACTCCATTGCGTGCCGTTTGAAAATGTGGATTCTTTCACATTTCAAACCACCAGTTTTTCTTTTTTCTTTTTTCTTTTTTTTTTTTAAAAAAAAGTGCATTTCCAAACAGGAAATTTTTGCTATTTAATTTGTTTGAAAAAATGTTTATGGCGTGCAAAATCGTGAGTCCAAACACACGTACTCTTAATTTGAAGATAATTCGTTTTCTTAAAAAGTTGGAATAAAAATATATTGTCACGCCCCTATCCCATAAAGGAACCAAGGCAGTGATCAAGGCCCTGTTTACTAACCCACTTCCCCTCCCCTCCCCTCTCCTTTAATCATTCTTTTCTGTTTGTGTCAGTTCCGAAAAGTGAGAAGTCTGCAAAAAAATTTAACATTTATTTTATATTCCCATTTTACCCCTGTCTTTGAATATAAAAAAGGGAAAAAAAAAGAAGAAAAAAACTGAAAGGTTGGGGTAAAATAGGAATAGAAATAAATGTTGCTTTTTCAAGAAGTCAACATTTTATCTTATTCCTATTTTACCCTCAACATTTTAATAATGTGAAGAACGAAAACAAGGGAATAAACTGAAATATTGGGGGTAAAATGGGAATAAAGTAAAATGTTGAGAATCCAACCAATCAGTAGTCTATCAGCCGTAATGACACAAACAGAAAAGAATGATTGAAGGAGAGGGGAGGGGAGGGGAAGTGGGTTAGTAAACAGGGCCCAAGTGTTCTCGAGTGCGTATTTTAAAATTCATAAACTCAATTAATAATCCAGTGCAATTTTAAATAAAAGAGTCTAAATTAACTTTAATTTTAATCATGTATCTTTCCAACATATAAAACTTAACCACGTACTGTTTAAAAAAATTAAAACAACCTATGTGCCACCCGACACTAATTTTAAACCTTGACTCACGACCATCCTTTAGGGCTGTCAATTGTTGACACGATCCACGAACCCGACACGAATTTGACAAAAAATTAAAAGGTTAGGGTTAAGCTTAAAAGGATTTGGTTCATAAAAGGATCGACATGTGAGACCCGTTTAATAAAATGGTAATTAACAAGTCAATTCGTCTGACCCACAGGTTGACCCGTTTGACCCGTATACTAAAACTTTTTTTTTTTTTTTTTTTAAAAAAAGAAAGAAAAATACTAAAAAAATAAGATTTTTCGGTTACCCCTCTCTTTCAAAAGTAACAAAACACTATTAATACACATAAAACACAAGTTTTCACTTTTAGTACATTTGACTTTCAAGTTTTCACTTTTAGTTTTCAAACTTTTCACCCATTTTCGTCACTTTCCAACTAGATTTTACTTTTACTTGCAAGCCTTGCATGATTCTAACTAGTTTTCACTACGCTGCCTACGGCCTATACACACGTCGCACAGTAACACGCTTATCAAATAAGACAAATATCAATCAATTATCAATCTAAACGTCTGATCACCTCGACCTCGAGCCTTGTTTCACGCAGATACACACTCTCCTAGCTAAGAGTTCGAGTCTTCAAGACTCTTCACTTCTTCAGTCTTCTCCAGTTCTCCTTTACACTTTCATTTCATCTAGCTTTTTCTTTGTTATTTCTTGCAGATGGAGCAAAATTCAGTTAGTAAGCCGGGAAAAGTTGATCGCAAGGAAACTCTCCCTCTCTCTCGTCGTGACTCAGCACTTCTGTGGCATTATGGGTGTCTTTGGCTGTTTGTCCAGACAAGTTAATTTTTTTGTAAGATTTATATAGTATTTCCATGACAAGGGTAATCACTAATAGTTGGCTCATTATAGCCATTTTTTGTGTTGAAACAATGAAACATGAAAGTAGTAGCTTATCTTTTTTAGTTTATATTTTGTCTTCTTTTTTTTTTAAAAAAAAAAAAAAAATTAATTATAGAATTTATTATATAATGGGTTAAACGGGTCGTGTCATGTCAACCCGTTATTTAAGTGAGTCGTGTTAGGGTCGAAGGGTCTGACCCTTTTAGCTAAATGGGTCGTGTTAGGATTGACCCTTAAAAGGTTGGTGGGTCAAATGGGTCGGGTCGGCCCGTTTTGACAGCCCTGCCATCCTTCGTTACTGATCACCCCAGTCATCTACATCCTGCCCGACAACATCTGAAAATAGGAAGAAATAAGGGTATGCAACAACCCACCTAAAGAAATACAAAAATAAAACTATAAAACAAAATATGATAATAAATTAAATGAAAAAAAATTACATGATATAAATAAATAGTAAAAGTAAGCACATAATGAGAAAATTAACAGGAAGACATTTGATCATTAGAATAGGTGATAGTTTAGTGTCTATTTAAATAATGTAATTTTGTCAAACTTCCATCGATCGAAGTTTGATTTCAAATTCGATTCATCAAACCGAAAAACGAGAACAAGTTTTAACATGGTGTGCGGTTCAGTTACCTGAGAAAGATTTTATTAGGATTGCATGCGAGAAACACGTGAGTGGGTGGTTGACATGTGACGGGCTTTTAATGCATGAGATAAAGAACATCTTTTTTTTTTTTTTTTTTTTTTTTTCTCTTTTTCACTCCCTCTCTCCCTCATTCGTTAGCGGACAAAGATCCTCTCCATTTAAAATGAAATAGATACTATTTATTTTATTATTAGAATTTAAAGTTGATACATATAACGGTTTTTATGAAGTCAATATTTGCCCGACTTATGGAATATTACATTTAAGCCCCTCGAACCACTGGCCGTTTTGGAAGTAGCCTCCAAACTACCAACCATTGGATTCTAGCTTCCAAAATTACCAAAAAGTTTCAAAAAGACCAATTTTGTCAAAATATGCCTATAATTCATCTACCAAGTGTAATTTTTCAATTAAAAAAAATAATTTTTTTTTTTTTTTAAAAAATATGGGAGTGGCCAACCACTAGGAGTGAGCAAAATCCACCCGTACCCGTGAATCTGCACCGCCCCGACTCGAAATTTTCGGATATTAGGTGAAAATTGTATTATGCAGGTACTATAGAATTTGACCTGTGAATAACGGGGCAGATTGTGGGACTGAGCTTTTTCGAATCCGCAAACCCACCTTGCCCCGAGGACTCTATTAATTACATTACATATTGTGAATCCGTGATACACTGAAAAGGGAAAACTATCGACTTAAAAAATAATAAAGACTTCTAATTTACGCATGTATGTGTAAACATTATGTAACAAATTATCAAAGTGTTGAATTTAAATGAGACATATATTTTGTTAACGAAGTGGAAACTCAATTAAGAGAAAAATCATTTCGGGCAACCAAACTTACGAATTCCACTATTCAGAAGACAAAGCTAGTAACAAAACAGTAACACTCACATACCCCAATGCAGTGATCGTACCTTGCACTCTGACACGTAACCCAACGTAAACGCTTTCTAACCAAGTCTCCTACCTGAAGGAGTCTTCAATGGATTCCTTTAGCTCGGGGCTTTTCCTTAAGCTAGACTTCGCACGAACAGGAACCACACACCAGGCAGAATCTTCTAGACACAGAAGGGTGTCCGGAAGCTTTACTGGACTGTCCAGACTGGAACAAGGGATCTGACTTTTGCTGAGATGTAAACTTCGCAGAATCTTCCTGGAACTCTGAAATTGCCTTCTTAAAGCTTGTGACACTGAAACTTGTCATAAAAAGGCAATTTTCATATTAGAGAACTAAACTCTGAATATCTGAAGACTCTGAAATAGACGGTATCCTTGTTAAGACAGCAACATTACAAGATAGTGATTTTGTCAATAGAATGAAGCCAATAAAACTAACAAACTCCTCATAGGTACTAGGTTCAACTAACGAGTTGGTCAATTTGACCATCTTAACAAAAAAAAAAAATCGCTCTCATTAGAAGTTTTAGAAGCTAAAAATCAGAGAGTAAAAAAAGTGTACCTTATGGGAGCTTTGGATAGTGCACAATTTTTTATCACATGAGAAAAGCAACTACCTAGCTCTAAGATGCAACAGGAAAACGTAGCAAATATCAGGTATAACTCTCAGTCATATTTAAGCATATTCAATCACTGCACAACGAACTAAGATATCAAGCAAAAAAACATGCAATATCTAAACGGCTACCAAAAAAAAAAATTATGTATCTTCTCTACCATTTTTTTTTAACAAAAACATGCTTATGGAGAAAAGAAATAATATCTAGTCCTAGGATGTAAGATAAGAGTAAACCTGACCTCAGGCAGAGAGGTTTGGAATTACCAAGACAGAAAAGTAGCTGCCCGACATGCTTTTTCTGTCATCCCCATAAATATCTGCATAAGTTTCTCAAGATAACAAGAGAAAACATGATGATAAAATGTATATGGTTCCTCAACGAGAAAGCAAGGCATGAAAGATGTGACATGATAAACAATGTAATGCAAACGTACCTGACATGCACTACGATTTAGGAACCAAAATCCTAGGCATGGTGAGACTACACCTCCACTAGGTGAGTCCACTCCCCTTCAAGGGGTGAATGGTCTCATCTTTTCTGGCCCAGACTTGCCTTACCGGAGGTGGTTGTTGACAGGCCTTCATCTGGTTGTCCATCCATCTCAGCAAGCTTTGCATCAACATAGGCAACCCCTCATAAGGTTGGTCGCTTTCAAACTTCTGTGGCTTCTTCTTATAGTGCCTTGATTTGGTCTTTCTGGGTTTGCCATTCTGATTGGTAGGAACAAATCGCTGCTGCGGCATGCTGAGGAGCTTGATGTTTCTTTAGAGGTCTAGTGCTAGGTGTAGCTTTCCTTGGTGACACCTTATTGACCTTATATTTCTGAGCATGGAGGAATCGACACTTGGGTCAACTCATCTCATCTTAAGCCACAGTGGTGGCACCAAGGAGGCTCTCTCTTGTTAGGAGGCATTTGAGTGGGCTCTGGCACAGCCCGGACATCTCCACCAATGACGGCTTTCCCTTATCCATGCAGGCAGGTGGAGGCTCGGGGATTGTGGGCTTGAAAAAACTGTCTTGAAAGTAGAGAGGATATTAGAAGTAGAGGCTACATACCCGAGTCCTATTTTGTCTGTTGGGCTCATCTAGACTGATAGCATATAGGTCAGCTTCTCATCAGTCAGCCTCTCTATCTGTAACTGTGCACCTAACAAATTTTCTTCTATATCAGTAATCTTCATCAACAACATGCTTCTTTCAGTTAGTTTTTGTGTTGGCTGCATTCTGTTGGACAAAATCACTTCTATGTAATGATGTTTTTTAACAGGGATTCTACTATTCAGAGTACTTCAAGAAGATTCTACGCAGATTACAAGTCAGAAAATTTGATTCCCTGTCAGCCGTCCGGATGAAGTCTCATACCGTCTGGACGCCCAGCTGTCCAAAGCTTCAGCCGTCCGGACAACATGTCATACCGTCCGGACGCTCATCAATCTAAAGCATCATCCGTCTGGACGACGTGGATTCCCGTTTGGACCTTCCTCTGTGTCAAGAAGCTTCGAATTGCTCCAGCTTGCATCCGTCAGGACGTTTCAGCAGGCCATCCGAATGACTCTCAGTGTTCGACCAAGCTTCAGATTTTCTTTCCAAAATCAAATATGGGAAGATTGCTGCAACCGTCCGGACGACGTGGATTCCCATTCGGATGCGCTACTCCTTAAGGCAAGTTCACAATTCAAACTCAACTGTCCGGACGCCTGCCTTCCATGGTCCGGACGCGCGTATGACAGATATGGAAATGCGTGCAGCAGATCACCAGTCCAGACATCCATCCTCCTGGTCCAGACGCGCGCAGCCTTTATAAGGAAATTACTTGCAGCCGACGTGTGACCGTCCCGACAATAATGCCTCACCGTCCGGACCCGGGTCTCAAACAAGAAAGATCTTCAGTGAAATTTTCAAAATTTTGGTTGCACAGTTGTCCATTCGGACGGCGCCCAGCTTTATCAAGCCAGACGCTCATTTAAGCCCTCAGCCTATAAATAGAGGCCCCTGTGCTTAAGAATTGCAAGAATTCGATATTGAAATCAACTATTGCATAGAGAGATATTTTGTCAGGTTATTGAGCTGATTTGTTCTCTCTGAAGCCGTTGTTATGTGTGATGTTGCTGCGCTTAAACTGAAGTCTATCTTAAGGGTCGGCCCTAAGGTAAAGAATTCCATTAAAGACCCCTTCAGGTAGGAGACTTGATTGGGAGACGTTCGTGTTAGACTACACATTAGAGTGCAAGGTACGACCACTGCATCAGGGTTATGTGAGTGCTTCTATCTTGTAACTAGTGTTGTCTTCTGAATAGTGGATATCCTGGGTTTGGCTGCCCCGAAATGGTTTTTCTCATCTTGAGTTTCCACTTCGTTAACAAAAATTCTTGTGTTATTTATTTTTCCGCATTGTTAATTTTTGTTAACATTTTGTGCACACATTTACCTTTATTTTAGAAGTCAATTTCATTTTTCACTTTCTATCCTCAGACTATTTAGCTCCTGCACGTGCTTTTGGCGCGTCTCCCTCAACTTCAAGAACTTCAAATAGAGGATTTTGTAGGCCTCTTTAAGTTCTTGCCTGTTCTCATCGCTGCTCTTTGAGTAGTAGGACTGTGACCCCTTAGATTCTTCATGAGGTGCTACGAAGGCCAGAAACTTCTGATCCTTATTTGAGGTCTCCTCTTCTTCAGATTCGCTGAGAGTAGCGTTGTAAGCCTTCCCTTTGGCCTGCTTGAGATTCCCACAATTAGCCCTCACATTCCCAAAACTGAAGCACTCAAAACATCTAGGATCTCTAGGATCCTTCTTCTCATCTTCTTATGGCTCGGCTTCTCTGGGAATTTCCCTCAATCTTTCGATGAACTCCTTGATTTTCTCATTCTTCAATAATCTACCGAAATTTTTGGCAAGCATGGAAACTGCATCTTCTTCTTCTTCATTTTCTGAGTCTTTATCAGTGGAGGCTCTGCTTTTATTCTTAGCCGCCTTGAGGGCAATCGCCTTTGCCTTTCTGACTTAGGGCAGGGAATACTCATAAGTTTGAAGAAATCCCACCAATTCTTCAATCTTCATCGAATCCAGGTCCTTGTATTCTTTAATAGTTGTTACTTTAGTCCTGAAACGCTCTGGTAAAGACTTTAGAATCTTTTTGATGAGTTTTACATCAGAGACCCACTTCCCGAGACTCATCATCGAGTTTCTTAGGTCGTTGATACTGGTGTAAAACTCATTGAATTTCTTATCCTCTAGCATCTTAATTTCTTCAAATATAGAAATTAACATATGGAGCTTGGCAGATTTAACTAGTTTGGTGCCCTCATATGTTGTTTTTAAGATTTGCCATGCGTCTTGAGTGGATTCACAATTCAAAATTCTTGAGAATTCAGATGGTGAAAGCGCTTGACATTGAGCATGGAGGGTTTTATCATTGGAAAGTCGTGCGCTGTTTTGAACAACAGATAGCTTGGCAGTTGTAGCCTCTAGTTTAGTCCAACCAGTTTCTACAATTTGCCAAACATCAATAAATTTTAAAAAGAAGCGTATACGAGATTTCCAATAGCCATAGTTCATGCCATCAAAGGCAGGAATGGAATTAAGAGATTGAGAAATCATAAAAATAATTAGAAGTCAAAAGATCACACTCAAGAACTTAATCTTAAACAAAGTGTACCAAGCTCTGATACCAATTGAAAAATAATAAAGACTTCTAATTTACCCGTGTGTGCGTGTGTGTGTAAACAATGTGTAACAAAATATCAAATTGCGGAATTTAAATGAGAAAGATATTTTGATAACGAAGTGGAAACTCAATTAAGAGAAAAACCACTCCGGGGTAGCTAAACCCAGGAATTCCACTATTCAGAAGACAAAGTTAGTAACAAAGCAGTAACACTCACATACCCCAATCCAACGATCGTACCTTACACTCTGACACATAACCCAACATGAATGTTTCTTAAACAAGTCTCCTACCTGAAGAGGTCTTCAATGGATTCCTTTAACTTAGGGCTCCTCCTTAAACTAGACCTCACACGAACATGAACCACACACCTAGCAGCACTTAGAGAGCTAGCAAATCTTCACAATTTCTACCAAACACCCTCTCTAAGCTCTATAAATTCAATACTAAATTTTGTAAATAATACATGCCTAGAGGCCTTTATTTATTGGCTAAGAAGACCTAAATCGTTACTAATTCGAATTTCTCAAGGTGGCGTCCAGACGAAGTCATAGAGCATCCGGACGATGAACTGTGCAACCGCCTTTCCATAACGCGCTTCATGCATTTCCATATTAAGGCCGCGTCCGGATGGTGTTGCCCTAGCATCCGGAAGGTTGCAAGTTGTCTCTCCCGATCCGTGTCTGCAAAGGAATTCTGGATTGTTCTCGAACACTGAAGAGCGTCCAAACGTGTTGCCCTGATGTCCAGATGGATGCAATGCTAATCTGACAGAATCTTCTAGGCACAGAAGGGTGTCCAGACGCTTCACTGAACCGTCCAGATGGGAACAAGGGATCCGATTTTTGCTGAGTTGGAAACTTCGCAGAATCTTCCTAGAACTCTAAAATTGCCTTCTTGAAACTTGTCATAAAAAGGCTCTTTCATATTAGAGAAATAAACTTTGAATATTTGAAGACTCTGAAATAAACGGTATAGTTGTTAAGACAACAACATTACAAGATAGTGATTTTGTCAACAGGATCAAGCCAATAAAACTAACACGAATGATTCAGATTACCCCCAACAGTAAAACCCTAAAATCAGTCCTAACCGCACAACTCCTCTCTTTCTTTCAGTCTCAATCTAGCAGAGGGCACGTCCCCATCTTGAAGATCAAGTGGCATAAGGTGATTCTTTCCAATTCCAATCAAAATATATTCCAGGTCTTATGAAATTCGGCTTTTTCCTTAAGTCTATTCTCTTTCTCTCTCTCTCTCTCTCTCTCTCTTGCAAAAAATGGCTTGATGTTTGGAACATCACTGTAACCCTGTTTGTGAAAATGGCTTGATGTGATTCTTTCCCATTCCAGCCAAAATATATTTCAGTCTCTCTCTTTAAAATGGCCGGAACATCATAGTAACCATGTTTCAAAATGTCAAAAACATTTGAACCATGTTTAAAAATGCCAAAATGGGCAGTGCTGAATGCCACTAAAACAGATCGGGAATACCAGCCTCGCCCTGAATCCGTCCCGACCCATTATACCCGAAACCCAATGAATTGACATTTAAATGTGCGGGATGCAGAAGCAGAGTTTTGAAAAATAGTAAAATCTGTCTCAATCCGGCCCGTGCCCACCCCTACCGACCACCCCAAGGCCGGTTTGGGGGTGGCCGAACCACCCCGAATGACCATGGGGTTGGTTTGGCCACCCCCCAAACCGGCTGGCCTTGGGCCACCCCCTTGACGAAAATGGGGGTGGCCGGCTACCCCCAATATTTTTTTTATTTTTTTTAGTATTTTTTTAAAATTAAAATTTTTTTTTAATTGAAAAATGACACATGGCAGGGGTATTATAGGCATATTTTGACAAAATGTGGCTTTTTGAAACTTTTTGGTAGTTTTGGGGACCAGATTCCAAGGGTTGGTAGTTTAGGGGCTACTTTCAAAACGACTGGTAGTTTATGGGGCTAAAATGTAACTTTTCCTATAAAATATTTAGATAGTGTAGAATCATCTACACCGTTAAATGCTCAAATTTAAATCATGACTATAAAATGAAGAGATCTACTATCCTTCCAAATCTTTTTTCAAATCCACAATTAGATCTATAAGACCCTATAGATTTAATGGCATATTTGAAAAAAAAAAAAAAAAAAAAAAAAAAAAAAAAAAAAAAAAAAAAAGAAGAAGAATTTTTTAAAAATGAATAGTATCCATTTCATTTCAAATAGAGTTGAACCGATTCCCAAACAAAAATGTTGGAGTTGGGACAAGAGTGCCTAGCATTAGACATCATAAAGCCACCTATTACCAATGTTATCCTTCAGGAATTAAGACGAGATTCCTAAAGTCATAACTAACAGCAGCCCGTCCTTAAAGCCAAATTTATGCAATTGCACTCTACCCCCTCAAACTATCACTTCGTTGTCAATGTTGCTCCCGAACTATTGATTGAGTCAATGTTCTCTCAAACTATCAAAATATGTCAATGTCCATTCTAGTGACAAAAATATCCTTCATAAAATTAAAATGATTTTTTATATATATAAACTAAATACTACAATTTTTTAAAGCAAAATAATAATAATAATAATAATAATAATAATAATAATAATAATAATAATAACAATAAACATAATAATAAACATAATAAAAAATAAAAAAAAAAAAAAAAAAAAAAAAAAAAAACATAGGGTGGTCGAACCACCCAATAGTCCGAGGGGAGGCGGGGAGGAGGGGGCCGAACCACCCCAAATGGTTGTGGGGTGGTTCAGCCACCCCATTAATTTTGGAAAAAATAAAAATAAAAATTGAGAGGGTGGTTGAACTACCTCTTGGCCATTTGGGGGGTCGCCGAACCATCCTCAAATGGCTAATTGATTCTAAATATAATTTAGGAAAAAATGCATTTTACCCCCTAATGTTTCACCTCTTTTTCAATCTTGCCTCCAAAGTTTTTTTTTTTTTTTTTTTTTTTAAAAAAAAAAAAATGTAATGTGCCCCAACCAAGTTTTCAAAAATTTCAAAGTTGCCAATTTGTTACTTGAGTCTGTCTTTTTAACAGAAATAGACCCATGTGCATTGTAAGTGGGTTTCTATGAGAAAATCTTCCAAAACTACTCCTAAAAAAACATTTAAAAAAAAAAAATTGGGGAGGGTTGGCTTGGACACCCCCATTCGGCTGGCCTGGGGCTAGCGAACTAACTCCATGGCCCATGGCGGTGGTTCGGCCACCCCCATGTGGCCAAATGGGGGTGGCTAAAGCAACCCTTATTTGGTCTGGGGGGTGGCTCGGCCACCCCCATTAGGCCGGCTTGGGGGTGATTGGGGTGGTTTTGGCCACCCGCATTTGGCCATATGGGGGTGGCCGACCCATCCCCATTGGCCATGGGGGTGGTTCGCCACAGCCAGGCCGACCGAATGGGGTTGGCCGAGCCACCCCTTATTGGCCTAGGGGGTGGCTCAACCACGCCCAAATGGTCCATGGGGCCACCCCCAACAATTTTTTTCTTCTTTTTTTTTTTTAAAAAAAAAAAAGGAAAAAGAAAAAAGATTTTGCTAGGGATATTTCGTGAAGAATTTCTCTTAAAAACCCCCGTCCGTCGCAATTGGGCTTGAGCGCATTCGAGCAACAAAATTGACAGCGAGGCAGAAACCAAAAAAGGAAATAAGTTTTTCTTCTTCTACTTGTACTGGATGTTCTAAAAGACCACGGATTAGACTATGATTTCACTTGTACTTTATAAATACACTTTATATTCGTGCATTAGAGGAGAGACACATTACATATTAGAAATCAATAGGATTAGTGGCTAGGTTTTGGAAGAAAAGTGCAAAAATTCCATTAGTTTCTTGTGATGGATTTCTCCTTAATAAAGGCAATTTTCAACACCTCTATAAGCGGATAAATCATCCATAGAGTATTGATGTATCCCTTTCAAAGTAACAATGGTGTAATTGTATTGTTCTTTGAGAATTTTATGCATATGAATGATGATTGTTTAACCTTGAGATTGTGTTTTAATGATTACATTCAATTTTATTAAACCTCTTATCTTGTCTTAGAAGGTTATTTATTTCTATTCAACTCAACTTTCGTATTTTCTGTGATTGTACGGGGGATGGTTTTGCAACAGTTTCAATGGACACGAAATCAAAAGGGTTTGATAGGCCATGCTTTGGAAGGAGGAATTATTCTACATCCTAATTAGTTTAAAATTTAGGTAGAACAATCCTTACTTGACGAAAGATGAGTTATCCTTATCCCTTGTTTACGTATATGCTAACTAAGAGATTTGATAATTCATATTAAAGGAAGACGGATCATACTGCATCTTAGTGGATAGGTGGACAATCCATGCCAATTGAATATAAGTTATTCTTATTTCTTAATGTAACGTCCCGCTTTTTACAAAAAAAAAAAAAAAACATAAGTGAAAACTTCGATTTCCACGTGACATTACGACATCATCAGAGTTAAGAAATTGGCAGCGGAATATATATTTTTTTCTTAATAACTTAGGAATATAACACTTCAAAACTGACTGAATTACCTCATTATATAAAAATACGAACTATGTGTTCTAATATAATAAATACAATCAAAGCAATAACATATGTGCCACATACGGCACTTAATAATACATAACCATTGTCTTATCCAACATATCAACATAAAAAGGTCTCAAATAAAATTAACATGATAATCCTAATAGTTCCGTCCTTCATCCGGACCTGCATAAACTTCCGTGTGATTGTTGTTATCACCACAATATCATACTGTAAAACAGTGAGTCAACCGCATCCCATAATATAATGACATATTGATTCATTTAACAATAAACAATATTATAACATGATATAATGACAGATCTATATGCACAGTCTTATTAACAATTCTATATGCACAGTCCCATTCATTAATGTAGATGCATAGATAGATGTTGTGAGGCTTTAAAACATGATACGGTTTTATCATAGATGGAAAGATAAATGTCATGAGACTCTAACACATGATACGATCTTATCATTGCCGTTGGTCTTTTACCATCTCTGGTCTTATCATAGATAGATGGATGAATAGATGCCATGAGACTTTAACACATAATACGGTCTAATCAATTAGATGTCGTGGGTCTTTTACCATCTCCAGTCTTATCATGTACAAATATCGTGGACTTTAACCACCCTTTTTTCCTCATCAGTACCGTGGGTCTCTAACCAAACCGGTCTTATCCTATATTCATGATTGGCGCCTTAGGACTTAAACCTTTGATCTTTGCCTCGAGATGTTAAATCTCGGTCAAGCTGATTGATTGATGCCTTAGGGCTTTAACCCACAGTCGTTGCCTTGGGACAATAACACTAGGTCTTTCTTATTAAAAGGTTTATATCTCATGGCAGTATAATATGCAATGCCATTTATATCGCATATCATTAAATATAGCAAGATCACAACATTATAATAATCAATATCACCGTATAATCAAACAAACCAATATCACCGTATAATCAAACAAACCAATATCACCATATAATCAAACAAACAAATATCACCATATAATCAAACAAACCAATATTACCATATAATCAAACAAGTATCACACTCAGTAAGTATTCTAGTAATACCTACTTACACATATACCTAAACAATTGCATATCATTAAATAAACCCATAAATCACCACATTAAATAACTCAATATCATTCTCAGTGAGTTGAATACTCACGGTTTTCTACTTCAAAGATTAATCCATAGAAAAGACGACTGCATAGTTACATACATGCGATTTGTATAAAATACTAAGAACCTATTTAATATTTTTTATCACTTTCGACTTCTAAATCTCTTAACCCAATTTCTAATATTACTTAGAGATTATAAAGGCATATAAAATAAATAATTATAATGCCGCATATTTCATGTGGGCATTATAAAAGTATTTATAAATAATGACCAAAATACTATTTTAGTTAAAATGGCATTATAAAAGCTTTAACATTAAAAAGTATATATATTTATTTTTATATCGAATAAACATAATAACTCCATTAATATAAATAATTTACCTTTTAAAAACAACTGGATAGCACAACGGCATAAATACAAATAATCCTTATTTTAACCTTTATAAAATATGGATACAATAACGACATTAATATATTAAATGCCTAATAATTAAAAGCATTTGGGCAGCGAAACGGCGCATTTATAAAATATTTCATTTTTACTCAGGCATCACAACGGCGTGTTTTATAACTTAATAAGTCCACTTTGAAAACCCTGTTTAAAACACAACTTAAAACATAACTTATTAAAAAAATAACATTAACTTTGTAAAATAACTAAAACCTTATTTAAAAACTTATCCAAAATATCACAAACCTAGTTTGGTGATATTTTTAGAATAAACTCCAAACAGAGAGAGAGAGAGAGAGAGAGAGAGACTCGACCATGAGAGAGAGTGAGACTTCTTCCTCTTTTTGTTTTCCTTTTCTTTCGTTTGTTTCCTTTCACAACACACACATACAGGGAGAAGGACAGAGAGCTCGAGAGAGAGAGAGACTTATGGCGAGGATCCTTACCTTCTTAAAAGTTGCTGACCCGAGAGAAAGAAGAAGAGATTCTTCTTCTTCTTCTTGATGCAACCGGCCAGAAAACGTAAGAGGGAGAGAAAGCTTTCGGACAAGACAAAAAAGAGAGAAATAAGAAGAGAGATGCAGATACTGCACCTATAGAGAAAGATGCAGATAAAGGGGGATAAGAGAGCTCTTACCTTTGAGAGAAAACAGAGATGAAGAAGAGAGATTGCAGAGAGAAAGAGAAGAGAAATTGAGAGAGAAGAGAGTTTCGAGAGAGTGATGCAATCGAAGGGGGAATGGGTTCTTTTTATACACGTTTGAACGGTGGAGATTGCTCCACCTTGATCTAATCTAAAGGCTGTAAATCGTACTTGGGGAGAAAGTTTGATATGAGATGATTTTGGTTTCAAAATCGGACAGCCAGGTGTTCGCCTAATTTTCAACCTGCAGAACAAGGTCTCTCGAGCGACAATGAGGTTGATCGATCGACAGGTCAATCGATTGCCATATTCCATCGATCGATCGACTCTACGGGTCCACTGTTCAGCCATGTTTCCTTTTATTTAAGCCATTTAATAAATTAGACCTATAACTATATCTCTAATAAATATTTAATTATATAAATATTTATATCAAAACTGATGAATATTTATTTCATTTCTATTATTAAGTGTTAAATTCTATTTTAAGATATTATATTTTATATCTTAAAATCTAAAGTGTTATTCTTAATAAGAGAATTTTCTTGACGACATCATTGGGTGTTTGACAAACACACACGAGTTATATCACTCATGTATGTGAAGTTCCTATGTTAAATACAATTTACCATTATTATGAGGTTAGCAATAAAATCAATCCCCTATATCTTCTCTAACTTATCTTACTTTTAATTTTACGTTTTTATTTAGTTTTAATCACAGCTCAAAAATCAAACATTTTTTTTGAATTAGATTAGAGTTAATCTTAGTAACTTAACAACCAAACTCACAGTCCTTGAGTTTCGACACCCTAACATAAACCTATCCCACAAAGATTTGTTCTATTGTAAGTTGTAATTTTATTATTGATACACTCAAGACCACATCAATTTTTGATTTCGTTTTCGGGGACTGCTACAGTTGCATTGTTAAGTTTTTAATATTGAATCTAATTTGATTCGTAGTTTAGGACATTGTATATATAGATTTTTCATATTCTTTTCTAGTTTTTCAGGTTCAAGGTTCAGCACTGTCAGAAGTGGATCAAGCACACATTAAAAAGCGCTCGAGCCTAGGAAATTTGCACGCTGAGCTCGAGCCCAATACCCATTGAGTTCGAGCGCACTTGCCCAGGGCAAACCAGTGACAACCAAGTAGTATTGAAGCTACTGCATGCACCACAAAAGCTATAACCTTTGAATTTTTTTTGTATATATTGGTATTTGTTTTATTTAGAGTATGATTTGTCGCCTTTCTTTGTCACTTCCATTAATCTTTGTGACCTTGACCTTGAACCAAGGCTATGGACTCAAATGAAGGTTATCAAACTCACTTTGGGTTTGATCACTTTGATGAGAATGCTTCAAGTAGTTCTTATCATGACCAAATCCAGGCCAATACCGTACTTAGAAGGATAGTTGACAATGAGGTGGAGAAAAGGAAAGATGAGCATTTTGAACCCCCGAAAAATCCAAATCCATACCCATCTCATCTTGCAATGGAATATGAGCCCAAAGTTCATTTTCCTCAATATCTTGAAGAGCCTATTGAGAATGTGAGAGTAAAGCTCAACATCCTCAATGCCGCCTAGTAACCGTCATCTAAGAATGAATGTTTCTTCCTAGACATACTGAAAGAATTTGTTGAAGCCTTATTTCCCGGCATCCTAACAAAGGATCATTTTTCACTCTCATTCATTGATCAACCATAGGATGTCAGTTTTTAAGGGACTGGTTGAAGATGTTAAATTTAGCACTTATGGGAGGCAGCCCACTACATTCCTATGTTTTTCTTTTTGTTTCTTTCTTTATTTTTATTTTTAATTATTTTTATTTTGCATTATTTTAATTTTTTTCTCTTACTGACACTTCTCCTGTTGTTTTTTATGATGCATTTTTTTTTTCTATGGCTAGAGTAGTGCTTTGTTTTTTAGAGTAGATGTTGTTACATCTCATCTTTTGGGGGAGTACTCTCATCTCATCTTTTCCTTCCACCCGGTATTGTATCTCTATCCATACATAAAAGATAATGCATCATTTAAGTTTAGGGGTAGGGAAAAATATTTTGATTTCCTATTTTACATGTTGTGAATGTCTGATCATGTTATTTCTGAGAATTGGGTTGAACTTTAACAGTGATTTGCATATCATTGGTGAGCTTAAAATTTTGAACACAATCATTTGATTAAGTAATCCAAGTCATGGAACTTACCTTTGGCACATGAGATTTCACATGTTTCATTTTGAATCTACCACAAGCACATTAGCACACAGTTTGTGGGGTATGACATGCGAAACTGATTGTGTCTGTTTTCAATATCTTGGAGTGAAGAGGGTGACTTGTTGGATAAATGACCTTGGCATAAGAAAGTAGTGTAGTTTTGCATTTTGCCTCATTTTATTTTCAGTTTTGCATTGCTAAGAGACTAGCAATATGTAAGTTTTGGGGGGGAGGGGTGATAAGCGCTGACTGTTGCACATTCAAGCCCCTTAACTCACTATGTTAGCCTCTTAGATTCATTGGAATATAACATTTTGTGTTGTTTTTATGTTTTAGGCATTCTTAGGTATCTAAGAAAAAACGCAAGTAAATCCTTCAATTTTAGAGCTTAGAAAGATAATCTAGCATTCTATAAGGCAAAACGCTCTAGCGCATCTAAAAGGGGTCGAGCATGTAACCGTTTTGGCCAATTGGAGGTGACCAAAACCACCCCCAAACAGTCCACCTCCACTTGGTAGTTTAGCTGGTAAAAAGTCAACTGAAAATTTAGGGATATACATATCTGTGAACTCTAGTTGTGACCATGCATGTCTAGAGAGACTGAAAATTTAAAACTAGATCCAGAATTGGAGCACATGAACGTACCTAGCTTCCACAATCAAGAGTTCTTTTCTTCATGATTCATTTTACGAACTTTTTTCTGTAATTCAATGGGGCCCTTAGGGAAAGTGCATTTGATTGTAATACATATAACCAAACAAAGCTCATACCCTTGGGTAGATTTGAAAGACTTCCTGCAAGATTCGGCACACTTCGCCATGCAATTTTGACGTTTTGGTTTTATCTCGTCATTGTGTGAAGTGGAAGAGAGATTATGTGAGGGATGAGGAGGAATAGTGTCAATATTGGCATCCACTTCAACTGGCATGAGTATAATCAATAGTGTCAATATTGCCCTACTTCTTATACCAATTTTATCCATAAGAGCCTCTCTTGAACTTTTTTCTATATACTTTGGAAGTTGATAAAAAAATAACCCATATAAGTAAGCATTTAATAATGCATGTTTGTAGAAGAAATCTAAAATAATAATATTTTATTTTGAAAAAATAATTATTCAAATAAAAGTTTGTTGTGTTGAAGAGTTGTTTACATGGGAATATTTGGGAGTATATTGCCATTAAACTCCTGACTAATCTCATTAGGCACAATCACGAATTTCTCAAGATTATTTAAGTCGATCCATTTTATAGATTGGAGTTTACATATTTAATTATGTATATATAGCCACTTGGTGTTAGGAAATAAATCATATCTTTCAAAACCAGTGAGAAGTGAAAAATAAGAAGGAAACCAAAAGACAAAAACAAAAAAAACAAAAACAAAAAAACAAAACAAAACAAAACAAAAAAACTTATTTAAAACCGTAGCGCTTCGGATTTCGAACAAAATCGGGTGCAAGCCAGGTTGGACACAAAACAGGCTCCACATAGGTTAACACGTACATGGTGAATATGTTGTCTCATAATTTAAAACTTTAAATCACATAAAATCATATACATCGTTAGATACAACAAAACAAAATATTAACTGCACAATGGATCATCCCTGTCTTACTTGAAATGGAGAGGATCCAAGTGGTTGTGGGTTTTGGGACTCATGATATCCATTCAACAAGTTGTGGGTTATTTTTAGGGGTGTTCAAGTGGGAGGTTGAAAACCCTCACATCGGCTATCCCTGCATCCACATGCGTTATGGATGGATTTTTAGCTCTTAATCCCGAGTGGGCGGATACCATATCCGTTATCCACACATATGCGGATGAATAGCAGAATATGGGCAGGCGGAGGCAGACATATAAAGTTGTCATATAAAACAATGTCGTTTCAAGATTTAATCCCAACTATGGACATTAGTTCAAGGCAATTGAAGTCTATTCATTTTTATTTTTTTCAAAGAACGATTTAATTGTATTATGCCTTTCTTTTTTTTTAATTTACTTTTATTGCCCAAAGTTTATAAATTGATCTATTTTTTCAAATTAGAATTTATTTTATAAATACTTGTATTGACTAATGTTTACAATTTAATTTGTATTTTCATATTACAATTTACAAGTGTATTTAGTTCAAAAATTGAATTAAGCTCATCTAAAAAAAGCTTTAAAAAAACAACAAACCCGTATAAATTAAGTCCATAGTTCCAAAAAAGAGCAAAATGCAAAGGGATGTCATGGGCGGTTAGTATAAAAATAAAAACAAATACAACACGCTCGTATGCAATTATAGGCGAATTTCACCCCTTGAATAAGCAGAGGAAATTACTAAAATCCGCACTTTACAAGATGTGAATGCAGATGCGGAATAAGGATATTATATGCCTATATAGTACAATTTACACCCCTAATTATTTCGGCATTAGTGGGTAGGGTAAGATATGATGTGATCTCAACCTTGAATCAACAAGAAGACACATCTAACAGATATATCATATATACAACATGTTGGAGTGGACATTCATTCTACAAGATCTATCGTATAATATTTACAAAAAAAAAAAAAAAAAAAAAAAAAAAAAAAGAAGAAGAAGAAGAAGAAAAGGAGATTGAGAGAGATCTGAAAAGACATATATATCAAATTATTATTATTATTATTATTATTATTATTTTGTAAGTGGCATATCAAATTATTAGGTAGAATGCAACTCATAACATTAAAAATAAAAAAATAAAAAAGATAGATTTCATATAATTATCCAAGTTATATATCGAAGTGAGAACTTATAGGGTTATATACATTTAAAACAATTACAAATAAATTTATCTACATTAAGAAAATACATTTGAGGCTATTAGTACCATGTCTTGTGGCGTCCATGAAAAGGTCAGTTTTACTTTTTGGATGATCAACTAACATCCATTTTGAATTTAAGAAAGAAATGACAATCTTACCTAAGGTTTGTTTGTTTAAAAAATGTTTAGTTTAATATATTGATATCTCTTATATTACAATTTCTGGATTACAAAATTTTTAAATCACATACCCTAAGGTCTCTAGTTATTTTAATCAACTACTTTCAATCACTTTCCATCCAAATTATTAACAAAATTAATATTATAGAAAAAGTTAAATACCATGGACGTGTAATTAGAGAGATGAAGATGAATAGTATTTGAGATGACATGTAACACCCCTTTCCGTAGTCTAGATTAAACCATAGGCAAGTCCAAGGTGATGGACTTAAAGTGTGCTTGGCCATTTAGTTAGGCCTAAGTAACTTAGTAAAATAGATCAAAAACTCACTAAGTATAAGATAAGAAAATGTATTTTGTAATTATATCTTAAACGATATATATGGTTTAACAGTTGTTGGCAAAGTGATATTTAGGGCATGGGTTCAATTCTCCGTAAGGTAAAATTTTCCTAACTATGTAATAAATTCTTTTTAAGAATTTTTTTTCTTTTTAATAAAACCTTAGTTGCACCTTTGTGTTTCACCAAGTATTCACTTTGCATGCAACCAAATTTCAAATAGAAAAGAGCAGTTTGACAGACCAAGAGGAACACATACTATAATTGAAAAAACAGACTTAACACAACCAATTCCTCCTTTGGAGATTGACCTAAAAGGACAGAGATTTGCAACATGTGGTAAGGGAAAAACGTAGGAAAAATGAAGTTAAGTAACCGCATTTGAAAGTAGAATTTGTCATTCGAATGGGATTACTTTCCATGTGGCATTATGAGATCACACGATGTTAGAAGATCAATGACCCAGATTTAATCACGTGCTGAAAAGATTGTTTTGATGCATGCATTGAATGTTGAACATCAGTGTCGTCCGAATGTGTATCAATAGGGGAGAAACTTTACACCTGTCACTCCATGTGCGGCGTGATGTGGCACCAACAAAGCTTAGATATTTTTAGTACCAACACAACACGGTTTGAACGTGCATTGACCATGTGAAAAAAAAATATCCACATGTCAATAAGTGTGCAATGCACAACACCATTATAATGGGTATCAATCAAAACTATAGCAGTTCGAAAAAAAAAAATTACAGAAAGAGGTCGAGTTCTTAGGGATTTTTACTCAAATTCTCTCTTCTATCTCTCAAACCTCTAAGAAAATGTGTAAGTTGTGAGGGAAGAATTCTCGAGCAGCAAAGCCATGCAGAAGTAGAATCTCAACGTAGAAGTGGCGAAGTGCTCGAGAAAGCGTAGTTCTTGAGATATAAAGACTAAACTCTTGTTTGGTATAAATTGTCAAAGCGTCGTTGTAATGACAATTGAAAATAAATTAATGACTTCTAAATAACCAAGTGTGTGTTTGTGTGCAACAAAATATCTTAAATGTGGAATTTAAAGAAGACAAGATATTTGTTGACGAAGTGGAAACTCTGTAAAGAGAAAAATCACTCCGGGGCAACCAAACCCAGAAGATCCACTATCCAAAAACAAAGCAAGTTACAAAGCACTCGTACTCACAAAACCCATTGCAGTAGTCATACCTTTAACTATAACATGAAGCCCATCGTGAACGCTTCCCAACCAAGTCTCCTACTTGAAGGGGTCTTTGATGGATTCCTTTACCTTAGGGCCAACCCTTAAGATAGACTTCATACAAACTGTTGAGCACATACCAGCAATGGCTAGAGAGCTAGCAAATCTTCAATTCTGCCTAAACACCATCTCTAAGCACTATGAAATTCTATACTGAATTCTTACAAATAACAAGCCTAGAGCCCTCTTTATATAGGCTTCAGAAAACCTAATTCTAGACAAATTTGGACTCTGGCTGTGTAGCTTCTTGACGGAAGATAGCCTTGTCGAGACGGTCTTCTGCAACCGTCTTTCCAGAATAGCGCGATTCTTCCCAAAACAGGACCACGTTCGGACGACTTGGCCAAGCGTCCAAACGATCTTCACTGTAACTTCTTCCGCGCTGGAAAACGAAGTCCGAAATATTCTGAAATGCTGGACAGCGTCCGGACGTGTTGCCACGTCGTCCAAACGTCTTGTAGAGACTTCTCAAAAAGTGTCGACTAAAATCCAACTCCGTGTAGAAATTGGAGAAGCTTGACCTAGCGTTCGGATGGTGTTGCTCTAACGTCCGAACGGTGTTGCTCTGACGTCCGGACGTCTTCAACGCTGAAGCTTCTAGACACTGCGAGGCGTCTGAATGCCTTCAAAGGCCTGTCTGGACAGTTGCACAGGAACCGACTGTTTTGACTTCGAAACTGTATGGAATCTTTATGGACATCTTCTAGAAACTTGTGATTAGTCACATGACTTGAAATGAACACTGTCCATATTACATGAAGACTCTGAATAGAAACCGATCATCATGTTTAAATTGCAATCATTACATAAAGTGTTTAATTCATCCAGAATGTAACCAACATAAAATACTAACAACTATATATAGTTATACATGGTTGAAGAACTACCATGCTCGAGCTTGAGCTATGAGTTGGTGGCTTAAAGGACATTGCCTTTGAGGTTATATTTCTAATGAAGAACCTAAGCCTGTTGCTAGAAAAGAAGGGTGTACTAGCTGAGCTTGCTAGCCGCCTCCGAACATGGCAAAATATCCATTACGGGATTATCTCCTAGTTTTCAAACACTTGTGTCGTGTTTATCAGCATGACCTTTGTAACATTTGACAGTGCCAAAGATGTTTGAGATATGTTAGCTCAACGGTACAACACTTTCAACCTTCATCAGCACTTTCAGATTGTAACCAAGCTCACTTGAATGACCAAAAACCTAGGTCAATCTGTTACTGAGTTTTATTCAGAGATGACTTATCTTTGGGATAAATTTCTTTTTTAGTGATCTAGAATGGATTAACGCAATCGATGCATCACAAAACTCTGCTTTTCACGACAGCAAGCACCTCATCCAGTTTCTAAAGGCAATTCGGGATGAGTTTGAAACTACTCAGGCATCTCTTTTCCATCCCTCATCCTTGTCATCTTTAGAAAGTGCCCTTGGTGAAATAATTTCATAAAAGACATGATTCTCTACTATGAAGTTGCAAACCTTTGAGATGGTCATGGCTACTACTTGAGAACTTGGTACACGTGCTTCTAGTTCTACTCCAACCGGATCTTCCTCTTCTAACAGGAATATCCAGTGCCATTATTATCAGAAATTTGGCCACAAGTACAATGAATGTAAAAAACAGTTTTCGCAAGGAAATAATGGGGCTCCTAGCCAAATGGTTGTTAGTGTCGCTCATATTGATACATCAAATAGGTCTCTCACTATCGTTGCACCCCAGCCCAACACTCTTGTTAGTATTTTGGCCTCATTCTGTGTTTTGGACAAAATCACTTGTATGTGAAAAAATGTTGTAAACAGGGATTTCACTATTCAGAGCTCTCTCAGAAGACTTTGCACTGCGAAGATTTCGGTTCCCTGTCAGCCGTCCAGACGTTTCAGTACCACGTCCGGACGCCTCTCGGTACTCGACCAGTCTCAGATTCTTTCCAAGTTCCGATAAAGGAAAGATCGTTCGACCGTCCGGACGATGTGGTATCCCGTCCGGACGCGCGTCTACGTAAGGAAAGAATCGCAATTCAAATATCCCAGTCCGGACGTCTGTCAGTAGGGGTGTAAACGAGCTGAGCTACTCGTGAGCTTACTCGAGATCGGCTCGAATAAACTAGACTCATGCTCGAATCGATTATTAAATGAGCTACTCGTGAACACGAAAATCAAACTCGATTATTAAACGATGCAAACTCGTATAAACTCGACTCGACTCGACTAAAGCTCGTGAACCCGCTCGTATAAGGCTCGACTCGTGTATATATATATATATATATATATATATATATATATTAATGAATAATATACTATGTGTATTATGTAAACATAAATTAAGTAACAAATAACAATAGTTATTAGTCAATATATATTAATTGGTCATATTTATATAAAATAGTAAAAATGAATAATATCAATAATTAATTATTAGTCATATGATATAATGACAATCCAAATCAAATTATTCATGTAATATAATAAGATTATAATTTATAGGATTATATGATCATATAATAATATAACATTTTACTATACTACCATAGTACCATATGACATTATGACATGTCACATGTGAATATAAAATATGCAATCATTTTATTATATGTTATGAGTATTATCATTAAATATTTAATAATCATTACATACGGATTGTTAGATCATGTTAATATGTTAAATATTCTATCATATGATAATACTTAGTTCATATGATATTAGTATTATTAGTAGGTAATTATGAATTAATTATGATAAATTTGATAATTATGATTTATGACTCATAAATTTATAATAATCATACTTAATTACTTATTATAGATTCATAGTCATAGATAATCTCATAAATCAAGTGATGTGATGTGATATGATCTATAATTCATAATCATTAATATATATACATATTACTATATTAGTAACATATATAATTATAGCTACATGCCTACATAGTGTCATATATGATATAGACTATAGTATACAAATTCATACTAATATAATGGTTTAGTATTTAGATACTTAGTTAGATACACTCATACACTTAATAAGTATGATTTATGATTTTAAGTATTTAATAATTATTAGTAATATTTAGATGCAATGACTATGTATATAGATTATATATGTAAGTTACAGTAAGTATGAATTCACATTATTCATATGATATAATGACACTTATGAAACTTAATCATATTATTCATATATAATAATAATGTAATTCATACAATCCCAAATTAAGTTATTATGATTGAAATTACTTATATATCAATTATAATGATAATTCATAACTTGTGATTTGTGAATTATATTAATTATAAATTTATAACGATAATTCATAACTTATAATTACAATTCACAATCTTGAATTATCGTTATAATTTAGATCATATAATTTAACATTTTACTATATAACCGTTAGTTGTTAGATAATAGATATGATCTAATTAGTATTATCATATAAGACCATATGAATCATATATATAGTAATTATCATTGTAAGACATTGTTAATATTTTAACTTAATATAAGTTAGTTAGTTAGTTTTTACATTGACTATTAATTTATTTATTTTAATGCCAAAAATCAAATGATAATATTTTTTTATTTGAGATCATAGTGCTTAGATATATATTATTATATGAAAACATCATTATCATTTATATGATTTATATTTATCTATATTAATTTATTAAGTATGTAAGATGTAACTATGTAAGTATTGACTAAATCCATATCACATGTAACTATCAAACTATGTAAGTATTGTAAATTTGTAATCTTATAATTATAATTTATAAAAGATTTTGAAAATTTTATGTTTCATTTCAACTTCCTCAAGCATGAATTTCCGGTTCCGCCATTACGGGCGTTACCAACATACCATGGTAGCACACTAGCACCTACCCGGCTACCCTAAAGAGTCAAGATTAATTGAACTTGTTATTTTTATTGCTTTACAAGCTTTTACCATTTATGTCAAATGCATACTTTCACAACACATTAGATAATATATATATATATATATATATATATATTTATAATTCATTAGTATTTAGTGGTAATGTGGTATTGTATAATTTGAAGTTTTCATATATATATTAGTTACCTTATTTTATAATTCGTCAATATTTTCAGAATAATGGGTTGCCCAAGCCTGTATTTGTGTTTTTTTAATATTTAGTTTTGTAATGATTTCTGTTGTATTTATATATATATATATATAAAAAAAAAAAATAAAAAAAAATAAAAAAATAGATCATGTTTAAGGCCAAATTTAATATTTTTTTTTTCTTTCATGAATAAGAATCAAACATTTTGAACATGATTAAATAAAACTTCAGAAGATGTTATGGCCGGATTAAATCACGTTAAACTAATTTATTAATGTCACATGACACGTCATATGATTTAAGAATAATTATTAAAAACTTAAGTATCTATCAACAATTTTCGTTAAAAAATAAAAAATTAGGTGACGCAATCATCAAGGAACTTTTGTGGGATCTATGGGGTCCGTGGATTTAGCCATCTGGGTTTACAGTATATGAGATTGAATGTCAATCGATGGTCAAAGTGTGTAGGGTGCATGAATGCATCATGACCGTTTATAATAGCAAATTTGTAGTTTGAACTCTGAAGGTCTGCCGAATATGTAGCTGATTTTCACCAAGGCCCTGTTTACTAACCCACTTCCCCTCCCCTCCCCCACTTTTGCACTCTGCCCTGTCAGTACGGTGCAGCTGATGTCAGCTTCTTCAAGAAGCTTCAGTTGATTGAATTCCCATTTTACCCTCAACTCAAAAACAACACTCCTGCAAAAAAAAAAATATTTCATGCACAGTGCCTAGACCCCTTACCCCCCAAAAAATCCGAAATCTCTCGTACCTGACTGTGCATGAAATATTTTTTTGAAGTGTTGCTTTTGGATATTTTTATTATTTTTTATTTTTTCCTGGGTTGTATTTAATGTTTTGACAATGAAACCGTGAATTGATTTCAAGCCCATATTAAAAAGTAAAACTTTATTAAAAGTTAGTCCAGATTTGAGGTTAGAGGTCAAAAATCATTATTATTATTATTTTATAAATTTAACTATAGTTCAATTGAATTATTATTTTTCATAATTTCAGACAACTATAATTATATATAACAACTATATATATTTATAAACAATTAAATATAAAATATCTATGGATATAAATAAAGAATAAATAATCATATTTACAGTGTATTTGAAAAGTCATTAGTTAAAATAGAAAAATAATTTTTAATTAACTATTTTAAATAAAAATATATAAAGGTCATTTGAAATTTTAAAATAATATAACAATAAATTCACCATTTATAGGCACTGTGCATGGAATAGTTTTTTGCAGGAGTGCTATTTTTGGGTTGGGGGCAAAATGGGAATTCAATAATTTGAAGCTTTTTGAAGAAGCCAACAGCTGCTGCACCGTACTGACAGGGCAGAGTGCGAAAGTGGGGGAGGGGAGGGGAAGTGGGTTTGATTCGTTTGAATACTGAATTAACTAATTAAGCGTTTAAAATTAAAAGGGAAATTGGTAATAATGATGAACTAGGGAACTAGGAACTAGGTAATAATTACCTAACGTTCCTCGCATGGCGCGTCTGACCTGACGCCAGAGGAGTGACGAATTTGCAAGGCAGCAAGGCCAAGCGTGACAGGCCGACACGTTGAGCACTTCAATATTCGTGATATTTGTAGATCGTCCGATCATTCAAACCAAATCAAGCATAAATCTCATCTGTTCATTTTGAGATAATGGGCTACAGCTCAACGAAAATAGAAGTTGGACATGGCGCCTGAGTGCCTGATGTTACTGACGAGATGACGCTCCAGTTGCCGAGACGCACGCCGCGGCACGCGTGACGTTTCAATCTTCGAGAAATTTTTGGATCGTCCGATTGTCGAAGCCAAATCAAGCGTGAATCTCAACCGTTCATTTTGAAATAATTGGTTACAGCTATACTCAACTATTACTCTGAGAAATTTTTTGGTGTTATAATTATCACGTGTTAACTCTCATTAGATGAGATCCAACGACTTCAATTTCATCTTGACATTGATTATAATACTCAACGGTTAGGATTAGAAGTAGATCCGGTTTTATTTGTATACGGGTGTAGGGAATTATTTTCCAAACGATTTTTTTGTTTAATTATTAATTATAGATAAAATTAAAAAAAAAAAATTGAAATTTGAAATTTTGATTTTGAAACATGCACCGGTGTTTTTTTCTTTTTAAAAAAAATCCCCCCGGCCACCCGATTTTTTCTTTCCTTGAGAACTACAGTGTCTTCCTTGTTCCTCAAGTTCTCTGAGTCTCTGACCGAATGACATTCAAAGCCGTTGATTGTTCAAAAAATTAGAAGACAAATTCTAATCGAACCGTTCATTTGTTTGAAAATTTCTTTCTTCCTTTGACATCAAATTTAGTTTGTATTTTTAAATTCTCACTCTGTCAGTCTCTTACGCTCCATGCAGGCAACTTGCAGAGAATTTATTGTGCTGCTGATGGTTCAGAACACAATTAATGCTTTGCTTTTAATGCGAAGTTTCCTCTCTCAACTACTTTCGTCTATCCTGTTCTTCTTCTTCGTTTTTTAGCCTTAGATTTATTTTTAATTTTTGATCGAATGGCTTCGATCTTTCAACAGGATTTAGTTTTGAAATCTGTTAGGAGTTTCTTTACATTTGTAGTTGAAATCGAACCAAAAGAAACCGATATATCATCTATCTAAATCATCTGATGTTCCATCTTTCCACTGCGCAGCCAAATCCCAACTTTTGTGATTTTTTTCTCTTCTTCTCACACAGTCACACATATTGATGGCAGCAAGTCCAACGACCAAGAACACTCTTGATCTGACTGAAGTGGTAATCAAGTACTGGACTGTACGTGAGATCACTGAGATGCGTGTGATCGGTGTGAATATTGTGATGCTCTTGCTCTCAAATTTCAATTATAAAATTGAGAGCAAGAGAGTCAAAAGACTCAGGCTCCTCAGCTGCTCAACTCCTCATAAGTCAAGAATCAAGACTCAATTCTCAATTAGTTAAGTATCAAAAATTTGTTCTCTACTTCTCTTCCATCATTTCATTTACATGTTCCGATATTCAATTTTTTTTTTTTCTTTCACTTAGACTTAGTGGCTAATCTTTCAATATTTTTAAGTTCCAAATTTCAAATGTTAATGTTGAATCGTTGATATTCCATATGATTGTTCAGGAGTCAGGGACGTCCGTTCTCCTCTACTAGGCTACTACCCCAGTCTCAGGTCCTCATTGATTTTGCAAGTTATAACAACTCAGGTTTCACTTTTTTATTCTTTACATTATTTATTATTTTTTTTTGTTATGATTAATGATTATAAATTTATAATTAGCAAATTCTTCTATGAACAATCTGTTATGTTTTACAAATTCTGTTGTGATTATGTAATGTATGCTCTGTTTGGAAACTGTTCATAATGCTTATAAAATTTTCACATTGTTAGGATTTAGAAATGTATGTTCTGAATCTTTTGATTATATGATGCTGAGTTTTTTTTTTTTTTTTTTTTTCTGAATTTAGGAATGTATGCTCTATGTTAGACAGTTTTTTTTTTAATAAAAAACGAGCAGTGTTTTTTTTACATTATTTTTTTTTTTGTTATGATTAATGATTATAAATTTATAATTAGCAAATTCTTCTACGAACAATCTGTTATGTTTTACAAATTCTGTTGTGATTATGTAATGTATGCTCTATGTTTTACAAATTCTGTTGTGATTATGTAATGTATGCCGAGTTTTGTTTTGTTTTTTTTTTTTTTTTTCTGAATTTAGAAATGTATGCTCTATGTTACAGTTTTTTTTTTATAAAAAATGAAGTTTTTTTTTTAAAAAAAAAAATTAGGGCAGAAACTATAATCCTAAAAGTTAGACAGTTTGGTAATTACAAAACTTGAATATGAAAAAAATTTGAAATTCTTTAGCAATTTGTAAAAAATGAATCTGTTTTTTTTAAAAAAAAAAAAAAAAAATTAGGGGCAGAAAACTATAATCCTAGAAATTATACAGTTTTTTAATAACCAAACTTGATTTTTTTAAAAAAAGAATAGGGCAGAACACAGTTTTTTTAATAACCAAACTTGAATATGAAAATAATTGAAATTCCTTGACAATTTGTAAAAAATGAACAATCTGTTTTTGTTTTTTTAAAAAAATAGGGGCAGAAAACTATAATTCTAGAAGTTATACAGTTTTTTAATAACCAAACTTGAATATGAAAATAATTGAAATTCCTTGGCAATTTGTAAAAAATCAAAATCTGTTTTTTTTTAAAAAAATAGGGGCAGAAAACTATAATTCTAGAAGTTATACAGTTTTTTAATAACCAAAATTGATTTTTTTAAAAAAAAAAGAATAGGGCAGAACACGGTTTTTTTAATAACCAAACTTGAATATGAAAATAATTGAAATTCCTTGACAATTTGTAAAAAATGAACAGTCTGTTTTTTTAAAAAAAATTAGGGGCAGAAAACTATAATTCTAGAAGTTATACAGTTTTTTAATAACCAAACTTGATTTTTTTAAAAAAAGAATAGGGCAGAACACAGTTTTTTTTAATAACCAAACTTGAATATGAAAATAATTGAAATTCCTTGACAATTTGTAAAAAATGAACAATCTGTTTTTTTTTTTTTTAAATAGGGGCAGAAAACTATAATTCTAGAAGTTATACTGTTTTTTAATAACCAAACTTGATTTTTTTAAAAAAAAGAATAGGGCAGAACACAGTTTTTTTTAATAACCAAACTTGAATATGAAAATAATTGAAATTCCTTGACAATTTGTAAAAAATGAACAATCTGTTTTTTTTTTTTTTAAATAGGGGCAAAAAACTATAATTCTAGAAGTTATACAGTTTTTTAATAACCAAAATTGATTTTTTTTTAAAAAAAAGAATAGGGCAGAACACAGTTTTTTTAATAACCAAACTTGAATATGAAAATAATTGAAATTCCTTGACAATTTGTAAAAAATGAACAATCTGTTTTTTTTTTTTAAAATAGGGGCAGGAAACTATAATTCTAGAAGTTATACAGTTTTTTAATAACCAAACTTGATTTTTTAAAAAATAGAATAGGGCAGAACACAGTTTTTTTTAATAACCAAACTTGATATGAAAATAATTGAAATTCCTTGACAATTTGTAAAAAATGAACAATCTGTTTTTTTTTAAAAAAAAAAAATAGGGGCAGAAAACTATAATTCTAGAAGTTATACAGTTTTTTAATAACCAAACTTGATTTTTTTTAAAAAAGAATAGGGCAGAACACAGTTTTTTTAATAACCAAACTTGAATATGAAAATAATTGAAATTCCTTGGCAATTTGTAAAAAATCAAAATCTGTTTTTTTTAAAAAAATAGGGGCAGAAAACTATAATTCTAGAAGTTATACAGTCTTTTAATAACAAAAATTGAATATGAAAGAATTGAAATTTCTTGGCAATTAAAAATGAAAATGAACAATTAAAATAAAACAGTTAACAAAATAAAATAATTAGGCAAAAATATCCTTAAAAACTATTAATGAAACTTAAATATGAAAAATTGTACAGATTTGAATTTCTTTATTTTAGCAATTAACAAAAAATAATGAACAATTATATGATATGCAAACTTAAATTCTACTATTTAAGTTTTGAACACTTGTTTTTTCTTTTTTCACAACAATATCTAATATAGAATTTAAAAATTAAAGGGCATGGAGAGTGATTTGCATGAACTAGAGCCAATTGAAGAGTATGAGAATGAGGATTCTCTTGAAATTAGTGATAAGGCTACTGTTGAAGCAACCATTGATACTCCTATTAATGAGGATCCAAATGAAAAGAATGTTTATAAGAGAAAGCCTAGGAGGAAAACTTCTACTGTATGGAATCATTTTGAGCAAGTTGAGGTTTCTGGTGTAAAAAAAAAAAATCAATGTAAATGGTGTAAGGGTAAATTTACCATATCAAAATCAAGTTGTACATCTACCTTAGGTAGACACTTGGAGTCGTGTTTGAAGTACGTAGGTTCAAAGAAGAAGCAAAAGGTTTTGTCTGTTGAGAGTAATGCGTCTGGTGATGTAGGCATCATTTCAAATTTCCAGTTTGATGAAAGTAAGGTGAGAGAACTATTAGCTCACATGATCTTGTATCATGAATATCCTTTTAGAATGGTGGAGTATGTGTTGTTTAATAGGTTTATGAAAGCTTGTACCCCGCACTGGAAAAAAATTTCTCGAGCTACCGCTAAGAATCTTTGTTTTGCCACTTATGATTTTGAGAAGAAGAAGTTGAAAGCTTTATTGAATCGGGTCCCTAAAGTTAACATCACAACTGACATGTGGACTTCTTGTCAGAAGGTTTCTTATATGGTTGTGACATGTCATTTTATAGATTCTGACTGGCGGTTAAATAGGCGTGTGTTGAACTTTTGTAATATTCCGCCTCCACACTCTGGACTTCTTATTGCTGATGCACTTCATAAATGTTTTAGAGATTGGGGTATTGAGAGTAAAGTTTGTTCAATAACTGTAGACAATGCCAAGGCAAATGATGTAGCATTGAGGCACTTGCGAGATGTTTTTAATATGAGAAAATCTCTTGTAGTTGGGGGTAAGTTGTTTCATGTGCGTTGTTGTGCACACATAACTAATTTGATGGTTCAGGATGGTCTTGGCGAGATTGGAGATATTGTTGATTGTGTGAAGGACGGAATAAAATTCTTGGTAGCATCTGAGGGAAGATTAAAGCAATTTACTGAAATTGCAAAGAACTTGCATTTGTCATCCAAGAAGTTATTTTTGGACGTACCTACTCGTTGGAACAGTACATATTTGATGTTGTCAGCAGCATATGAGTTTAAGGATGTATTTTCTATGTATGGATTCAACGATCGTCAATTTACTTGGGTGCCATCGCATGAAGATTGGGATAAAGTCAAATCTGTCTGTGAACTTTTGGGGGTCTTTAATCGAGTAACCAAGATTGTATCTGGTAGTGACTATCCAACATCAAATTTATTCCTTCCTGAAATTTGGCAAATGAAAGAGGTTCTAATTAAGAAATGTGATGATGAAAATGATTACATTAGATCTACGGCACGTCGAATGAAAGCCAAGTTTGATAAATACTGGAGCGAGTGCAATTTGTTGATGGCAATTGCAGCAATTTTGGATCCAAGGTTTAAGTTGGTGTTCATACGTTTCTGTTTTCCGAAGATTTATCAAGAGGCTGAAGCTACGAAGAATATTGAATATGTTCAAAAAATTTTGAAAGAGATATTTGATGTGTATCTTCATGAACATAATTTAAATCTCAAGGAACAGGATCTTGCAAGCAAAGTTCAAGAAAACTCTTCAAGTAGTCGTTCAATCTATGCGGTTGATGATGAAGAGGGTGGTGTGGAAATGTGGGAGTCTTTTCTCAAAAGTGCTGAAACGGTGCTTCAACCTGTGAAATCAGAGTTAGAAATGTATCTTGATGAGGGTGTATATATACCTAACAAGAACATTGAATTTAATGCCTTGGATTGGTGGAAAGCGAATACTCTCAAGTATAATGTTTTGTCTAAAGTGGCCAAAGATATTTTGTCAACACCGATCACAACTGTAACTTCAGAGTCTACATTCAGTGCCGGAGGAAGGGTTATTGATCCACATCGAGCATCATTATCAACTGAGACAGTTCAGAAGTTGTTATGTGGGGCTGATTGGGTCAGATCAATATATGGACTTAAAAAGAAGTGTGGGGTATGTTTTTATTTTATTTTTATATATTTTAATAGTGTTTGTTAATTTAATTATACTTTTATATTGTCCTAAATACTAATTACTTATATATATATCTTAGGAGAATCAAGATGATGGGGAAAATGAAAGGGAAGTGGAGATAACTTTGCCCGAGACAATTTGATTGTTAGTGTTCTTTGCCTCTTTTTATTTTTTTTGGAAGTGTTGTGATATAAATTATATAACTATATTTTTGGTTTGAGGACTATGTTGGATAGTTGGACTATGTTGGATAGTTGGACTATGTTATTTTGTTGAAGATCTTGTATAATATTATTTTCATCAAGATATGAAGACCGAAGGTAATGTGTGATTTATTATTTAATGATTTATGCACATTAACTTGTGATATATTTAACCTCTCTTGGCATTTTTACCAAGTATATAGGACTTGTGTAAGTAATGCAAGGGAGTTAAATTTAATTTAATTTTTTTTTTAGTGTGTTGCAGTTTACATATTTTATTTGGGAGCAGATTTAAGGTAAAGTTTACTTTATTATTCAATGGTTTATGCACAATAATTTGTGTTATTATTTAACCTCCTTTGACATTTTTACTAAGCACATAGAAATTGTGTAAGTAATGTAAGGGAGTTAAATTTAATCTAACTTTTATTTTTAGTGTGTTGCAACAGGTTTTATTGGAGAGCATACAAATGAATTAAACATTATTATTATTATATCTATCAAATTACCCTTGTAATTATAATTTCTTATATTTTTGTTTTTATTTGTTTAAATGTAATATTATTTTATTTCTTTAGTTATGTAATTGTGTATTTTGATTTGATATTCACCGGCAAATAGGCAATTGCTTAATGCAAAATCTTGTATTACTAATAGTGCAATTTCTGATAGTGCAAATTCGTGTAAATTCTAATAGTGCAAATTCTGATAGTGCAAATTCGTGGGTTATTTTTTTTTTTTTTTTAAAGCTAAAAGTCAATAATTTAAAATTATGAAGTGGGTCGAGCTCGAGCCGAGTACTCGAGCTCGGTATCGATTAAAATGGTCGAGCTCGGTCCCGAGCTCGAACAACATTTTCTCTACACGAGCCGGTCTCGCACAGAATTTTCCAACTCGTGTCGAGCTCGAGCTCGAGCTCGAGCTCGACTATAACTTAAACGAGCCGATCCCGGACAGGCAAAACCCACTCAGGATCGGCTCGTTTACACCCTTATCTGTCAGTCTTGGTCCAGAAACGCGTGCAACTAATATGGAAATTGTTGATTCGACTTCAACCATCTGGATGACTGTTTCTCATGGTCTGGACGCGCGCATAGCAGATATGGAAATTGCGTGTTGAAGTTCAGCCATCCGGACACTTATCCCCCATGGTCCGGACGTGCAAAGCCTTATAAGGAAATTACTTGCAGCGGACGTGCGACCATCTGAACGATGTGTCATCCCGTCCGGACGAGGCTCTTAAACAGGAAAGATTTCTCAGCGAAATTTTCGGAAAATCCTGTCGCACAGTTGTCCATCCGGACGGCCCATGTCCACCGTCCAGACGGAGCCTAGCTATATTTTGCCTGACGCTCATTTGAGCTCCCAGCCTATAAATAGAGGCCCCTGGGCATTGAGAACTGCAAGAATTCGGTATTGAATTCCACAACTGCTCAGAGACGTGATATTTCCTTTGAAGCTATTTCAAGTGTGCTGTTGTTGCGCTACATCTGTAGTCTATCTTAGGGGTTGGCCCTAAGGTAAAGGATTCCATTGAAGAGCCATTCAGGTAGAAGACCTGGTTGGAAAGCATTCATGTTGGGTTACACGTCAGAAAGCAAGGTACGACCACTACATCGGGTATATGTGAGTGTTACTATCTTTTATCTAGCTATGTCTTCTGAATAGTAGAATTCCTAGGTTTGGCTGCCCCGGAGTGGTTTTTCTCTTGATTGAGTTTCCACTTCGTCAACAAAAATCTCTGTGTCATTTACTTTCCGCTGTTTTTATTTTTGTTGACACTTTGCACACACACTTGTCGTTTTATTTAGAAGTCAAATTTCAATTTTCAATTGGTATCAGAGCTTGGTACACTCTGAGAAGATTAAATTTCTTGAGTGTTATTTTTTTGACTTCTATAATGTCTAAATTGAGTATGCATAAAGTTGCTTCTGTTTCTCATGATATGTCTGTTCATAGAACAATGTTTATTAAGCCTATTATGTCTCATACTCAATCTATTTGTAGGAGTGAAGGGGTAAATCAGTCTATACCTACATGTCATCACTGTGGTGTTACTGGTCATATTTGTCCTAATTGTTTCCAGATTAGGTCCCAAAAACCTAGAAACAAAACTCTTGCCCCTAGAAAAGATGAACCAGGTTTTGCAGAACAAGTCAAAATGTTAAGTGATCAAGTTAATCTCATTAGTGAGAAGTTAGCATACCTCACCCCTAATGAGTAAAGATTTGTCCTGGTGAATAATCATAAGAAAACTTCCAAACAAGTCTGGGTCAAAAAGGAAGATAATCTATGTTTAGTTTCTCATACTGCACTGAAAATTCTTGATACTTGTTTGTGGTATTTGGATAGTAGTTGTTCTAAGCACATGACAGATGACAAGACATTACTGAAAGAAGTTCAGATGGGCAAAGGTGGACGGATCACCTATGGAGATGGGAGTCAATACAAAGTCATTGGAAAAGGAATCATTAATATTCCAGGTCTCGGGACATCCCCGGAAGCTTTGTACGTAGAAGAACTCAAGGCAAACCTTCTCAGCATCAGCCAATTTTGTGACAATGACTTGGTGGTGCAATTCTCCAAAAAGGAATGCAACATATTTGACAGCAGTGGCAGATGGCTTATGGGGGGAGAAAGAACTACTGACAACTGTTATGGTCTTCCTAGTCTCACTACAGATCCTCAGATCTTCTGCAATAAAGCAACCATAGATGACAGTGAGCTGTGGCATCGGAGGTTAGGACATCTAAATTTCTCCGATATGTTAAAAATTGCAGGCAGAGAAATTGTTAAAGATCTGCCCAAAATGGAGAAGACTGGGAAAGGAATCTGTGGTTCTTGCGAACTAGGGAAACTGATAAGCGTTGAATGGTTACATTCAAAGCCCCTTAATTTACATATGTTAAACCCTAATTTGTGTTGGTAAATAATGTGTTATTATGTTTTAGTGTTTCATCTCCTTTTTAGGTCTTAATTGAAAACAAGAAAAAAAATCAACAAGTTAAGCCTAATGAAGACATTTAAAGTTCAAATGCTCCTGCCTAGAAGAGGAAAATCGATCAAGTATATTCGATCGATCGAAATTTCCTTGAGTGAAAAATCGATCGATCGAAATCTCCAAGGCAAAATAAATCGATCGATCGAATTCAGATATTTCAGAAAGATCTTCAGATGTCGGCAGCTTTTTGTGTGGCTCAAATTCATCCTCAAGTTGTGCGATTCTAATCAGAAGTTGTCACCATCATTTTGTGCGGCTGAGAGTGATTGTTTGAGTTAGGTTTGTTGTACCAAATCCTCTACAAATAAAGGATGGACGTGAGAGATTAGAGAGGTAGAGAGTTTTAGTTAATATTTTCCTTTTTTAGTTTTTGTGCATTCAAGTGATGCACCCTTTTCTTCATGTTTTCCAAAGAGCTTAGTTTCAAGGTATGTTGATGTTGTAACTTATTTTAAATTCATTTTTAGTAAAGTGAAGTTGAAGTTTAGTTGATGCAAGTATTCTTTACATTTTTCCAGCACTTCTTTCTTCTTCTTTCTCTTGTTTGTGTTATTTTATGTTGAATATAACTCTGGAATCCTTAGATTCCAGAGCCCGTAGCTTGTTCTTTAATTGCTCTTCTTAGATTTTCTTTCCTTTAAAGCTTGTTTTTGAGTATTTTTAGTTGTTAAGTTAGATTCCTTTATTTAAGTTAGTTGTTTTATATCTTGTTTGTGTGGGTTCCCATAACTCCATGAGTAGCTAATTTAGTTGTAGGGTGTTGATAAACTATTTCTAAGTGCCATGGGTTGATTGTGTTGTTCGTGAATTTCCATACAAGTGTAATGATTACATAGCCTAAAGAGGGTTGTGTAATGGTGCTTATGACACAATTTATGTGAATTTGGTAACTCATGCTAGGGAACACATATTACTCCACACTCTTTTTAGTTTAGTTACTGCTTAAATGTTTTTCCATTCTAGTGTAATTTTATATGGAGATTATGTGTTAACTAAGATGGTTTATGCTTTTTCCATAGATGTGTATGCTTATTAATAGATCTTATAGTCCATACTAGGGAGCATGAATCATTCAACCCTAGTTATAAGTTGAATGACTTTTGTGTAAATAAATGGATTATCATTGTCTTTAACTAAAGTAAATTCATGTTGAGGTCGTCGTGTGATTGACAATCATTACGCGCTCATATTACACTTGTGAAGGAAATCCATGAGGAATATAGTATGCCATGTGTATGAGGATTGAGTGAAATCAATGCCCTATACTTTCCTTGTTCTTAAACTCTTCATTTTTACTTGTTTAGCTTAGTGATAAAACAAAACAAATTATCTTTTTCAAAATTAAATTAGGCAACGTCTTAAGTATTTCATAACTTAAACAACCTCCCCAATCCTTGTGGTACGATACCCTCCTTAGTACTATACTACAAAGTCCCATACTATTGCGAGTGGTTAAATATATTAAAATCCACGTAGTTGTGAAAACCGATAAATTACAAAACCAAATTCTTATTTTTAATCATCGGTTGGATTGCTACCAGAAACAAACTCGAGCAGCCCATAAGAAGACCTCAGGTATTCTTACTTCCAGAAATTTAGAATTGCTGCACATGGATCTCATGGGTCCCACTAGAACTGCTAGTCTGGATGGGAAAAGATATATTCTAGTTATTGTGGATGATTTCTCTCGAAATTCTTAGGCTATCCCCCTTCGGGAAAAATCTGATGCTTTTGATGCAGCTCAGCATTTATTCAAGAAGATTCAGGTTGAGCAAAACTGCCAGATTATGAGAATCCGCAGTGATCATGGAAAAGAATTTGAAAATTCCAAATTCAAAGAATTATGTCTCTCATATGGAATCAAGCAATAATTTTCTTCTCCTATCACTCCTCAGCAAAATGGAGTTGTTGAAAGAAAGAACAGGGTTATTCAGGAGATGGCTCGTGTAATGATCCACTCAAGGAATCTTGCTCAACACTTTTAAGGAGAAGCAGTTAACACTACATGCCACATTATCAACAGAGTATACCTGAGGCCTGAAACAAACAAGACTCCCTACGAAATTTGGCGAGGTAAGAAACCCACTGTAAAGTATTTCAAAACTTTTGGGAGTAAATGCTATATCCTTCCTGACAGGGAGAATCTTAGAAAGTTTGATTCCAAGAGTGATGAAGGAATATTCCTGGGATACTCCACAAACAGTCGTGCCTATAGGGTTTTCAATAAAAGGACAGAGACTGTGATGGAATCCATAAACGTGGTTGTTGATGATGAAGAAGATGAGAGACCAAGCAACAGTGAAGAAAGTCAGCTCAATACAGTTGAGCCAGCTCCAACTGATTGTACTAAGTCCTCTCCGAACATGTCTCCAGAGAAATCTCCCTCTCCCACAGCTTCGAATACCACTCCCTTTACTTCCAAAGATGAGGATATTTCTGCTAATCAGCCTAAGCAAGCATTGGTGAAGCACAATCATCCTCATCAGCAGCTCCTCGGAACCGTAAATGAAGGGCGTAGGCTAAGAAGCAGAGTCATTCAGCCCAACAGTGAAGTAGCCAATCAAGTCTCCTATAGCTTCTACCTAGCTCAGTCAGAGCCCAAGAAAGTTGATGAAGCTCTACAGGATGAAGGATGGGTGTCTGCCATGCATGATGAGCTCCATCAATTCACCAGAAATGATGTTTGGACCTTGGTTCCCCGTCCTGCTGAACATAATATCATTGGTACTAAGTGGATTTTCAAGAATAAAACAGATGAGCATGGCACTATGGTTAGGAATAAAGCTCGCCTTGTTGCTCAGGGATATACTCAGATAGAGGGAATAGACTTTGATGAAACCTTTGCTCCAATTGCCAGGTTAGTGTAATACCCCAATTTTTAAAACATATTTTAAAATATAAATGATTATTTATGTAATCATTCGTTTTATAAAATTTATTTATAAATATTTTCAATCGATTTATTTAACTATGTTTAGTAAAACTAATAATTAATTTATAACCAAATATTACTGAGTTTAAAATTTCAGTCTAGTAAATTAAGAAATTGATAAAGACCTAGTGTAAAAATATACCTGTAGATTAACCAATCTGATATTACCTTCCTGCGTTTTATTCCATTTAATAATATATATATTCCACTTATTGCTTTAATAATATATATATATATATATATATATATATAATAATAAAACCACTTCAACCAAATTTTCCACTCAGCCGCCTATTCATTAAATCTCCTGCGCTTAACTTCCTATTATCTTCTCCACTCCGTGTTTATTATTCTCCACTTACTTTAATCAAATCCTTCAACCTGCCGCACAAACTTCCACCATCTCCATTAGTAAACATAATTCCCACTAACTCAACGCACTCATCGTTCCTCAAGCACCTTTCGGCCAGTGGACAGCCCATTAACAACATATAACAATCAGCACTTTCACTAACATTTCTCCCCTTAAATAGAGAAGGAGAGACCGAGTGCGAAAACAGAGAGTGATTGAGAGAACAGTGAGCTGAGGGAGATCGTGACCCAAGCTGAAACCAATGAAGCCAGACTTGACGATCCAGCATCCGGCGATGGAGGAATCTAGCAAAACAGGCCGAGTTCAAAATTTTTGTAACAGACCCGGCGATCCACTGTGACCCAATCGGAACCATCGACCAGACGACCCCAAACCCGATGAACCCAGCCGGACTCAGTGGCGATCTTCGGCCGATTCTCGGAGGGCCATGATTTTTCAGGCCAAACCCAATGACCCGTGCAACCGTGAACAACCCAGTAACCCAGATTCCAGCAGTGACCCCGCTTGAACCGAGTCCTGGCCGATTGTAGATCGAGAGGGAGAAAATCCGGCCGACCAGTGAAGCCCGGACCCAGACCCAGCAATCCGGCATGAACCCAGAGCTCGGCGACCCCGTGAACCGCAACCCACACGACCGGTTGTGCAACCCATACCGAAATCCGACGAACCAACGGTGACCCAGGAATTCGGAATTTTGGACCCGTAAGCCCAGGGAGCCTCGATCCTCCACGATCGGCGGCTGGGGCTGAAGACCGGCGGAACCGACCGATTTCCAGGGGATGGCAGTGGGTTTGTCAAGTTTCGGTGTGTTTCTGGACCAGGAGACCCGAACCGTGAAGACCCGTGCACACCCGTGGGCTGATCTCAGCCCATCCCGACAGCATAGCCGGCCCAGATCTCGTGACCCGCAAGCCTAACCCGTGAACCTCGGCCCAACTCAGACGACCCAGCTCGAACCGATTCAGCCCAGCCCAAAACCGAACCAGTGACAAAACCAGACCGCGTGTAATCCAGCCCAAACCCGGAACCACGAACTATTCAAAACAGTGATCCAACCAGTGATCCACGAACCCAAAACCAAGCCCAAAACTCATAGCCCAACCCTTGAACCCGAGCCCATAACCGAACCCATTAAGCCCAACTAACAACAACCCAAATCCCCAACCCGTGAGCCAACTAGCAGCGACCCGAGCCCAAACAGTGACCCGGAACCCATAACCACCCGAGCCCATAACTCAGAAACCCATAACCCGCGAGCCCAACCCGGTCAGCCCAAAACCATGACCATAACCCAACAGCCCATACCCGAGACCAACTGACCCGGACCCGGAAACCCGACCCGCTGGTGACCCATCTCCGGCGACTTTTCCGGAGACTTTCCGGCGACTTTCCAGCAACTTTCCGGCGACTTTCCGGTGACTTTTCCGGCGATTTTTTCGTGACCGAATTCACCGTTTTCACTAGATTTTCTAGTGAAAATTCTTAGTTAATAAACTAAGAAAATATACAAAGAGGATTAAGCTCGATCCCGATATTAGGGAAATCCAAGTAAGGGAACCCTTTACCCCTTCTCAAATTATTATATTATTTTAATTATTCCTTTATTTGCAAAATTTCGATTAACTATTTTGATTCGGTATTTCAAATTATTTTATTTATATAAAGGATTTGTTGGTTTTGATATGAAAGTTTTGAGTATAAAAATGATATTCTTGAAATCGTGATTTTGAGTAAAAACCCTCCAACACGTTGCCCTAGATATACTAGTAAAGAATGAGAAAGTTTTGTGAGAAGATATACAAGAAAGTATGAGAAAGTTTTGGGAGAAAACTCTTTGAGTTATATATAAAGGAGAAATATTTTTGAAAAGGGCACGTGTGTGGAGGAGACTATTATTTGGGCCCTAGACCCGCAGAGATTCGAGACCCTTCAAGATTTAGCTCGGTACCGGAGCTCGAGATGGAAGCGCACCCGCTGGTTCGCTTAGTGACAGCGGTATCTGTCTCTATGTCAGTCTAAGTGCACTTCAATTAATTAGCTGACGGGGGTGGGGCCTGTGGCCACAGGTAAACCGCGTTACTCACCCAGGGTCAACAGCAACGACCGCGCAACCCTATTTACACAGGGCGTAAGAGTGTATACGGGCATACTATGAGTAATGATTATTTCAAATATATATATATATATATATATATATATATATATATATATTATCTTGTGTATAAAAAGGGAGTTTTTGACAAATGTTTTGGAGATTTATAAAAGGGAGTTTTTGACAAATGTTTTGGAGATATTTAAAAGAAGTTTTTTTTTACAATTGTTTGAAGATTTTCAAAAGAATTTAACTCAACTGTTTTATGGTTGAGGATTCCTTACTGAGCATGTTTTTTTGTGCTCACCCCTTATTTTGTTTTTGTTTTCAGGTTATGAACAGAAAGACGTAGGTGGCCGGGATGGGATCTAGGAATGCATTAGGACATTTCATTTATATTACCCCATAATTTTCAGTTATTGTATTTTTACAATTAAATGACCGTTTCCGCATTTATTAAAAACTCTGAGATTTTGAAACCATTATTATTTTTATTTATTTAAATCAGCATATTAGTTAAGATATTTGGCAGACCTTACGAATCTTTGCAGTTTAAAGAGAAAAGTGACGAACCTAACCCATAGCGGTTTGGGGGCGTTACAGTTTTGGTATCAGAGCAAAGGTTATAAGGTTCTGTAGACTTTAGTAGTTAGATCATTAAGATAGACTTAGTGGGGTAATGGGGAATCACATTCCGGCCTAGCAGAGTCCGTCTTTTCTTGTTTTGTATTCAGTGCTAGGGAATCATTCCCTAATTTTTTTTTTTTTTTTTAACACCTCGCTAAGGATTTCAGGGGAACAACGGAATACTACGCCTGCACGTGTATATACCCTAACTCCAGGTGATGTAGCAACGTCAAACGAAGTAGTGACGGGTACACTTTTGATTTCATTCCACCAGGCTACTGTGCTCTTTGACTCTGGTACAACGCATTCAATTATGTCATACTCTTTTTCACTATAACTTGATGTCTGAGTAGTTAGATGTAGACCTAGCAGTAGCTACCATGTAGGGAATTTGCATCATAACAGTTTGACTTTGTGAACCCTAGGATTGATCTTATTAAGGTTGAAGTCTCTAAGTTGGAATCAATACTAAGGAGTAAGTTATGATCAGTATCAAGTATGATAGGTTTTCTAGACCTGTTTAACTAAGTGTTAAGTTGTACAATCTTTCTCGAGGAATAGTAAATTGCATCAGTTATAAACCAACTTGTTTTGGATGATTAGGTATTGATGACCACCATATTTTGAGGTATAGTCATGATTTATGGAATGCTTTTAAGGATATAGAAATTCGGATGCTTAATAACTTGGCAGATTTATGGATATTAAGTCAATAAATATATTAAGCATCACGTAGATATTTTATGTGCTTAGTGATTATATTGAGGTTTAGAGATTTCTTGATTTACTGTAGGATGTAAACAAAGATATTTATGATCTGGAATCTGGTATTCTTTTGGAGATGGACACTTAATCTATAGATGCTGATTCATGTGTTTAAAGGACATATAAGAGAATAAGTTGATCGAGTAAATTGATGATATTTGGAGCAATTATATTCTTGCGATCTGATAACTTTAGAGAAGTTAGAATATATTGAGGAATTTATTTTTGCCTCCCACTAAGCTGCATTTGAGGATGATTGAGGTAAACCATATCTTAATTTATAGTTTGATGCTTAGTGTGATTTCTCTGATATAATTTACGTGTTTGAGGTCTAAGGAATGAACATATATGGAGAATAGGTTATGATATACCACTTATATTGATGCCTAGTTGAATTTTAGAAAAGTGAGTAATGCTATGTGAAGGACAAAAGGAAGTTGTTCCTAAATCAGGCTACAGGAATGTGGTAATTGATTGTAATATTAGATGTTGATAACACATTGATTTTTGGAGATGACTGATTTATTTATATATGAGGAAATTAGTTGATCAAATGATTTGATGATTTTTGGAGAGATTATTTTCCCTATGCATCTAACGAACTTTGGAGAATATATTTGAGGTTTTTCTAGAGCTTAAGTTAAATAAAATTTTGATCATGTGATTCATTGATTCTCTTAGATATCCTTGCTTGGCAGATTATAATTAGCAGATCTGAGTATTGATTGACTGCATAACTAAGTTGGAGTAATACTAAGATTTTAATCTATTGAAATTTGAGGATGATAGTAATTATGCAGAAATAGAAAGAAGAACATAGTACCATAAGGATTATGCCCGAGTTAAGATCATAGTTTAAAGGATTACAGACATATTAGAAATAAGAACAGTATGTAGAGAATAATTATTGTCTTACAAGATGAACCACTTTAGATTTAAGAAAAACCATGGACTTGCAAATCGAACCGTTTCAGCATCATTCCCGGAGAGTTAGGTATGCTTATACCTGCGAGTATTTCATAGTACTGCAGTTAGTTATTTATTTTGTTAGTAAAGAATTGCTAGATCAAATAGAATACCTGGCTAAGCCTCAGAGCGGAAAACCCTAAGATCTTGAACTGCACGCAAGAGATCCTGGTGCTGTTCTTGGAGACGTTTGGTATTCTGCTCCAAGTCAGCATACCTCTTTTCCAAGTCTTTCGCATACGAATCTACCATCTTCTTCAGTCTTTTATTCTCTTGCTGAAGAACCCGATTTCTTCGCCTAAAATCTATATACATTCGCTGCAAAGTCGAAATTTGAGCTTTCAGCGTTTGAACTTCATTTCCCCGGACTTGCAAACGTCGAGCCATATTTGCGACAGAGGAAGCGCCCTGAATACTAAAAGCCAAAGAGTCATTGATGGCTTGAGCATCAGTCCTATCCGCCAACAACTTTTCATCTCGAGGAGTCATGATGCCTTGAGCTACGGATGCAGCTACTGCATCATTCAGCATCACCGAATCATTAGTCAGAAGATGACCTCTCTGAGATAGGAACAAGGGACGCCAAATTTCTGGTACTACAGGCGCATCATTTAGATCAAAATTATTTTGAGAAGATGAAGAAGCCATTTTTTTGGAAAAGACTAAGAAATGAAGATATGATCTGAAGGAGTAAAGATAGAAATGAGGCTGTTGTTTGAAAGATCTGAAGGAAAGGAAAGAGGATTTAATCAGTGAACGAGACGCAGTCTAATCAACGTCATTCTGAGCACAGCTACCACTACCACTAGTAGACAACTCTCGAATCACGAGACTTCTTTCTTTTTCAACTTTCACCATTTTCACCTTCTCGAATTCCGAATTCACCAAGACTTTTCCGGATTTCACGCCGCACTTTTCGTGCCTAGCAGACATGGAAGAGCATCCCGAGAATGAGCTGGATGAGCGTTTCGAGAAAGGTAGGAAGATTTTACGATCCACTGTCGGTACCACTTGCATCGACCCTTCTCAAATTTTCTCTATAAATTCGCTCATCTTCTCCATTGCAAAGCACACCTCTGAACTCTCAACCCTTCATACTTTGAGAGCCAAAATTTTGCTTATGGTCTGAGCTTTCATCGCTTCCTGAGAGGGAAGATGAAAATTTCATAACCAAATTTCCAAACCTAAAGTTAGAAAAATGCAGCATCACAACCAGATTCACAAACATCGAAGCAAGATTATTTTTGATCATATCATCCAGAAGCAAGATTATCCTTGATCACGCTTCTGAGATGAAGTATCTTTCTCTTCCTTCACATCACCATAAACATTTCTGGCATCTATTTTCAATCCGGTGATGGCGATCTATGACAGAAGAGAGAGAGCACTACGATATGAGTACCGCACTCATATCCTTTCCGGATTGCTTGCCTTGACTTCCTCTTTCCTGGATTCCATGTTTCCATTTAGCAAGCTTTCCACCCAGATTATCAGAAAACATCCTCACAAAGAAATTTGTTGTAGAAATTTTTCCTTTAATGAGAGATGAAACGTTTTCTTTTCTGCAACTTACCCATTTGTATACTTCTTGTTATGAGCATAAAATTCCATATTCAATAATTAATCAAACGGTCATATACTCGTGCATTTTCTTGATGTTTTATATAAAACTGTATTACTGGACTTGTTTTAAAAATCTGAATTTTTCCTTAATAGAAACTTTATACGAATAGCTTATAATTTCGAGGACGAAATTCTGTTAAGGGGGGAAGAATGTAATACCCCAATTTTTAAAACATATTTTAAAATATAAATGATTATTTATGTAATCATTCGTTTTATAAAATTTATTTATAAATATTTTCAATCGATTTATTTAACTATGTTTAGTAAAACTGATAATTAATTTATAACCAAATATTACTGAGTTTAAAATTTCAGTCTAGTAAATTAAGAAATTGATAAAGACCTAGTGTAAAAATATACCTGTAGATTAACCAATCTGATATTAACTTCCGGCGTTTTATTCCATTTAATAATATATATATTCCACTTATTGCTTTAATAATATATATATATATATAATAATAAAACCACTTCAACCAAATTCTCCACTCAGCCGCCTATTCATTAAATCTCCTGTGCTTAACTTCCTATTATCTTCTCCACTCCGTGTTTATTATCCTCCACTTACTTTAATCAAATCCTTCAACCTGCCGCACAAACTTCCACCATCTCCATTAGTAAACATAATTCCCACTAACTCAACGAACTCATCGTTCCTCAAGCACCTTTCGGCCAGTGGACAGCCCATTAACAACATATAACAATCAGCACTTTCACTAACATTTCTCCCCTTAAATAGAGAAGGAGAGACCGAGTGCGAAAACAGAGAGTGATTGAGAGAACAGTGAGCTGAGGGAGATCGTGACCCAAGTTGAAACCAATGAAGCCAGACTTGACGATCCAGCATCCGGCGATGGAGGAATCTAGCAAAACAGGCCGAGTTCAAAATTTTTGTAACAGACCCGGCGATCCACTGTGACCCAATCGGAACCATCGACCAGACGACCCCAAACCCGATGAACCCAGCCGGACTCAGTGGCGATCTTCGGCCGATTCTCGGAGGGCCATGATTTTTCAGGCCAAACCCAATGACCCGTGCAACCGTGAACAACCCAGTAACCCAGATTCCAGCAGTGACCCCGCTTGAACCGAGTCCCGGCCGATTGTAGATCGAGAGGGAGAAAATCCGGCCGACCAGTGAAGCCCGGACCCAGACCCAGCAATCCGGCATGAACCCAGAGCCCGGCGACCCCGTGAACCGCAACCCACACGACCGGTTGTGCAACCCATACCGAAATCTGACGAACCAACGGTGACCCAGGAATTCGGAATTTTGGACCCGTAAGCCCAGGGAGCCCCGATCCTCCACGATTGGCGGCTGGGGCTGAAGACCGGCGGAACCGACCGATTTCCAGGGGATGGCAGTGGGTTTGTCAAGTTTCGGTGTGTTTCTGGACCAGGAGACCCGAACCGTGAAGACCCGTGCACACCTGTGGGCTGATCTCAGCCCATCCCGACAGCATAGCCGGCCCAGATCTCGTGACCCGCAAGCCTAACCCGTGAACCTCGGCCCAACTCAGACGACCCAGCTCGAACCGATTCAGCCCAGCCCAAAACCGAACCAGTGACAAAACCAGACCGCGTGTAATCCAGCCCAAACCCGGAACCACGAACTATTCAAAACAGTGATCCAACCAGTGATCCACGAACCCAAAACCAAGCCCAAAACTCGTAGCCCAACCCTTGAACCCGAGCCCATAACCGAACCCATTAAGCCCAACTAACAACAACCCAAATCCCCAACCCGTGAGCCAACTAGCAGCGACCCGAGCCCAAACAGTGACCCGGAACCCATAACCACCCGAGCCCATAACTCAGAAACCCATAACCCGCGAGCCCAACCCGGTCAGCCCAAAACCGTGACCATAACCCAACAGCCCATACCCGAGACCAACTGACCCGGACCCATACCCGTGACCCGGACCCGGAAACCCGACCCGCTGGTGACCCATCTCCGGCGACTTTCCGGCGACTTTCCAGCAACTTTCCGGCGACTTTCCGGTGACTTTTCCGGCGATTTTTCTGTGACCGAACTCACCGTTTTCACTAGATTTTCTAGTGAAAATTCTTAGTTAATAAACTAAGAAAATATACAAAGAGGATTAAGCTCGATCCCGATATTAGGGAAATCCAAGTAAGGGAACCCTTTACCCCTTCTCAAATTATTATATTATTTTAATTATTCCTTTATTTGCAAAATTTCGATTAACTATTTTGATTCGGTATTTCAAATTATTTTATTTATATAAAGGATTTGTTGGTTTTGATATGAAAGTTTTGAGTATAAAAATGATATTCTTGAAATCGTGATTTTGAGTAAAAACCCTCCAACACGTTGCCCTAGATATACTAGTAAAGAATGAGAAAGTTTTGTGAGAAGATATACAAGAAAGTATGAGAAAGTTTTGGGAGAAAACTCTTTGAGTTATATATAAAGGAGAAATATTTTTGAAAAGGGCACGTGTGTGGAGGAGACTATTATTTGGGCCCTAGACCCGCAGAGATTCGAGACCCTTCAAGATTTAGCTCGGTACCGGAGCTCGAGATGGAAGCGCACCCGCTGGTTCGCTTAGTGACAACGGTATCTGTCTCTATGTCAGTCTAAGTGCACTTCAATTAATTAGCTGACGGGGGTGGGGCCTGTGGCCACAGGTAAACCGCGTTACTCACCCAGGGTCAACAGCAACGACCGCGCAACCCTATTTACACAGGGCGTAAGAGTGTATACGGGCATACTATGAGTAATGATTATTTCAAATATATATATATATATATATATATATATATTATCTTGTGTATAAAAAGGGAGTTTTTGACAAATGTTTTGGAGATTTATAAAAGGGAGTTTTTGACAAATGTTTTGGAGATATTTAAAAGAAGTTTTTTTTTACAATTGTTTGAAGATTTTCAAAAGAATTTAACTCAACTGTTTTATGGTTGAGGATTCCTTACTGAGCATGTTTTTTTGTGCTCACCCCTTATTTTGTTTTTGTTTTCAGGTTATGAACAGAGAGATGTAGGTGGCCGGGATGGGATCTAGGAATGCATTAGGACATTTCATTTATATTACCCCATAATTTTCAGTTATTGTATTTTTACAATTAAATGACCGTTTCCGCATTTATTAAAAACTCTGAGATTTTGAAACCATTATTATTTTTATTTATTTAAATCAGCATATTAGTTAAGATATTTGGCAGACCTTACGAATCTTTGCAGTTTAAAGAGAAAAGTGACGAACCTAACCCATAGCGGTTTGGGGGCGTTACAGTTAGAATCCATCAGAATTCTTCTCTCCATTGCTTGTCATCGTGGGTTCAAGCTATACCAAATGGATGTAAAGAATGCCTTTCTGAAAGGTGTTCTTCAAGAAGAAGTCTATGTAGAACAACCAAAGGGTTTTCAAGATCCTCATCATCCCCATCATGTGTACAAACTGAAGAAGGCATTATATGGGCTTAAGCAGGCCCCTCGAGCATGGTATGAGTGTCTCACCACTTATCTCCTGGCTAAGGGGTTTACAAGGGGACAAGCTGATCGAACCCTGTTCATCAGGCAACAAGGTACTCACAAACGCATCACTCAAATTTATGTTGATGACATCATGTTTGGAGCTACTTTAGACTCTCTTGCCCATGAGTTCTCTGAGGAAATGAAGCAGGAATTTGAGATGAGCATGATTGGTGAGCTGAACTACTTCCTTGGTCTTCAAGTCAAGCAGTGAAGGCATCTTCATCTCTCAGTCTAAATATGCTAAGGATCTGGTCAAACGATTTGGTTTGGATGGAAAAAGTTGTGCCCGCACTCCCATGAGCACCAATGTCAAGATTAGCAGTGATCTTGCAGGACAATCTGTTGATCCATCCCTTTACAGGAGCATGATAGGGAGTCTTTTGTATCTTACAGGCAGCAGACCGGACATTGCTTTCAGTGTGGGAGTCTGTGCTCACTTTCAAGCAAATCCGAAGGAATCACATCTCACTGTAGTCAAGCGTATCATCAGGTATGTCAATAATACCCTTCTCTATGGCATTTGGTATTCTAGAGAAACAAATCTTGTTGTTGCAGGATACTCTGATGCAGACTGGGCTGGAAATGCTGATGATAGAAAGAGCACTTCAGGAGGATGTTTCTATGTGGAGAACAACCTTGTAGCATGGATGAGCAAGAAACAAGCCTCCATATCCCTCTCCACTGCTGAGGCTGAGTATATTGTTGCGGGTAGCTGCTGTACCCAATTACTGTGGATGAAGACATTGCTGGGGGACTACGGATTCTCTCAAGATACTATGATTATCAACTGTGATAATACTAGTGCTATCAATATTTCCAAGAACCCCATTCAGCATTCTCGGACCAAGCACATTGACATCAGACATCACTTCTTACGTGATCTTGTGGAATCCGAGGTAGTCTCACTCTCATTCATCCCCACTGAAAACCAATTGGCTAACATTCTTACCAAACCTCTAGATGGTAGCAGGTTTGAGTCCCTTCGAAAAGCCATTGGTGTGTGTGCCATGTCCTAGACATGATGTTCCATGCTGGGATAAGCTTCTTGTCGTTTGCCAGCATGATGTTTTAAAAATAAATAAATAAATTTAGAGTTTGTAGCAGGTTGGTCCCTTCTAAGGTATGTCAGCTCTCTCATGCATTTTACTTGTCTTATTAGTTCACTATGCATTGATGAATTATTCTTACATATGGTTGAGAACACAAATCTGACATATGCAAAGGTTTCCTGCTCACTTGTTTTGATTGATAGCTTCTTTTCCTCATGCGATGAAAAATGTGCACTCTCTCCGACTCCCCTATAAGATACATCTTTCCTTCTTTGACCTCATGTTTCTAGAAATTCTGGATAAGAGAAGAAGTGTTTGTTAAGATGACCAATTTGACCACATGCTGGTTGAACCTAGCACCTATAAACTCTGGCATTTCCTTTAGTTTGCAGCACCATAAGATACAAGCAGTTAATCCTATGAATTCTATGCTTTAAAGTATATATTCACTGCTTATGTGCTACATTTGCTTTATGCCTTGCCCTCCACGTGCAAGTAAAACATTTACGTTGTCCTTCATGGTACAAGTAAATCACTTAGGTGCTGCATCTCAGGGGGAGTGTATCAGATGAGGGTGGCTAGGCTCTAGTAAGGTTTGACTTTTGCTTATCTTCCATTTATTTTCTCTCCTGTCTAGGAAAATCTGGTTGCTATTGGTCAAAATATTGAAAGTCATACCTTATGTCTCCACACACCCACACATTGCATGAGTATAGTGCTACTTTCATTACTCGAGTTGCAAGGGAATCTATGCCTATCTTATTCTTGTCTATCAACTGTATGTTTGGATAATTTTGACTTGCCATGTGTCTAATTTTTCAAGACAGGGATACATGCGTGTGCTCTTATACCTGTGAAGGACCTATCCATGCTGCTTTTTTTTCTTTTCTTTTTTCTTTTTCCTCCATTCAGCTTGATGTTCTCTTTCCTTTTGGATTATGTAAAACTGTTTAACTTATATTACTCTATTTCCCAGGTCCTTCTGAGACCGTTAGGGGGAGTAATTTTTATTACAGTTGGTTTTTGTTACTCTGTTTTACCCTTTGTCCCTTTGTGACAAAAATGGGGAGTAATTTTTGTTTGGACCGGGAATATATTTCCAAACCGGTCAAGTGATTTTTTGTCCCAGAATGGCTAAAGGGGGAGTTTGTTAGTATTTTGGCTCATTCTGTATTTTGGACAAAATCACTTGTATGTGAAAAAATGCTGTAAACAGGGATTTCACTATTCAGAGCTCTCTTAGAAGACTTTGCACTGCGAAGATTTCGGTTCCTTGTCAGCCGTCCGGACGATCAAGCCATCCCCTTCGGACGCTCATCTGACAACTGTTCCATCCGTCCGGACGACGTGCCATACCGTCCGAACGCCAATCAGACCAAGCATCATCCGTCCGGACGTTTCAGCACCACGTCCGGACGCCTCTCGGTACTCGACCAGTCTCAGATTCTTTCCAAGTTCCGATAAAGGAAAGATCGTTCAACCGTCCGGACGATGTGGTATCCCTTCCGGACGCGCGTCTATGTAAGGTAAGAATCGCAATTCAAATATCCCCATCCGGACGTCTGTCAGTCTTGGTCCGGACGCGCGTGCAACTAATATGGAAATTGCCGATTCGACTTCAACCGTCCAGAGGACTGCTTCGCATGGTCCGGACACGCGCATAGCAGATATGGAAATTGCGTGTTGAAGTTCAGCCGTCCGGACACTCATCCCCCATGGTTCGGACGCGCGAAGCCTTATAAGGAAATTACTTGCAGCGGACGTGCGACCGTCCAGACAATGTGCCATCCCGTCCAGACGTGGCTCTTAAACAGGAAAGATTTCTCAGCGAAATTTTTGGAAAATCCTGTAGCACAGTTGTCCGTCCGGACGGCCCATGTCCACCGTCCGGACGGCGCCCAGCTATATTTTGCCTGACGCTCATTTGAGCTCCCAGCCTATAAATAGAGGCCCCTGGGCATTGAGAACTGCAAGAATTTGGTATTGAATTCCACAACTGCTCAGAGACATGATATTTTCTCTGAAGCTATTTCAAGTGTGTTGTTGTTGCGCTACACTGTAGTCTATCTTAGGGGTTGGCCCTAAGGTAAATGATTCTATTGAAGACCCTTTCAGGTAGGAGACCTGGTTGGGAAGCATTCGTGTTGGGTTACACGTCAGAGAGCAAGGTACGACCACTGCATCGGGTATATGTGAGTGTTACTATCTTGTATCTAGCTATGTCTTATAAATAGTGGAATTCCTGGGTTTGCCTGCCCCGGAGTGGTTTTTCTCTTAATTGAGTTTCCACTTCGTCAACAAAAATCTCTGTGTCATTTACTTTCCGCTGTGTTTATTTTTGTTGACACTTTGCGCACACACTTGTCATTTTATTTAGAAGTCAAATTTCAATTTTCAACTCTTACTCCCGCTAAAATTTAGGCTCTTACCTATCAGGTTTTGTCTAAGTCCAATCTCAATACCATCATGTCCAGCATCCCAAGTAATTCTTCTTTGTTTATTGACTTTGCCTTCTGCAATCACATGAAACCAAACTCTTCCATACTTTCATCAAAATTCATTTTACCTGTTCATTCTACTATTTACATTACTAATGGCTCACATCTAAGCATTAGTCACATCAAGTTTGCTTCCATTAGAAAGTTGATTGTGTGCGACATACTTAGTTCCAGATCTTTCCTTCAATCTTTTATCTATTGGTCAACTTAGTGAACTTGGTTTAGAGTTGCATTTTTCTAATCAGGGTTGTGATGTGTAGGATCCACAAACGGGTCAGCCAATTGGAACCACTCCCATAAGATGGAGGGGGAGATGTTTTATAAAAAGGCAACCCTTGGACATAAGTTTAACAACTTATCCAACAAGTCTATATTTCCCTTAATTCCATTTTTAACCCACAATTTTTTTATCTACGAATTTGCCCCAATTTATTCTCCTAAACAACAAAACCGCCCAGCCTTCCTTTTATTTCTTTCTTTACTTAATTGTTATTCAACCCCTAAATCTCTTTATTCACAAATAAATCGCAACAATTTCTTAATTATATAACTATCTCATAACTATAAAACTACAACTTAATCCTTACCAAATTATACTAGATAATTATTTACCACGCTTACCCTTAATTCTTAATTTAATATTTAAATCTAGTACTATTTATTAATACTGCCATTATCATCATCAACATCATCATTGTTGGGAAATATTCTCAATAGTTAGTAAATGGGCTTATAATTCATAGAAGCCTATTTACATGTATCAATCCTAAAATCCAACTATATTAGAAGGTCGAAGCTAAGGCCCATCAAGAAAGAATTTCACAAGAAGCCAGAAGTATCTTGGAAGAATCAAATCTCAAGATATTCGGACTGTATGGATCCCGGGTAGGCCGGGAAGAAATCTCGGAGTCAAGGAATCATTTCCCACCTGATTCGAAGTGAATGGTTGAAGTCCCATTTATAAATAGGTATAAACCATCAGGTATTTTTCAAATAAATTTTTATATACAGACTTGATTTGAATTCTCCCAAAAATATTGACCTAGGCATTGGAGTAGTTCCGGCTGGCACTCATGGGGAGCTCTTTTGCTAATATTTATTATTTTGTAGGAGTGAAGGAAGGACTTTACACAAACTTGTGTCATCGTACCGAAAACTATCTCAACAATCATAATCATCATCATCTTACTAATACTATTATTATTAATTAATCCTATCTATTTCAATATTTTTATCCTTTACTAATCTTATAAAATATCCACATAATCTCTAAAATTTCTCTAGAATTAATAAATATTATAATCTAGTCGCTAATTAAGATTTCTATATTCAGGGATTAAAATCTTGGTTGCTCCATGTGATCTCACTGACCATCACTCAACCACGAGTTATGTTTTCTACTAATGCTCCGTTTGTTTCGGCGTAAAATGATTTCCGGAAAATGATTTCGGTATTTTACGGTGTTTGGTAGGGGCGAAAATAACGGTCAACGAAAATCATTTTCGGTTTGACCGTAAAACCTTCTTTAATTTTTGGAAAACGATTTACGGTTTTTAAAACCGTAAATCGTTTTCCAAAATTATATTCTTCGTTCTTACACGCACGTTTGATATCTGACTGTCCAAATCCTACAATAGTCGGTCGTTCGAAAATAGGCAGCACCGGAATCCGGCATCATCAAGTCACTGGAATAATGCCGGCGTCGGAATCCGACCACCGGAATCCTGCCGGCCGCCGGAATCCGGTTGCCGGAACACCGCCGGCTGCCGGAATCCGGCCATGGATAGAAACCTGCCGGAACCCGGCCTGATCTGACCGGATCCGGCCACTGATCCGGCCGGATCTGGCCGAAATGGCCTGGATCCGGCCGGATCTGACCGGATCCGGCCACTGACCCCGCCGGATCCGGCCAAAATGGCCGGAATACGGCGGGATCTGACCGGATCCGGCTACTGATCCGGCCGGGTCTGGCCCAAATGGCCAGAATCCGGCGGGATCTGACCGGATCCGGCTACTGATCCGGCCGGATCTGGCCGGATCCGGCCACTGATCCGGCCAAAATGACCGGATCGGGCCGGATCTGACCGGGCCAGGAGGTGTCCTGCCGGAATCCGGCAATTTTGGCCGGATCCGGCCAAACATGTTCGCCGGATTCCGGCGACGGCGACCGGTTGTCGCCGGATTCCGGCGACATTTGCATTTTCACTTTTCGTAATTTTTTCGTGCGAACCAAACGCCGAAAAATATTTTCGAGAAAATAATTTCTTTTGAAATTGATTTCGTCGAAAATATTTTACGACGGAAACCATTTTACGTCGAAACAAACGGAGCATAAGTGATTCTCTCGTCTCTTAGTGTAGTAAGAAACAATCTGTTGTTGTCCGCTCTAAAATTGAAGTTGAGTATCGTGCCCTTGCTGACACCACATCTTAACTACTCTAACTACGTAGGCTCCTACAGGATATAGGTATTCCTAAGACATCTAGCTCTCGTACATTATGAGACAATTGCAGTGCGTGCGGTTCAAATTGCACATGCATAATAATGTCTTTCACGAACACGCTAAATACTTTGACATCAACTATCATTTTGTGTGCCACCATGTCTTGCAAGGAGCTGTTCGCCTTTGTCCTGTTGCATTTGTTGATCAATTGGCTGATGTGTTCACCAAAGTACATCCACCTAGACGTTTCCATGATCTTGTTCCCAAACTCAAGTAATTGGCATCTGCATTATAACCTTGGGTTTGAGTGGGGTGTTAAAATATATTCTCATATTTGCTTTATTTGCCTGGTTCTTTTAATTCTCCGTATATATATGCTGATTTTATTCTACAATATTTTCTCTTAATTATTTGACCTTATTTAACTATAAATAGACATCTCCTATGCAAAGTTAGGACACAAAAATATAGTATTCAGTTCAAATTTTCCATTATCTAATTTATTTTGACACCTGCCTAATTCCTTTCACAAAAATAGTTTTGGCCGCAAACAAAACTATTTCCATGCACGCTTTGCATAATCTAAATTTTGTCGTTATCAAGGGGTCTAAAAATCAGGTAGTAGCCATCTGCATTTGAACGGTCTAGAAATGCTCTCAATCAAGTCAGTAAGAAAAGAAAAAGCACGAAAAAATGACTTTCAAAACAAATCAATTGCTTTCATCTTAATTCAAAGATTACAATCTATCATTCAACGTTTTTAAGTTGTGTCAGTCCATATCAAACTGATGGGTGCATTTTGAACCATTTTCAATTTGTGCCAACCTTTTCTAGCTTTTTTTAGATATGAGATTATTAATCAAATTTTTATGTTTATGTTTTGTCTGATAGTAAGTATAACATATAAAATAAGAAAATGTTAGAATTATAATAAGTTCACTACAAGTGAACAACTTCAAGGGACATTGGGGAGATCGGACCTACATGTGTAGACTCCACCCCAATATGCTTTGGAGTTGTGCACTTATAATGCGTGTATATATCATTTCCCTATAAAATATCAAAGAAATAAAGAATTATAAAGAGCAAAAGATTAGAAGTGATGAAACAAAATAAGAAAAAATATATATATATATATATATATATATATATATATATATATATATATATAAAAAAAAGAAAGTGAGTTCGTGCATTATTTTGAAATTTTCAAAGATTTTAAGCATGCTACATCAACCTTTTTTTATATATATATATATAAAACTCTCATAGCGTATCAAATGGCCTTCTCTCATTTTATTTTACTTGAGGCCTTTTACTTTTTCTCTTTTTTTTTTTACTTTTTTTTTTTAATAAATTTAAGATTAAAAACCTTTTTTTTTTTGGAGAATTTTTTACAGGCCTTCGGCCAGGAGCCTAATTGGCTCAGCCATGCATGGAGCCGGCCCTTGTTTCTTGGCAATTACCAAATTAACTGACTGCATAATGGTGTGAATTCATTCCTAAACATTATACACTCCAGCTACTGGGGCCAGGGCTCCCACAGGTGGTAGAACGTACGTGTGGTTTAATTCGATGCAAAACGAAAGAACTTTATTAGGGCGGCTTGACATGCCGGGAATCCTCTTGAAAGAGAGGGGTGCCTTCTGTGAAAACCATTTTTTTGAGTCATCATTTTTGAAGGTCCAGAGTAAATGTGCTTCACTATTTTTCTAGGCCGACCACTCGATGGTGGTAGCCGCCTAAAGATAGCGATTTTCCCACAATAAGCACAAGGCATCTGGAGGCATGCATACACGCACAGTGGGCCGGTGAGTCGCTGACCTACCACATTTCATAACAAGCTTTCACGTTGCCTTTCCCACCACTAGGGCTTCTGGGGTCAATGCTCCTGAAACTTCGATGCTGGAAAAAGACATAATTTGGTGGTGGTAGGCGAGCTTCAGAGCTAGTGGCCGTGGTAGCTAGCCGCTGGTGGCTTTTTCCTAATCATTCAGGCTACTAAAACTCCAGTCATTATCATCACGAGTGTTAGGGTACATTATGAGTTCAAGAATTCAAACTACAATTGAATACTATCATCTAGTTGTAATTAAAATTTATTTGTATTATCTAATTCTCATATAAATATGAGTATGTTATATTGTAAGAGAAATGATACGCTTATAACTTCTACACAACTCTCGTACAACTCTAAGTTTTTTTTCAAGCTAATCATTAGATCTGTTTTCCTAAATGTAAGTTCTACATATCCAATGGTTGATTTTTTTTTTTAATAAAAAATAAATAAATAAATAAATAAAAATTGTTGAAATTGTATATTAAAGTCGTTAGATACGTATCATATCTCTATCTCATATCGTAATCATCACTTAAAAGAATAAGAGTAAAATTTAGTGATTTGAACTTTATAATGCGAAGGAAGAGACGAAAACATGTAATTCTTCGTATTTATTTTTATATTCCACATTCTATTATCTTTGAACGAACGCCATAATTGATGCCAAAATTCATCGAGATTTCTTCCAAGCCTGCACTGAAAGCTAGGTAATAAGTCCTTTGCAATCGCTTTCTCTATAATTATGGCAGTCAAAGTTGTTAACATGCTTTCATAGCCCCCGTGAAAGCTGCAGTATTTCATTGATTGTCCTTATGTGGAAAGAGTCTCTGCTCCAGAACCTTTATGAAGGATCACTTGGAAGCTTCAAATTAAAGAAAGGAACAGATATTTTTTCCAATATTCCCTTTTTTTTTTTCAAAAAAAAAAAACTATTCACTTATGATCTTTGATCATATATTGCACAACAGTCCCGACTGTCGATCGATACGGTCGTCGCTGCTGATAGTGTTTAAGGTCGTCGTCACAAATTAATAGTTTCCTAACCTAAGCCGAGATGTCGTGAATGATAACTTATTACCAGCGACGACTTAATTAAATGGGATCCTAAGCATTAAATTTATGGAAGTGACAGCCTTATTTTTCTGGCCTGGACTAGTTTCATGATGCTTTGGTCCTGGCCGCTAGTGCTTGTTTCTTTTGGGTAGCTAGATATAGGCGCTACTCATGCCATGTGATATGTTAACAAATTTTAGCTATAAAATTCGTTTCTTTTCTGGTTCTTGAAAGCAGAGTCTCCTCTTTGTCTATTTAAAAGATAAAGTGAGTGTGTATGTACGAACTTGAAAGCGCAATTTGATGAGATGCATATCTAAAATGAGTTTCAAACGTCACGATATTCCGCGCAATCATTATCCTTCTTGGATGGCCGGTTTTCTTTCATTTTTGGACGACTACACTTGTAAAACTTTCATTCCTTTTAATAAAAGAAAGAATGTATCTAAATTTAAAACGTTTTAATTTAAGATATTTATTGTTTCAAAAAGTTTTAATATCAGTCATCCGTTAGAATTTTGGGTTAAATTCTGTCAAAATTTTCAAAATATTCATATTTTAAGAAGAAAAAAATTGCTAAAATTTAGGTGTTTGATAGAATTTAATGGGATTTATAAAAATACATATGCATGAATCTTTGAGATTTTTTATAAATTTTTTTAAAAAAATAAAATAAACCCATGGATATTTTGAGAATTTTGATAAGATTTAACGGAAAATTCTGCGGAATACTGAGATTGAAACTTTCTGAAAAAATAGATACTTTAAATTGAGACGTTTTAAAGTTTAGGTATCTTCTTTAAAAATGAGTGAAAGTAGAGTTATAAGTAAAGTTTTCTCTTTTTTTTTTTTCCTGAGAAAAAGACAAGTGGGAGAGAATAACTGTAGTTATTCTACCTGAATGAAATCATAATAGCACATGCCCGTTAGAAGCTACACAGTAAAAGCCTAGACGATAAGAACCTACTTAGCCATAACCACACAAATTAGTTTAACTAGTAAACCTGGTCGTATCCTGCTTATTAAAAGGCAGAGTAAAAAGAGAGAAAATAGGTGAAGTGTCTTCAGGTTTTCTGAAGGTTTATTTCTTTGTAAAGAGTTTTGATTACTTCTTGCTCTGTAACATATATAGGTCTGATAAAACTTTGAAGCACATATACAAAAAGATTTAAAAAAAAAAAAAAAAAAAAAAAAAAAAAAAAAAAAAGAAAGAAAAAAAAAAAGAAAAAAAAAAAGGAATAATAAAAGAGTAAAGAAGAGAAATTCTGGATGAAAATCTCTCAGTTTAATGTTAGAATACGTTACCCGTCATATTTGTGATAGCATATTTTGGTAATATTCTCAGCATATTACGAAAAATATTATCTCACAAATTTCAGTACTATTTGATATTATTGTATAATTTTATAGTTACGATATTTTATTTATTTTCTTGCCTCATTTAACTATAAATAGGCCACTTTATTAAACAAGAAAGTTAGATTAAAAAAAATACAAGTTTCTTTCACAATTATTTTCTGATCACTTTTTCTTCATTTAATATCATCCTTTAGAAAGGATGTGGTAATTGACTTTATGAAATTAATTGAACTAGTGATTGTTAGTTTATTTGAAATAAACATGAAAAAGGGATATGAAGCATGCAAGCTCAAGAAAGTAATTTGTTTATGGCGGCAGTGATTCAACTTAATGACCAAAATAAACTGTATTCAAAGGTCATGCTCGATCAGTTGTGTCTACACTGCACGTTGCAGGATCCTTCAATTCAAAGCTAGCTAGTAATTAATTTCTATGTCCACATGAGCAAATTAAAGGATCTTAAAATAAACCAACTCAAAGCTAAAAGTACTTTTAAAGGACACATGCATGATAAGAAGAAGATCATTATAAAAATGAAAAAGGCTTAATTTTGTCACAGACCCTGTCCACCTATCTATCTAAATATAATATAATGAAGTAATAATCTTAAATTAATTTGAACACATTCTGATTATTATAGATAGCTCAGAAAGTGAAAAGGAATACATTATATTCTTGCTTACAGACATAATCCATTCATATATAGGTGATGTAAATCAAAACCCATTTTGAGCACTTTGCACTTCTAGTACTGGCTTCAAACTGGACTATATATATATATATCATCTTCCCAGTCAAAACCTAAGTCTTAATTCCCTAACCTTAATAGACTGAACAACTATTAATGCATGGAACAAGTTTCAAACTCGGGATCGATAAACCGCACCATTTGTTCTATCTAATACGTAGAATATTTAACTAAAACCACGACTTATTCTAAAAACTAAAAATGATAGAAAATGACATTCTTAATCATCTAAATTAATATTCTAACCATTTCCTACTTAAACTTGCTCAAAAGGAAGCTCCTCGATCGATTCATTTGAGAAACTCATGGAGGCCAATCAAATGTCACCATCTCATTATACAACAGGATTCCCCTCTTTCTCGATCTCTTTCTTTCCAAGAGAGAGAAGAGAAATGAAGAGAAAAGAAAAGCTAGCTACGCTGCCGTTAATGTAAGCAGTTTCACCATGAGAGCAATCTTCTCGGGATCACCAAAATTCTCATCACTTTCTCTTTATTACTCCTACACACACAAACCCTTCTTTTCTTTTGCTAAAGCTGCCCCGGTCTCCCTCTTTCTCTTCCCCCTATTTTTCTCTTTCCCAACACTACCCATCCCAAAAGAAGACCACCGATCAAAACTTACATGGGCTTTATGGTAACGGGAGAGCAACAAGCTTGACCACTCACACGTGGCCGAGTGGTACAGGTGTCAGAGGGCGAGTGGTGGTGATTTTTATGCTAGGCAGTCGGGGGGCAAAGTTAATGAAAGAGGCGGTCCCCCAAGCAAAGCCCTGGCGATCGATATTTTGATGTGTGTCCCTGTTTGATAGCGGATCCTACGGGGATCTGTGAGAGAAGGAGCACACGTGTGCATGCGCGACAGTTCTGCGACACGCTGGCCCAGCCCATCACGTGCGGTGAAAAAAGCCAGTACACTGGGCTGGCTCGGCTGGCTTCCAAATCTAACTTGCGTAGTTGTGTGTCAGTTCCAGTGGCACGCTTGGATGCGAGTGCACGGGTGGTCCATCCCCCACTTGACCACTTCAGTTCACATCCGCGTCGTTTTTTTGCTCACAGAATCACACATGAATATTTCTTCCCATCCTTTTACTTCTTTTTCTTTCTTTTTTTGCCCTTTTGAATTTGAATTTGAAGAAGAATAATTCGAACCTTCCCCAGGTAACGTTCATATTGAGAATCAATTATAAACCACGTAAATATAGATTCACAGCTATAGTAATTAGTCATAATATTCAAAATAAAAATAATAATTAAAAAAAAAAAAAAAAAAAAAAAAAAAAGAAGAAGAAGAAATTATTGAGCCCATTTGGTGGTTCGATCTCATCTTGCCAGCTATAAAGACATTAAACTTGAATTTTATAATTATAATTATTATTATTATATATTTGGAAGATAGCAATTAATTATATATTTCGAAGATAGATTTACAAATTCGACAACCCACATACTTTGTAATTATATTATTGGCAAAATTATTGAGAAGAACGCAAGAACGAACACTAATTGGTGAGGAAAGATATATATATCGATAAACATAAGAAATTTGAGGCTTTAGTTAGACTGCCTATCTTTTGGAACAAAACAATTCTAAATAAAACATAGACTTTTGCAATGTACGTGACCCAGCATGCACCCTTGTACATGGACAGGACCGAGGTACTGATCAACCAATTTGTGGTGTGGAACTGGAACCCTAACTCTAATTGGTCATCCGATTTGTAAGCCACATAAAATTGTACTTACTGTCTTGCTCAATTTGTTATCCGTTAGCGACTTCTGCATGGTTGTTATGTGACACGCTCAGGCAAGTCTCACCCCACTAATACATATCATATCATATCTACATAGCTAGGGATGGTAACAGCTCGTTTTTTGTATGGAGTTCGATGTCAGTATGGATGACAAGTCGTGTTCGGATGTCAGTAGGGATCGGATGACAAGTCGTGTTCGCCTGTTAGGTTTAGGTCGTGCATGTCGAGCTATGGGTATAAGATTATTTAGATCATCTTAAACCTGATCCATTTAATTAAACAGGTCAGACCCTTTAATCCTAATTCGCTAATTTCGTATTGAGTTTATGTCGGATTCTCAAATCGTGTCAAAAATTATCAGTTTTTATGTCCCGTGTCAGGTTTTGGTCGTGTCGAAACATAAGTATAAGATTTTATAAGTCGGCTATAACCCGATCATTTAATTAAACGAGTCAGATCCATCAATTATGACCCGCTAATTTTGTATTTAGTTCGCGAGTCGTGTTAAAAATTGACGGTCTAAATAACACCCACCAAAAGAGGAAATTAATCAAAATTCAATTATTTATATATCTATCATTCCAGCTGGTGAAATGTGCTTAACAAGTTTGATGTAACATTGTAACATGCATTTTGAGTTTGTAGAAATGGTTGGGAAAAAAAAAGCTTATGATTAAGGGAACGATTATAGTCATGATTAGGGCTATGTCTACCCATTAGAATAGTCAACGGCCACTATCTGTCAATATAAGTTCATCATTGTTGTCAACTTCCCCACTTCACCAACCGTACCGTAATACTAATCTATATATATAGCTAGTTTATCAAATCAACTCTTAAAACTTGATTATTTCTTTATTAATCTTAATTGTCTAATTAAAACTTTAGAAAAAGTATATATACATATATTCAAGCCAACAATTTTCAAGTGGCATGGCAAATTGCATTAACTAATTTGTCGTTAGGGCATCACTGGTCCCCAACCCTCCTATATATACCATTTTCGAATCTAGCCATTTCAAGCCTACAAGACTTTTGACCATAGGATAGCCTTTTCCTTTTCCTACAGTTCAAGCTAACTTCTTCGTTTTGCCTGGAAAAATATGTTAGTTAAGACTATGTTATGATAACTTAATTAGATTATCTGACTGTTAAGATTTAGGGGTCCTGCTCCACCACTCTTAGACAATTTCATACAATTATACTGGTTGAATATATATTAACATTTAGAATAAGAAAGTTATCGTCGACCACAACAACTAATTAAGGATTAATATTATTCAGCAGAATGATATACGACTATCATACAATTTAGATTATATGATAGTAAAATTCAATCCTTAGTTTTTTATTTTATTTTTACGAGCAATGATCTGATGACTAATTTTTACGGCCATATTGTTAAGTTGTATGTATAATAATTATATAACCGTCTGCTAAATAAGATTATTCCTAATTAAAAGTTTACTTGCAAATAATATATATGCATGCAAATAGGTCGGACTTATCTGATCCAGAGAGTAATTTTTCCAACAACATTAATCTTTCACACAAGTTATATCTTCTTCAAAAAAAAATACTTATATAGGGATTGGTTGCTGGAATAAAGAGAGAAAATTTAAAATATACATATATATATAGAGAGAGAGAGAGAGAGAGAGAGAGAGAGTATATGTTATATATATAACATAAACAAGCATATGTTAGGAGCCAAATAACTAGAGCAAATTTTTCTTTTGTGTTCGCTCCTTTGATTTAAAGAATTTGTGATTCCTTGTAAAGTTTCATTTTGCGTTGTTATGATAAAAATGAAGTTTACGTTGTTACAATCTTAAGCGTTCCATATAACTTAAGTACAATTTTAATTGTGTTTATATGAGCTTTTAGATACCCTTTTTTTGCAAGCCGATTTTGAAATGTGAGTTCTACTTGAGATTTGTATCATTTGGTATCGAAGCCAATCACCACGTCGAATATAGGATTGGATGCAGCTCAACGAGTATGAGATTGAAGGGGTTGCGGATTTGTGGTCAAGTACGGAGGGGGCGAGCAATAAGTTAGATTAAAATGTCTTGGTATTATATATAGACATAGTGTTAAGTCATTGAATACTGATAAATGAGCAGAATCGTCAAAAGAGAAATAACTACTATCAGGTCAGTGTCAATAGAGTGGGTCACCATGAATTTCAACTGCGGAGCGTGATGGTATATTACGATTCCAATTAAGTGTCTCACATAGCTTAAGTAAAATCTTAACCTGTGTATATAATCTCTTGGTCATCCTCCATTTATAGGTCAGTTTTCAAAAATGAGTTCTACATGAAGTTTGTATCACATATCAGCTTCATGAAGACATTTTAATTCAGGTTTAAATTTTGAATATATGGATGATAATGGAGGGGGTCAAACGACTTATATTTTTCTAGATTTATGAGATATCGAGTAATATTTTTTGTATTAAAATCCCATATTTTTACCCTATACATTTGAATATTTTCCTTTTTCTAAATTTTTCATACACGTTTGTATTCTATATATATATATATATATAATTTGTGTACATGATATTCTAAAATATCAATATCTTTCTCATTACCGATAGCAATCGTGATATCTTGCAATATATCTCTTGATTTTGATTATATCCCACATTACTATACTCTCTCTCTCATGGAAGCTTTTAATCAATTTTATGTGTCATCTCCCTAATCACTTGTGTGCTACGGTGCCTAGCTGGTTTGTTTGTGCCATATACCTTTGCCCTTACTCCATCATAAAAAATCTTCCATCACGTGTGAGTCAATCACCACATTACTACACTCCCCTTCAAACAAAAAAGCTTTTTATCAATTTTATGGTCATTTCCCTAATCACTTGTGTGCTATGTGGCCTAACTGGTTGGTTTGTGCCATAGATTTTTGCCCTTACTCCATCATCAAAAATTTTCCCTCGCATGTGAGTCAATCACCACATTACTACACTCCCCCCTCAAATAGAAGCTTTTTATCAATCTTATGGTTGCGGGTCGTCTCCCTGATCAAATGTGTGTTATGTGGGTTTGATAGTGCCATGCAGTGCATGCACCTTTGCCCTTACTTTAGGGACTCTCGTTTGTGCCTGCACCACGAATCTTTGCCCTTTATTCTAGGGACCATCATCTATACATGCACCTGTCACTTTTGTCCCTATTCCAAAGACTCTTATCAATGCCTACGCCATTCCACCACATACCACCATTTGTTCTAATACCACTTATTACGAATATTGACACTTTGAAAGTCTTTCCGTAAGACTATAATATTGCATGTTTGGACTGTTTAATCACTACTTGTCCTAAAAGTTTAAGTTTATAGGAAGAGTTAAATTTAATCACTTAATCAAAATAGTTTAACACTCCCCCTCACGTTTGGGTTCAGACTTCCTTTTAATAGGTGAGGCCCAACACGTGAAATATTTAAGTAAAATGAGAGGTAAATAACGGAGTCAAGGTTCGAAATCAGGACCTTTGTCTCTGATAACAAATTTAAATTTATCTCTTCTTATAAGCTTAAGCTTTTAGAACAAGTGGTGATTTAACATGGACACCATTTAACCCAATGCTTAAGCCTATAAATTTGAGCTCAATTGTGTTATATTACATATCTTTCCAATATGTAATTCAATCATTTTACACTAACACGATCGAGTACATACACTCAGCAAAGGCATTTACAGAGAAGTAACATCATGGAATGACTCTTTTTTACTTATCAACCGGAGAGCTTTGTAATTACTGTAACTCTTTCTATTGCCCTAACTCGCATAATACTTATATTCGTAGGGCAAATAATTTCATATATGCCCTGTCCCAGTCACATGAATATTTTATCTGGTTGTTTTAGTCTCACCCCAAATGATGGAAGAGATCGAAACACCTTTCATGTGCAAAACTAATGCCCTTTTGGTCACTTATTCACTTTGCTCATTCATATGCATGAGACATGTAGCATTGATATACATGAGACATGTAACGAATAAGAGAAATGATACACACATTTTTAAATTTAAATTTCTTGACGCATGCATCATTAAAAATTATAATTAAATTTAAAATTTAATAATGAACTATATATCTAAAATCTAATGTGATTTGTAGTGCCACACATGCGAGAAAATATATACATGAAAATATGTATAACATTTCTTGAGAAATAAGAAGAGAAATGTTAATTGTCTTTAGAGTAGTGATTTTGTAGTTTGAAAAAAGGGGGCTTAATAGCAGTATTTGAAGAAATTTGAGAAATCTTTCAAACACCTTTAATTAAGCCATTGCTCTTGGCTTACATCCCAACCAAATTAGAGCAATATTTTTATTTTATCAAGAAGCCAACCAACTTTGACATCAAGGCTTAAGAGAATCAAAGATTAGATCCTTCTGTCCACAGCTTTTGAGACCGTGCATCTACCTCCCTCCTTTCTTTCCATAAAACCCATCAATTCACCTCCTTTTACTGCCTGTAAAACAATGCCACCACCGGAGAATGATTTCGGAGAATAATAAAAATCATTCTCCGGTCACTGATCACTTTAATCCAAATCTAATTTAATAAAGAGAGTTTTGCATAAAAATAAAAATATATTAAAAGCCACCAATGGATTAACAACAGGAACCACTTTTTTGACTAATACTGCCTCGTACACGTAGTGTGTATGGAGAGATGGTGTCATCTTCAAGCAAAAGGAGGTCCCACTCTCACTCTCTCTTTCTTAACATGGCTGGAAGAGAAGAAAATCTGCCTTTGCTTTTAACCTCATCTACTTCACCTCTTTACCTTTTTTCCATTTTCGCGTGTGAACAACTTCTTTGAATCTTCAATGACTTCTTCCTCACTTTCTTTATCTTTTACAAATTATCACACCCTCCATTTTTTTTTTCTCAAGCTATCCCACTTCTCTTTTACCCAAAAATTAAATAAGAAAAAAAAATAGTAACACATATACATAGATATAGATATGAGTAATATTATTATTTAGCATACTGCTATACAATTGTTATATAACTAGATATTGTAATAGTAAAAGGATTGCGGCCGTCTTTGATTCTTTTTATCTTTATCTTAAGTGATGATCTAAACATAGAGTTTTCTTGTCACATTATCAAGTTTTATAGCAATGATTAGCGGTTTCGTTTCACATAAAACCAAAAAAAAAAAAAAAAAAAGATAGGTTAAAAAATTAAATAAAAAAACACATTATACAATAACATAAATATTATTGTCTCGAGTAAACCCCCATACCATTGATTAAAAAGGCTAAATAAAAACCATTGAAAAGGAAAAAAAAAAAAAAAAAACTTCCGAGTTATTTGGAAATTACAGTAGTAAGCCATTGGCAATGGCTCGATTAGTATGGAAGTGTGTTGTCTCATAGACGGGCAATTCTTCGCGGTACCTCTCGATCCCGATGGCCGAAAGATTATCCAGTTCGAACAGATCGGAGCTTGAACAACTGGCGGCATCATCATCATCAGAATCTTCTTGAAGAACGTCTTTCATATGCAAGTCTTCCTTGATCTCTTTCTGATAACTCTTGAACAAATCCTTGGCGACTTCCTCAACCCGATAATTCGCTCCCATTACATAACATTTTATCTCGGCCGCGTCCTTTGGCCTGCAATCCTCGTCCACAATCACGCTAACCCGCGGGCAAAACCTCACCGACCTTTTCACGCCGCCGCCATTGCTGAATTGTCCTCTCGAAGAAGGCGTATTGCTTAGACAAGACCGTGAAAACGAAGAAGCGGAAGAACATGTAGACGTTGCGGTAGACTTGGATTTTCTCTCCGAACTGGTTTCGTAGGCCGACGACGACATCTTTGCCTTCTTCGCGTTTCCTGCAGTGAAAAGAGAGTTAAGAAAGCTTGCGAGGCGTCCGCCCGGCGATATCGGCTGCTTCACCTTCTTCAGATCGCCGTAGATTTTCAAGGCCTTGGATTTGGTCTTCACGAAGCCGTTCTCGTGCTTTGGCTTTTCCGATTGAGGATTCTGGCCAGAAAAACTGGTCCGAATAGGCTTCGGCCGCTGCATACCGTAGCATGAAGACCTTGATTTCAACGCATAAACCGATTCAGACGACTCCGACGACGAGAACCCCCCTCCGGAACTGGACTCCGAAGAGCTCGAGCTCGAATTCTGCAACAGACGATGAAAACCGCGGTCGTTTCGCGATTTTCTATCGAAATCCGCCGTGGAGTTTCGGCGGACGACGACCTTTTCGTTAACTTTCTTGTCCATCCACTTCTCGATCATGCATGCTCGTCGAAAGCTCGCCATTTCTTCTTCTTGCTCTTTCAGCTGGCCGCTGCTCTGTTTCTTCCTCATGGTACTTTCTCTGTAGAGAATGAGCTCCTTTTCTCTTTCTTCGCCGTGCCCTTCGTCGATGGACCGGTAAATTGCGTCGAGAAGAGTGGACGAGAAAGATGGGTTCTCTTTCCGGCGTCCGTGCCGATCTTCTCGTCCCGGTTTATCCCACCTATCCATGCCTTTTTATACAGAAGGGAAACAGCCAAACAGGAAAGATATCAATTATTTCTCTTTGTTGTCTGCTTCACAGAGAGAGAAAGTAAGAGGTGTTAATGGAGGCAAGCATGATTGTATGTGAAAGAAGCAAGACATTTGAAAGACAAGGGGTGTTTGTGTTCTGTTTGCTCCCTCACAGTGTCAGGGGGGCAAATGAGGAGGATAGAAAGCAAAGCATGGGCATTGATGGGTGCTTGATGTCTTTGACACAGAGAGAGAGAGAGAGAGAGAGAGAGAGAGAGAGAGCAATGAAAGCAAAAAAGCCACGCCTGTGGAGAGAAAGAAGTAGTAGAAGATGATTGAGAGAGAGAGAGAGAGAGAGAGAGCGTTTTCCTTTTAGACGCTGTTCCTTTATATACAATGCCTGTTTCACACACAAACGGAATCTATGGATATTTAGATCTAACAAAACGCCGATTTGCATTAGCGTAAGATAATTTCTGTGCTTATGAGAAATGATCAGAGCGCGTGCATGTAACTCCAAGTGCCCGAACTACTGCCAGGGTGGCAATGATGACGTGCTATATATACCAATTATTAAACCGTTTTTTTACCCCCTGCCCCTCCTCCCCCCCCCCCCCCCACCATTATTTAATTCATTTACCTCTTTTCTCTCCCTACACTCACATGAAGTGACATTAGATCCTTACTTTTCTTCCTAAAACAAAAAGCAAGGAAAGTTATTCATGTGTGGGGATCGTATGTACAGAAGATGGGGATCCTACAGCATCACACCCTATATTTCTCTGGGTCCCATTCTCTCTCTTTTCATATTTTGCAGACCGATATATAATTGTGATAACGTGTAAATAAAAATCAATCATTAATTTTTAAAAAAAAAAATTTATTAATTCAAATATTAATTTTTATTGTCATATCATTGCAATTGCATGATAATTGTATATATAACGAACTATTAAATAGCATTACTAACAAAAAAAAAAAAAAAAAAGTTGGTAACATATGGTTTCTCTGGCTTAATATTAGGGGTGTCCGTTCGTGTTTACGTGTCAAGTTCAGGTTATGTCGACGAAGCTTGGGTATAAAACTATATTAATTAACCCTAATCCGATCCATTTAATTAAACGGATCAAACTCTTCAACTTTGACCATTTAATTTTGTATTAAATTCACTAATCGTATCAAAAATTGTCGACCCTACTTTATTTAATTAGTTTCGGTCATTCTCCGTATCTCGGTGAGATCACCGAGTAAAACAACCCTTAAGTAGCTAGTGACATTAAAGCGTACAATATTCTCTCTTTAACTATATTTTCTTTTTGAAAAAGAAGGCCCTTCTAACTTTGTAGTATGGTGTGAATTGGTGTCGACTGTATTATGAAGTATTATTATTGCCAAGGCCAATTTGTGCCAGCTTGTACAGTCAACTTATGCGGCTCATTATACACCTTAATTGGCCACTATGAAATGCTTAGGGAGGTAAAAGGGCGATACCCTTTTTGTGTTAAATTCACTAAATTCCATGTTAATTTATAAATCTAGTCAACATGGAGGTTTTTGAGGCTATAATCTAGGTTTTTTTCTTTTTCTTGTTCTTTTCTTTTCCGAGATACAAAATCGGAGGAGAAAGGGGTCAAAGTGAGTCTTTCATACTCTTGATGCAAACAGAAGAAATAAAAGAAAGAGATCGACATGGGAATACTTTCATAACAATGATGAAAAACGGTCCATTTAACGTGCAATAGCATGTATCTGAAAATTAGCTCTTGTAGAGACCTCGGTCGAAAAGAAGATAAAAGAAAAATAGAATTATTAGTATGGTATATATGAATTCAACGTAAACAAATATGGTCGGCAAATCCTTTTAGCAGCCTATGATGAATGGCAATTAAATAAGGAATATATAATTAATGATGCATTTGATTTGGCAAACACAGCCTTGATTTTACTATTCTACAGAACAGTCCTCCACTTCAACAACATATATATGACACGACATAATAATGAAATTATCTGGAAAACATTTTGCCTCTCCAATTTTTATAATCCGTTTTACCTTTACTTTCAATTATTACTGCCATAGTTTTAACCTTTAACGGTGCGCATTGGTTCACAATTTGATTATCATTGGTTCCATTTAAAATTTTAAATTGTCGATAATTAAGGTGGATACTAAATTAAAGATAATCAAAATTAGTGAAAGACTGATATCACTTTTTCATTAACATTTAGAGATTTTGTTGATGCAAGGATATAATACTCTCATTACAAGGTATTTTGAGATTGAATTAATCATATTCTCACATTAGGGAAGCGGCATTCAAAAGTACTCTAAGCTATTTGGTAATAATTTTTTGGGAAACCTTCACTTATATCTCTTAAAGTATAGGCGTTTTTGCAATCATACTCTCGAAGTTTAAAAATTTGCAATGTCGGTATTCCTACAATTTTTTCCTTTTGATTTCACCCATTTTTTTTGTTAAAATGCCCGTCTTTATATATATATATATAAAAAAAAAAAAAAAAAAAAAAAAAAAAAAAAAAATTATCCTAAGGGTTAGGTGACCCACAGCCATGTGGATGGAATTATTATTGTTATTAGTTTTTGCATTTCAAGCATATTAACCAAAAAAAAAAAAAAAAAAGGAATGAAATTAAAAGGAAAAAATTCTTGAAATACCAACATTAACTTGGAGAATATTATGGATGCAAAAGCGCCTATACTTTAGAGGGTGTATATAAAGTTTTCCCTATAGTTTTATTCTTCATATATAATACACTGTACAATATTGATGCATTTATTTCTTTGTGTGTGTATTTATATATATAGTATTATGCATGTTGAAGTTGAAATTATATTGGAAGCAAGAAATAGTTTTTGTGTATGTATACGGCCGGGTTAGGGAAAGAAGTCAACTATAATTTATCTTCTGGTTGGTGTGATGTTTTAGAACGCCCACCAAGAGATGGTTATAATCATGATTTGTGCACAGCTTCTTAAGTACTGATATGATCATATGGAGTTATATTTATAACCAAACAAACAAAAAATGATCTAAATCACTTGGCAAATCTTTAATTTGCATGTTTACAAATGTCTTTGAGAGAGAGAGAGAGAGAGAGTTTTGTGGTGCTTATTTGCACAATGATTGCACTCGTGGCTCCCAAACTTTTGAGAGAGAGAGAGAGAGAGAGAGAGAGAGAGAGGGAGAGAGATGTGAAAAACTAGGCGGAAGAAAGAAGAAAGCACAAGTGATTTGTTTAACAAAAAGGCAGATATAGAGGGATTAGTACAAGAGAATGTGTGTAGGAAGAGATAAAGTGAGAGATTAATTGATCAAATATATATATATATAAACTAAGCAAAAGGCCTCAAAAAGCAACGTGTGCGTGTGCAGCGCGATCTTCTTCGATCCCTTTTCCTAACATGTACGCTTCTCATCGATCCATCCCTTTTCCCCTCCCTCTTCCCTTCAAACTCAAGAAAATCCTCCATTATTATATTCCCTACAACTATGCTAACCATGCTAATTACCTAGCTACCTATATCTATATATGCCTTTTGTCTTTTATATATACCAAGAAATTAGCTTATACTAACCATATATAGAAAGTCATGAACGATCAAGAAAATCAATGCAATCGAATATGTTTTCCAAACAATATATATATATATATATATATATATATATATATATATATATATATATATATATATATATATATATATATATAAATATTATTTGACATGAACAGCTAGTCACATCTTTATTATCATTTTTAAATAACTAATTAAGTTAAAGCTTCTCTAACTTCACTTATAAAGTTCAATTTCACTTAATAAATAAGTATTAGAAAGAAGAAAAAAAAAAAAAAAAAAAAAAAAAAAAAATTTGTCATGCACAGCGAAATAGAGCAGTGCAATATTATTTACATTGCAATCAAATATTAATTATTCCACATAATTCTCTAATAGACCTCTTCTTCTCGGTAGTCGAGTATACTACTAAAAAGTATTTGAGTAATATTCTCAAAATTCATAGTCTAGAAACACTTATTGGAAAACTGAAAGAGAGTTCTATCTTTTCACAATTTCTTATCTCAACTCATTTATTAGAAGACTATATATATAATCTCGATCACCATGTTGATGGGGAGTGAGCAGTTTAAAATAATTGCTCCCTAGAAAAACTAACTGACAATCATAACATATATCATATAAAACTGACAAGTGTTATGCCAGCCAATCATATTTGACAAGCCAGGCATTGTATCGCCTGACTTGAATACTGAAGGGCGCGCCCATATGGACGCCCTTTTTATTTTCAGCAGTAAGTAATGTGAAACTTAGTACACATGACTTTTTTTTCTTTTTTTTTTATGGGCTACTTATATTTTTAATATAAGACCAAAGTATTACAATCTATTTCCTTAAACCCTTAATGACCTCATCAAGACTAGAGTACATGCATGGTTAAAGTAATAGCGCAGATTCGTTAAACAATGTGGTTTTTAGAGAATAAAGCTTGAGTACAATGGCTACCAATCTAGCAAAGGAGAGAAATAGACGAAATTTTAGTTGAAATTAGGTATGTAAAATCTACATTTCTTTTCTAGTTAAAAGATATTGTTATTGATCAAAACGTCAAGGAAGCTAGACTGAAATTAAAGAGCACCTAGCTCTCTCCCAACCCACTTCACTAAAATTTCTTATACCATAGATTGGCAGGGTGTCCTACAAACATAGTATAGAGTAGGCCTACGAAAAGTTTGACAGATTCGTTTCAATCAGGTCATGGGGGATAATTAATGAGAGAAAGACGAAAGAGAGAAGATTCCATTCAGATCATGTGGAATGACCAATTTGGGGACCCAAAATGCAACTAAGTGTTAGATTGACATGCCCTAACCAAGAAAAAAGCTATTTCCCACTACCAATGAACGTATCTTACATAATATTCTTTTTTTAAGTCTCCACCACGACCCCATTAGATTAGACACATCAAGGCATGCATAATATTCCCACCACCAAAACAATTTGTTTGCTACCACATAAGTAAACTTGTCCTAATGCCTATTAGAATTTTATTTTGTTTTGACCAAAATTTGTTTGATATCCTTTTAACTCTTAATCCCTTCTTTTTCTTTCTTGTGTATGGAAGCTAGCACATAAGTGTATTTGTCCTTTATACGTATGCATGCAATAAAACCAACAAAATATTTCTTTTGTTTATACAAAAAATCCATCTGAGCGTAACCATATATAGTAGCACATATTCGTTAAAAACTAATGAAAAAAAGTGCCTAGACTAGGAGATAACAGGCGCTCCTTCAAGTCGGTTCAGTCATAACTAGATCCAGCCCTACTGAAGGCACTAGTGGACACCTAGCTGGGGCGTGGAAATGATCCTATAAAGGATTCGCATTGTTGGATTCATCTCCAGGTGCCACTAAACCACCACCTTGCTCAGTGGTAATAAAACCAACCAAAAATGAAATATAATATTCCTTAAGGATATTGGCATGGAAGCATATTGTTGTTCACTGTAAAAGTGTCTGCATGACCACTACATAGTTCAAATGAAGTAATGATGTTTCCTCATTTGATGAGCTAATCGCTGTGGCTATGACACTCACTAACTAGTCTATTCCAAAATGGACAATGGTGGTGACTTCCACAAGGGATATGAATGGATCATCCATTTTAATTTCTTCTTTTTCTCCATAATTCATCATCAATTTTAGTCTATAAGATGCTTCCCACCTCATCTCACCACTTCCAAATTGTATACAGCTTGGAGATCGATGATGGTGGTGCAGGACCAATGGACCATGCTTCCATCATTTTTCTCACCTTCGTTTCAACTGTTGGTCGCCCCAACCTTAGAGCTCCAATTGAGAACCTACATTACTTATGGCCCATCTAAATTTGTCATTATAAATCCAAGAACCAAAAGGAGTTGTGAGTCCACCTCATACACCTATTTTCTTTTTTATTTTTTTTTTCTCTTTTTTCTTATATATATATATATATATATATATATACACAGTTGAAAAGAAATTACATTAAACTAGGGCTGGGCCACCCAAAATAAACATAAAAACGTAAACACTAAAAATGAATGTAAGGGTAATGCTTTCGAAGATGCGAGCCTATTAATTCTTGGCACTGATGCCAAGAACTAGGGCCACCAATAAAGGTGGTAAATGGCGTATAAGGAATCCAAATGACCCAAATAAGGGTAATGCTTTCGAAGATGCGAGCCTATTAATTCTTGGCACTGATGCCAAGAACTAGGGCTACCAATAAAGGTGGTAAATGGCGTATAAGGAATCCAAATGACTCAAACACCATGGATAACCATTACTGAGAATATAAAGAGAATATATACAAAACAAAAAACAAAAAACAAAAACAAAAACAAAAACAAAAAAACAAAACAAAAACAAAACAAAAAAAATACAAAAATGCCCAAAAATACAACAGAGGAAAATAAAATCAACAAAGATAACTGAGGTAGAAGGATGGGAGTCTCTATTGCTAGCGCGTGTGAATCACGCGCCAGCTTCTGAAGACCTCTCCCCACCCGTGAGAGTCGCATTCAACCGGATAAAAAAATAAATAAATTAAAATTAAAATTAAAAAAAAAAAAAAAAATAGAAAACAAAACAAAAAATAAATAAACAAAACAAAAAAATAAATATAAAAAATTATGTCAATAACTTTTCTCACTTAAAAATCTAGGGGCTTTGCGGTGTTAAGACCTTTCATCATGCCTATCTTTGTTACTTTTTTCTTCTTCTTTTTTTATGGATCTTCTAACAACTTCATCTTATGGACCTTGTTGTGAGTCACATGTGAGTGTGGAGTCCTACACTAAGGAAAAATAAACAAAGTGAATAGCTAATATTCATAAGTGGACCCAAACTCATTATAGTTTAAGCTTTTGAGTTGGACTGGTGTCCCGACATGCCTATTAAGGTGCTCTTGGTGGACTCCATAAACAATTCTCTTCCTAAGAATTGGTATCAAAGTTATGGTTTAGTTTCCACTTAACGAATGGCATGGTCTTTAACGTATTTGGTTTGACTTTGGTAAAGAGTGTTGATGGCTCGTGGAGCAAAGTTGCATTTGGTGGCCTGCAATTGGTGCAACTCTTGTACGCGTGATACTCTTGGATTTGTAAAGAATTCACACGCAAGGAGTAGTTTGGTCAATGTGGACAACTATTTTTATATACTCTGTATCGCCTCAAAATGACAACAACATTATTTATAATAATCATTAAACATTTATAACAATTATATTGTATGGAGTTAGTTATGAGAAAGCTCACCCTCGAAGCTATTCTTTCGGATTCTTCCTTTTTCTACAACCTACGTGCACAAACACTCATTAACACATTCAGGATTCACTCTCAAACACACATGAATGCTATCAAAGCACTCACTGGATGAAAGGCAAAGGAAAACAACTTTTTCTTTCAGTGACTCGGCCTTAAATAGACAAATTTGCCTAACTAATGTTCATCTCGTTCGAACAAGATTAAAGTTCATTCAAACAAACTAGTATAAAATGCATGTTGAGTCAGCGTCTTGTCTTCCCCTAACCCACACACTAACTGACACGTGCAGATCCGATTTTATTCGAACGAGAGTGTGTTTGTTTGTTTTCATACACATATTCCTTATGATATATGGAGATGCTATGTTGTTCAAACAATATTGTGTTTGTTATTGACACATGAAAGATGTTGTTTCGTTCGAAACAGACCTAGTTCGTTAGAACGAAACCTCTCTATTCTTAATTTCTTGTAAGTTTTTATCTTGTTTTTCCTATCTTTTTAACCTAATGCTTATAGATTTTACATATCCAATCTTTGGTTAAGCACAGCATGTATTTTACTCATTTTTAATATTTAATATAAACATGTTTTATTTCCTGGTGTTACACCCTCGCATTGGCTTAGACTCGTGAAACAACTAATAGTTGTGATCACTATAATTGTTGAATATCCAATTATCTAATCATAAATGTACAAATGAGAACTGTAGAAGCATGTAAAACAATTAATAGAACTTACATATATGGAGTCATATACTGCACTTTATTGTAACAGAATTGAAGAATCAGAGGGAAGGAGGTTGGGTGACGTTATGTTATTTATATTGGCATGCAATGATGAGATAATCCATTAAAGAAGAAAAAAACAGTGCAGCGATATAAATAACTTGAAAAGTAACATATTATACACATAAATATTATGTAATTATGGAGATAGGAAGAACATATAGTCCTTCCTCCTAAATTTGAACTTAAGTCGTCATTACTTAATTAAGCAACTTTGGAGCCATTCAATTACTTCATAATAAGTGGGCATTCGCACTAAGAGTGTTACTAGGGGTTGTTGGGGAACTTTTTTGTTGTTGTCCAAGTGGGAGGAATCGGGGGACAACTTTTTTGGCCCGAGTTCGTTAAAAGTAGAAGGGATTCAAGCCCAAAAACCACACCAACTCGGCTAGTTGACGACTACCAAGGCGCTTAAAGGCCTACAAAAGACTACTCGAGCCCAAAATCTCGTAAAACAAGAAGGCTTTCATGAGTGTGAATATTAATCCCACTTCAACAAAGATGCCGGTTAAGGCTCCAGCAATAACAACAATGTTAAAACAGTTTCTAGTTCGGTAGCACAAGCTTCTGGAAAGTTCTTCTTGTCTTTTCTTACAAAACAGTAAGGTCGGTAAGGGTGCTTGCTGGCGGAGCTAGTTGATCCCACTCCGATACTTAAGTCAGTTCTTAGGAGGATGTGAATCAAGGGTTTAATCGCAATAATTTCAAGTAGAGCATCCCTGAATGCCTATGGGTATTTATAGTGAGGATGAGGATCGGTTCCTCTCGAAAATGGAGGGAGTTGATCCTCCAAACGTGAGTCTCCCATTACCCGGATCATGGGATCTCCGCACATCCAAATCATGGGTCTTCCTACATCCAGGATGTAGGCTTCCACATGTACGGACGCATTTGGATCATGTGAACCCACGATCTGGAACTGGATCGTGTGCGCCCACCACCCGGAACATAGGGCTGCTATGTATCCGGAACATGGGACTCAAAGTTCCCGAGACACATTCCGAGTATCTCAAGACGTCAATCTATTCATGTGCTCTTTGCGGGTTACTTCCTGGTGGGCTTGGTTATGCCATGCAACTCATCATGCGACCCGACCCTTTCAGTGAATCGATGGGCCCGATGGATGGACCGTGTAACTGGCCTTCTTTAGGACCATGAATGGTAAATGGGTCGACTAGGACTATCGGGCCCATTCACTAACTATTGGGAATATTTCCCAACAAACAGTTTGTGCAAGTACAACAATGAATGACAAAAAGTATCACAATGTCAACATCAAGAAAATGATCAGTGTGTGTGGATTTAAAATGAGGTGAGGAAAAGAGAGAGAGAGAGAGAGGATGTGATCAAGTGGTTATGTAGCAACACAGCGTTACTCCAAATCAACAGTAACTTGATTGTCTTCTAACGGTACCTCATGTAGGCTTCCTGCTTCCTGAATGCTTGCTTTTGGAAAGGATATTTCTATCCCTCTCATCCTCTCTTTGGTGAATTGTATTTTGGATGAGGTGATTGCTCGCTATAGGTGGAGTTATTGGGTCGGCTAACAGATTCAAGCGCTTGTATAACTTGGGCTTGATTTCTGACTAAGACTTGGTTGTTTTATGGGCTCTCATGCATTGTTATGCTTATCTATTTCTTGCTTCTGCTATGCTACTTATGTTCATACCTCTCCTTCTGAGGGCTTGGGTTGATCCTCCTTATATAGCGAAGCAAACCACCCTTCCAGTAATATGTTACGAGAATGATTTCTCAAACACGAAACAGGATAAATTATTAGGTTTTGAGAGAACCTAGACCTTAGATTCTGAGAGAGCCTGGACTTTTCAGATTCTGATGAAACCTAGACTTTTTCAAACACAAGGTTTGGAATTAATTCTGCTTACTTTTATTATCACTTTCAACACTTTAAATAAAGAAACACTTGAAGAAGATCACTCACAGATTTGTGATAAGTCTCCTATGAAAACTACAAAGCTTTGGAGATAAGATAAGTCATCTAGATACTAAGCTGGATATTGATCCATAGAACCCATTCTCCTACTCTAACTAAATAACAAACATCAAATGAAAGACTACGATAGATATCATAGTGATCCATTTAGCTACTGACCAACAATTGAAATACTAATACTAGCTGCATGCCATGCCTAGACTCCTGCATGCAATATACTCCTTCCACGTCATCTCATAACATTATGGGTGAGAAAAAGGATGTTTGTTCAAAATGTCAATGCTTGGTGACTACTCCCGTTTGGCCTTACTTCCCTAAATATGCAATATCTCTAAGAGATGATTTAGACTTTATGGGGAGCATTAAAAGTTGAAAATGTCTAAGAAAGAAAGATAGTCAAGGTTAATCTAGGGTTTAGCCAGTTGTTTTATTGCATACCACCTTTGCTGTCAATTTTCCCTAAGACCCATCAATTGTGCCAAGCCACACAGTACATGTTCAATATGAATTTGACAACAGATTCATTGGATCACATCCTTACCTACCAAACCATTGCTTTCCTTCTTCCCCCATAAGACACATGGGCTTGGCTCATGGTTACAGAGATATCGATCAATTTAGAGCTAAAATATGTCGTGGGTGGTTGAACCTTTGCGGAGGTTTTCTCTTTTGGCGTTTCCCACGTGAACTAGTACTACGATGCTTATAATCGTTTTGAAGCAATCTTTAACAAGTGAAGAATAAGGTCATGTCTCTTCTCTAAACTTGATGGGGCTTTTCCTTTCTGGCTTTTGAACACTCGACATATCTGTTTGGTCTTTATGGTAAATATGGGATGGGTTATCGACTTTGGCTTGTTTGAGCTTGGTCGTCAACTTCCCAATAAGATATAGAATAGCTGATCGACATTAGCATGGTCGTCAACTTCCCAATGTGATATGAGATTAGTAATCAACCCTAGCCTGTCTAAGCTAGGTTGTCAATTTCCCGAAAAGATATAGGATAGGCAATCAACCTTGGCATGGTTGTCGACTTCCCAATAAGATATGGGCTATGTGATCAGCCCTAGTCAGTCCGAGCTAGGTTGTCAGCTTTCCGATGTGAAATGGTTGGGTGATCAACCCTAGCCCATCCAAGCTAGGTTGTCAGCCTCCCAATGAGATATAAGACAGACCGTAGGTCTTTAGCAGTTGTGCATTGGGTGGCCTGCGAACCTTTAGCAGTACCTTGTAAGCTAGGTTGTAGGCCTCCAATAATAGCATGTCAGTAGGGTTGCAAATTTCCATCAGTAACATATGTTAGATCTTCATGGGTTGTATTTGTTTATAGTGATACAATTGGCCTTTTAGCTGATACTTTAGGCTAAATCTGTGGCATCATTCGAATTGGGCACTTTTGGCCTGAATGGTACATCTTTTATTGCAAGTCCCTTGTGAACTAACGTGGCAGTCTGTGCAGTATTTAGTACCACATCAACCAAAATTAAATTGAAAAATGCTTAATTTTTACTATAATCACCTACAAACTCTCGTGACAGTCCACATGAGTGTCATGTGACATGAGTAAAAAATTAAGCAAAAAAATTTGACAAGTAAATTTAAATGTTTAATGGCAAACGTGTCAGTCCACATCAATGCCATGTGAACTGTCATGTCAATTTTTTACACGACTTAAAAGTAAAGTGGTAATAACCTTAACTGCACTCCATTAAATGTGTATTTGATTGTACCTGTAATAAGAGTTGAAGACTCAACCTAGCCAACCAAAACCCAACAAAAACTTGCCAAAATCAATCTAAACCCGCCCGAGTTGGTTGGAGTCTTCAAAAGAGTTTATAGGCTCTGACAAGGGTCATGTCAAAAGTCTAGTATACAGCCGTACTTAAGAGCCCAAAATTCCAATAAATATCACGTTTGCTCGACCCATAGCACACACAATAATTGACACCCTGCTATGATAATATGAACGCAGTTGAACCAAGTTTAGTGGAACAAACATATCAATCGTTGTTTTATGATGAAATTAGGCACACCTAATCCTTTTTCCTTTCTTTTTCAGATTACTCCAATGGTAGTAGTAGTACTTTCTTTCCCTATGACATCACAAAGACCCAAAAATGATTTACATATTTGTAGCCAACAGAGAAAAGAGAGATTGAGAGGATAAGGATCCTTTACTGAATTTAAAAGAACTAAGAGAATTAAGAGAATTTAGACAAATAATTGTAAAAGACTAATAGAACTCACCTGACAGAATAAGTACTTGAACAGCTTAATTCTTATTTGGTCAAATAAGCCTCATAAGTGATCTTTCACAATCACATGTTTAAATTCTTTCAAATTCAGACAAATAATTGTAAAAGATCTTAATCATTGGGAGAGTTGTCCAAGAAGGTGAGGGATGGGTTTGAGCCTTGTGGGTGGGGCAGTGCATGTGTGCAAGGGGCCGTAGAGTCAGAAAAAGGAAAAGCGTTGGCGATCCCGAGGGATACAAAACATGAAGGCATAAAGTAAAAACATACAAAGAACAAAGCCTCTCTTCCTCTAAAGACAACAAAAAAAAACGGAATAAAGCATCCCTCCTCACCTTTCTTTCTTCTGACAAAGAGAGGGAAGACAAGAGAGCTCAGCCTTTTGCATGTTTTAATCAAACACTGAAAGCATGGTTGTCTAGACAATTTTAATGATTTTTAACATGAAAAAAATAAAAAATAAAAAAATAAACCAATACTTCCATCATTTGATCTCACGGAGTGTCCACAATTAAAACATAATATACAAGTGCAAATCACCAAATAATATGCTTCGATGAAATTAAGACTACTGCTACAACAATTTCTTATCTAATTTGTACATCATGTGGGCTCGAAATCGGTAGAGCTCATGGAAATCACCAGAGGGAAAGGAAAGTGTACACCTTTTGCCAGAAAATCAAAGTTATGCCTAGCTCACAAAATAATCGGGGGCGTGTAAGCCACACCATGCTACTTTTACACACAACTTTTAAGCAACTAAATGACGTAGGAAATATAAAAATAACATGGTTGAAACCCATCTATTAGGAAGAGCTCACTTGTGATGGGGGTAAAACTGTGAGGACTAAATTTTCTGCAATCGGAGTTGAAAAAAGAGACCAAAATGCAATGCAAACACAGTAAATTGAAACTAAACACCACCCGCTGCATTAGATAGAAAAGAAATTGACTATTCATTTCACAAAGACTGAAAATTTTCTATAGCTACTTCAATCCCTTACAAGAAAAAAGGGGTTAAATTCGTGTTTCCATCAGAAATTTGTTGTCCAATTGAGATGGCCCAGTTGGGGCTGCTGATAGGCACCAACCTGTGCCCCAGGAGCAGCTGCAGCTACACCGACTCCAACATTACCACCCATAGCAGGGCCTAAGTGGTGTGGGTTAGCGATTGCAGCAGGCTGCGGAGGATGGTACATACCTGGAAATTGCATGTGGGAAGACTGTGCAGCAGCTGCGTTAAAGGAAGCATGACCTGTGTGGGATGGCATATAAGCACCATGGGGCGATTGCCCTGGCATGTTGTAATATGGAGTGGATTGCAAGCCTGGAAGCTCCCTCGAGTTCTGAATCCAAATTTCAGATGCCTCAGCCTGCCATGTCAAAATATTGAAAATAATAAACAAGTTATAATCCCAACTAATTGCAATTGAGAGAGAGAGATAGAGAGAGATGCATCATAAGGGCTCCCAACAGTAAGACAACTAGAATTTATTTGATTGAAAATACACACCAAAAAACAAGAGGAAAAGGCCAAGCACAGTCAAAGACAAGGTACACCCCTGGTGAACATGTATCTAACAAACTTGCGCTCGTATTGCAGCTCATTAAATCCAAAATACATAAACATACATCCATTGTATATTTTTTACACGATCAATAATCCACCTTTAAATGGCAGGCACCTATATATATTTTTCTGGGATGCAGCAGTTCATGATAACACAAAGCAGAAATGCTAGAAGATGAGGAAATAGGATCTGGTCACTATTGCACACAAACAAACACACACACAGGTAAGTGTTATATTAATCAACATCAAAATGAAAAATTTAACAAATTTGAATTTCAAAATTCAAGCAACTTGTCTCCTTGAACTGAGATATTAGACACCAATGCCACAACTAACATCATTTAGATATAAAAGGACACCCAAAAATTACTTGAGGCCTCTTCACTTATCTGGGGCAAGTCTCAAGATGGAACCCTTTGATGCATCAAACAAACATATAAAACAAGAAAAACATTTTTACCTGAGGATTTGAGACATAAAGATTGCCATCTTTGTATTTGATTCGAGATGAATCCTCAAGCCCAGTTGCTCCACCAACTACGCCAGGAGCATTGATAGCATACCCAGTTGGATTAGTAAAATTTCCAAACCCTGTGGGACTGCCAGCAGGAACAGGCTTAAACTGTTGAATTCCATACTTCAGGCTACTCGCATTTAGATGTGAACTACCCCCTGGCATCAGCAAGTAACTGCTACCATTTGATGGGTGAGGGTAGGCAGGGTTATTAGAATAGCCAGGCATGGCCATTGGCGAAACATAAAGTGGAGGAAGGAACTGACGGTATGGCATAAGATTTGCAAAATGGGAAACGTGAACTTGCGGGTACATCTGTGGTACAGGTGGTTGTTGCTGCTGCTGCTGTACCATGGCAATTGTAGATGCAGGGATGCTATTGGCTGTGTGCGAACTTAAAGCCTGTACTCGTAAGAGACAGCAAAACATCAATTGAACTGGTAGCATCAAACTTTGCAGGTTTATGGCGAAAGCGCAAAGACCATTACATGAAAAATATACGTGTATGACCAGAGAGAATTAAAGATCAAACCTTTTTGAGTAAATAATCAAAATTTTGGAAACTTATAAAGTGGTTCACTAATAACTACTAAGATCAGCTGGCAATCATTGTTAGTCGTCCATAAAATATTCTATTTTCTATATAAATACATGCCCTACAAAATGAACAGAAAAAATATAACCAAAAGCCACTAAAAGATGAGCAGTATCCAAGTGGTTGTTATGCAGCCCCAAAAATAAACATTACACAAAACAGGGTTATGTCTTCATACAAGTGCACAGAGAGATAAGCAGAGCAAATTTATGCCATCTAACAACAATAAATCAACCAAATTTACCTCCTGAGGAGATGGAAGACCCTGGCCCCGTACAGATTCATCCATTGTGGGTCTGAAATAGGGTATATCATAACCAGTCTGAGGATCATATGCCTGCTTGAAAACCAGTACGCGTCATAATGCATGATAATGAGAAGTGAAAGAACCTAATGCCAGAGTATCAATAATTACAGTGATAAAGCCCACGAGTCTACAAAATATTAAAGGTCAAGCAAATAGCAACTTTCACCCTCCCATTGGTTTAGCAGGTAAAATTTTGAAGTATCAGACGTCTAAAAAATGAACTCACCGAAAAACCTGGTAGTTCAGGAGTATCTTGATGCTGATGCGACTCTGAAGGAGCATAGGGTGGACTGTTCTCCCGAACCAACCCAATATCTGCATAATTGTCCAAATTCCGAGGGCTTGAGGACTCTTTTTTATCAGGCAATTGATGCTCAGACGCCACTACAGATGCTGGAGAATCTGATCCAGAATTTCTAACTTGGGCATCACGTAACTCAGCTGGCTTGCTGCTGCAAGCATCATCACCAGAAGACTCTGGAGCTGACACCGACAAACTGCCATCACGCATTAGATATTAATATTTGCTCAGGTAAATTATATATTATAACCAAGTAATATTACGCCTGAATATAAAAAATGTAGAAATAAATTTTAAAACAAAAGAAAATTTAAGATACAAACAATCATATTTTAGATGTCCGAAGTTTTTCACTATCCCAGAATGTAAATAATTTAGAGAACGATAAAAATAACACTAACCTTGCCGCAGGTTCCACATTTGATTCTTCTGTAGTTCCTACTGGTTGCAGTCCCGAAACAAGATTCCTAGAAGAATCAAACTCTGTCCCAATGCTGCCAAAAGTAAGGCGACAGCGATCAGTCTCAGGGACTCGAATATGCTGGGCTATGATCACATTCTGATGTTCATTGACATTTACTCGTGAGAGCTTATCTTGCAGCTTAGCTGCTTCAGATTCCAAATCCTTTGAATTCTCAGCAGGAGGTGAAACCGACTTCCTAGGTGTTCCAATCACCCCGGGGCTGCTAACAGCAGACTTTCGGCTTGATTTAGGTTTCCACTCTATTTTCTGCTGGGAAGCTGCATCAAAACTCATGATCAGCTCTTTTCCAAAAGTTTAGGAACATACATGAACTACAGGATGTAGTGACGACCACCCCCCCCCCCCCCCCCGGCGCTTTTCTTTCCCAAAGAGGGGGGCCCTTCCCCTTTTTTTACTTATCAAAAAAAAGGGACACTAGTAAAATGGGCCATTCTAAGTTGCTAAATTCATGCATTAAGTCATTAATCAAAATGTAACAACACCCTCAAATAATTAGAGGGCTTAATGGAATCGTAAAAATAAATAAATAAGTAAATTGTTGGAAAAAAAATCTGATTTTGATGAATATTTTCCTTTAAAATAACAGAAAACGAGCCTTCCTATACAATGCTGTGTAATTGAAAACATTAGATGTAAGCAGCTTGCAAATATTTGGCTCTACTAAAGACAACTTAAGCTTTTCATACTCCAAACAAATAAAACCAAAGATAAGCTACTTAAGTTTTCTATTCACATTCTAAAAGTTATCTTGCTTAAACAAGTTCTAAACCATGACCACAAGCATTAGCAAAAGTTTTAGCCTGGAATCAGATTACCACAATTGTAAAGATTTTGACTAGCACACAATTAAAATAAGCTTCTACTTCAATTTGCACGAACAAATTTCCAGTCGTCAAAATCTAGTGAATGAAGACAACTTAATTTTCTAGGAACATTTCATTAAAAACATAGTTCATTTTCGACGAGTATACCTTTTTGATGACCTGCAAGTTGCTGATGTGGCCTGCTATTATACTGGTTGTTTAAGAATGATCTGCTGACTGACATGCTGGCAACAACAGAATCAGTTGTAGTAGTTTGGCTGAGTTGGTCGGTTCTAGAAATGGTGTTGAGGGGTCGAAGTGATTCCTCTTTGGAAGAACCATCCTTTCCCAAAATTGAATTTGAGAAAGAACTACTTGGCACAGCTGACGTTTTGACAGAGTTGTCAGAAGACTGTCGGCGGACGCCAACTACCCCAACTTCACGCTTAATAGCTCCAACAGTGCCTGAGTATCTGGAATCTGGAGATGGCACATGAACCGGATCTGTAGAAGAGGAATACACCCCAACAGCAGAACTGCTTGATGCCAGAGATGCAGGACTTGGTTGGGAATTGTTCGACTTTGCTGCTGGCACCCGTAAATTTGTGTTGGGAATTGAAGCCCGCTTATCCTCTAGTACTGCTTTCCAATCAGTACCCCTTGAACTGACATCTCGAGCATGTCTAGGGTGTGAATCAGTTGTCCCATTCAAAGTCTGAGATGAACTTCGTCCACCAGAGGGCTTCTGACTGCCTGAGGTTTCTGTTAAGCTGTGAAAAGAATAACAAAGACGATACATAAACTACTTGATTATACAGTGCAGAATATGTGCTTAGTCAATAGTCAGGTCATGCTCCACTCCATCTTCTTGACAGCATTTGTCTAATTCATTGTCCACAAAATCCATTTCTTCCTTAGAAATGGATCATAATTCAAACAAGACTCTCACATTCATCCTGTTCCCAGCTTTGCCTAGTTATTAATAAGGGTATGGTGCCATTACTACTTTTTTTTTTTTTTTTTTGATAAGTAAATGAAATTTTAAAAAAAGCGTAAGACGCCCCTCTAAGTACACCGGAAGTATACACAAAGAAACACCTAAGAAGGCAAAGAAAAACGAACAAGGAAATCAGATAAACTAATAGACACGGGTGACAAAAAAGCCTCCGTCCAAAGATACAACATAAGAAAAAACGAAGCAACAATATCCTCCATGGAATTCTCCAAGTCTTCAAAACACCTAATATTTCTCTCCTTCCAAACACACCAAAGAATGCAAATAGACACCATCTTCCAAACTGCAGCACTCCTTGACCTACCCGCCTTCCACCAACATGCAAATAAATCTACAACTCTCTTAGGCATAACCCAAGACAGACCAAACCGAGAAAAGACATGATTCCACAAAGTAGAAACCACATCATAATGAAGAAGGTGGTCTACAGTTTCCCCATCTCTTTTGCACAAATAGCATCTATCCACAATGATGATCTTTCACTTCCTGAGATTATCCACTGTAAGAATCTTTCCAAGGGCTGCCGACCACACGATTATCAGGCATTAACCGGTTTTCTTGGTGGAGATGCCTCTAGGGGGATGCATTACTTATGGTTATGTTCATTGCAAAATGTAAACTAATTTCATTTCTTTGAATCTCATCCCTTAGTTCTCACCATCTCATCCCTTACTGGAAACCTGCAGCACCCTCCCAGTCCCCTACATGGACCTAGAAGTCTCAATTTCTTTATTATTGATCTTTCTCTCGTCCTTCTATTCTTTGGCTAAAAGCCAAAAACTCATGATATCCTTTTGATATTCTATTACTTTTTATTAGATGTAGCATGTTTAAAAGATGGGTACATTTGATAATGGTTTTCAAAAGTGTTTTATGGTTTTGGTTTGAAAAAATGTTTTGATGTGATATAAATGTGAGAAATGTATTTTGGTGGGGTCCACATTTAAAAAGTGTTGTGTTTTTAAAAGTGTAGCGTTTTCTATTGTTTGTTAATGGTATTGAAAAGAAGTGTTTTTGGTTTTGAAAACATAAGTGTTTTAACTATTACCAAACGAGGCCTGCTAGAGCTGTAATCGAACCGAGTCGAGCTGAACTTTAAGATTTCAAGACTGGCTCGTTTATGACTCGAGCTCGAACTCGAGCCGAGCTATGAAATGTGTGTTCAAGCTTGGCTCATTTAAAACTCGAGCAAGCTCGAGCTCGTTGAGAATGTTATTTGAGTCGAGCCGAATTACTCAACAAGCTCGACTCAACTAAAATTCAAGTTAGACTATTAAATTTTTCAATGTGTGACCAAAGCGAAGTTTAAGCCCAAGTTTGTGAACAACCTCTATACATTTATTAATAACATAAATATATAATATGTAACAATATAAGGCATATTATAAAATATAGTACATAACTATAATATATAACTAACAAATTAACAATATGTTATTATATATAACTAGAGAGTATAAACTATGGTATATGTATAATGTAAGGAAGTAGTAAGTCTAATATATTCTATATAACTAAGTAACTATAATATAAGTATAATATATAACTATTGTTAACCATGTGTGATATGATATGTGTTTATATATATATATATATATATATATATATATATATATATATATATATATATATATATACACTTATATACTAACTAATCAATATAGTTATATTGTTATATGTTAACTATTAATAACTTAATATGTTAGTTTAACATATTAAATACTATAATCAAAGTACTATAATTAATATGTAATACTATATTTACTTAGCTAGTATACTATATATAGATAGATAGATAGAAATATCGAGCAACATATAGTTGATCATATTTACATAGTATATGTTAATTTTTTTTTTATGAGTAATAAATTTATTAAAAAAACGTAAAGGCACCCCTAAGTACACAGGTAGTATACAAGGGAGCAAATTAGCCCAAAAAGAGAGAAACCCAACAAACCCGCGAGACACTAAAAACCCAAGACCTAAGACCCACGAGGCACTCAACGCTACATCATGTAAGCCTTGCTTTCCCGACGCCGGGAGGTTGCATAATCATTGTCATAATTGATGAAGCTTTTCAAATTCAACATCTCCCTCCTACCTTTAGTCTTTTGACGCGCAACCATAGATTCCCGGTGAAACTCCTCTTCACTAACGCGAGCATCCAGGATAGCCAAAAGCGAAGCCTCATACTCTTCATCAAGCGGATAAACACCCAAAGGGAATGGGGATACTCCATCCTCCCCATCTCAAACCTCAGCGCCCTGATCCCACACAACCTCCCTAGACAGACTAAAACCAACGGGCCATTTCTGAGACTCGACCAGACAGTTCACCCTAACGTCCTCACCCTAATTAGCTAATGGAGAGATGCAATGACCCAAATGAGAGGGAGACCCTACCACCTCATCTTCCTTATCAACTAGGGTCGACGATGACACGACCGGCACTTTAGGCGAAAACTTGCCTTGTCGAACTCGAGTTGAGAAAACCCCTCCATAAGAAACCCCTCGCCGAAGAAGTTCGCTTAATGACATCCTTCACAAAAGCTGCCTTGTCAACAAAGGGTGGCACCCGAGAGCTTTGCACTAGCTTAAACTCCAAAGGAAGCTCTGACTCTGGAGTGGCACTCGAGAGAGAAAATGAATCCCATCAGCAAAATCTAATCTCATCGCCGCGACGGAGTCGGAAAATAAACGCTCATCCATTTTCACTACTCGACCTTCCCTAGCCTTCCTATAATACTTCTGAAACAGCTTTGAGGTCGATGCCATTGGACAAGAAAGACGAAGCCTCTCTCCCAACTCAGAAACCCCCCAGGAAGAACCACCGAGGAAAAGGAGAACCAAAGTCGCAACAGACCCCTCAGACTTGAGAGAAGCTTCCAAAGACATTGTAGCTGATTCTTGCTCAAGCAGAGATGTCAAAGGAGAAGGACTAGGGGTGAGCAAAAACCCGCATACCCCGCCCCAACCTGCATCCCCGCCCCTTAAAATGTGGGTTTTAGTATTTTTTTAACGGGTATGGGTTGGATTTTAACCAACCCGTGCGGGGCGGGGCGGGGCGCAGGTTTTAGTTTGTTTTTTTTTCCTCGGCTCCCCTCCCCGCCCCGCCCCGTGTAAAAAAAAAAAAATTAAAATGCCTAACCCTAAATCCCTGAACACTTCTCCTGCGCCGCACCCTCCTCCCCCCTCATTTTTCTTTTCTTTTCTTCGTCTTCCAGAGACTTCTTCACGATTTCCAGCATCTTCCTCGTTCTTCTTTAGTTCTTTCGTTCTTCTTCAGTTCTTCCCATTTCTTCTTTGGGAAGAGATGACCATGGAGCCCCGTTCTTCTTCAGTTTTTTTCATTCTTCTTTAGTTCTTCCCATCTCTTCTTTGAAGAAGAGATAACCATGGAGAGCTTGATAGGCCTAGCCGAGTCACCAATCCTGTGGAGACGTCATGAAGCTCCAGATCAGGGTTGACGAGGAGACTGGGAACGATGGGAATATCGTCGACGCTCGCTTCAAGACCGGTATTGAATGATTCCCCTCTAACCTCTCATCATTTTTTGTGATTTGTTTGAATCTGGCTTTTGTGATTTGTTTGAATCTGATTTTCTTGTTTGGTTCCTAAGAAAATTTAGCTTTGGTTTGATTTCTCATGTATCTAAGAATTAAACCCGCATATCCCCACACCCCCCGCCCCGCATCACCCCGCACCGCACGGGTTCTCCCCATTTTGTGCGGTTCGCAGGTGCGACTTTCGCAACCCACAGGGGTGCGGGGCGGTGCCAAAAAATGGGCATCCCCTCCCCATGCTCAACCCTAAGAAGGACCGAGACTCACAGGGACAAGCCCATCCCGAACAGTGGAAACCAAAACCTCGCTACTCAACTGGTGGTCCTTCGAGAACATCTCATACCCAACCTCTGGCAACCCCAACACCGAGCCATCCATCGGGACAGACCCAAAGTAAATGTTAATTAACTAGATAATATAATAGTTTATGAACTAACCAATTAGTATGTTAACTAATACGTACACATATAAATATTAAGTAACATATATAACATATATTACTTAATTACTAATATACATGCTTAAATTTATATAACTCATTTTTAGTGTATATATATACACACACACAAGAGATATGAACAAGCTAACAAGTGGGACTAACTTTTTTGATAAGTAATAAACTAACTTTATTAAAAGCGTCAGGTGCCCCTTAGTACACCGGCAGTATACAAGAGAAAACGCAAAGCTGGAAAACGAAAAAAAAAACAGCTCAAAAAGAGAAAGAAAGAAGCCCACCAAACAAACCCACGAGAACCTAAACCTACAAGAACAAAGAACCCCAACCCAACCCTCAAGGAACACATAAGAAACCCACCCAAAAACCCACAGAAACCGACACCCTAAAACACAACACCCGTAGCCCACAAACAACCCACAAACTACAGAACCTGAGCCTTTCCTTTTCTACTCCTAGAAGGCACACTCGCACCGTCATAGTTTATGGAGCTCTTCAGATTCTGCAGTTCTCTCCTTCCTTTGATCTTATACCGCTTCCCCATACTACCCCGATGAAAATCTTCCTCAATGGCCTCCAACAAAGCCAGGGCCGAATCTTCATCCTCAGCACCATCTGACTCCCACTCCAAATGTAAGTCGGGAGGAATAACGCCCAATGGGTGAGGAAAGTCACCTTCCTCTCCCTGATCCCACAAAACAATCTCCCCACATGGGCTAAACCCTACCGGCCACTCCTAAGATTGGATCAAGCCATTTGAGTTGGGAGTCTCACCCTTGTCAATGGTCATCGATTTGCAGCCGCTCAAGGGGGAGGAAACTCTCGGGAGAAGGAACCCGCGCCGTAGCCCCACTCCCCCACTTGGCATCGGCAGGTTCTGAACCACAGACCCGTCCAAAGCCTGAGAAGAAGTACCCAAACACTGCGTCATCGGCGAGCTCAAAGCTATCATTGCCTCATCAATCAAGGAAATATCCAACTTACTCGCTTTGGCCTTCGATTTCCGTTGATACCTCATGACTGATTTTGTTTCGGCCGGGTAAATGGGAGCCCCACTGTCCGCCATCACCGGAAGAGACAAACGAATCCTATCTCCCAACGCATCCGCCCCCAAAGAGGGAAACTCAAATCCTTTAGAGTCCGAATCCAGCCCCCCAAGCAGACACGGAGTTAAGTCACAAACAGTCACTTCCGATCGCAGGTTGGGCTTCGCCACACACACTGAGGCAAAAGGATCTTCAACCACCGCCGTGCACAAGCTAGGACTTGCGCTGGAGAACTCGCCAGCCTCCAACAGCCCTCCACCCATGCCAATCGTCGTCTTCACCTCCGACCTAGACCCATCTTGCCGGGCCAAAACAGGTTGAGCGAAGAAAGCCGGATTCTCCACCGGAGAAGAACCCCCCATCCACAATGAGCCTAACTTGAACACCGGAAGAGTAGAAGTCGAACCGTCCAAGGCTTCCGGCGCCGAAGAGCCTAAACCCGACATTCCAGAGTCCAACCTCGCTTCGTCGAGACCACAAACCTGATCCGGGAAAAACCTCTTAGCCTTCTTGGGGTTGGGCTTAAAGCCCAACTTCCTAGAACCATCCCTACAGCGTGACCTTCTAAACACAGCTGAAAAGATCCTGCATCGGCCCAGTTTCAGCCCAACAGAAGAAATCCTGCTCCAGCCCACGTTAGACCCACTCACCCAATCCAGCCAAACTCCAACCTGTTCGAGGATCTTTCTGCAGACTGAGACGTCGCAATCCCTTGTACTGCACTCTCTGCCTTTTCGAACATTGGAGCCATCGCCACAGTGGTCTTTACCCACCGGATCCAAGAGGCTTTTCTCCCAGGCGGAACAGTCCACCGCCTGCCGGACAAACACGCAAGACCGCTCCTTTATCGGGAACTGCTCCTCCTCGCACCAGGCCACCTCCTCCTGCGAGACCAGATTCCAGCCACCAAAAGCAGGGATGGTTGGCATCGAGCGAACCGCCTCCGCGAAAGACAGTGGTCCCGCTGTCTTTCCCAAACAAACCCCCACCTTCTTCCCCCTTAACTTCTCCTCAGGCGAGGAAACACCGAACCCACACCCTACCGAAGAACCAAAAGACAGTGGGACTAACGAGCCAGACAAACAATCCAATCGAGCTTTAAACTAGCTGAGCTCGCGAGCCTCTATTGAGCTTTGTCGAGCGAGTAGCACTTACTAATCGAGTGGGTTTCTACAGTAACGAGCAAGTTTCTACAGTATCGAGCTCGAGTTCGGATCGGGCTAAATCGAGCAAGTTGTCAAACGATCTGGTTTATTTATAGCCCTAAGGCCTACACTTGTTTTCTTTAGCTTCGAAATGAAGAAGTACAGTGTGGAAACCAATGATTATAGATCATTTGGACACATGACCAATAGATTCTTTGATGAAAATATTATATCATTTTACACTAAGGCACAGATATACAACTAAGAAATATATAGGTAATGTGAGGAGAATAAACAAAATTAAATGTATGAAACAAAGAATCTTACCCCTTTTCAGGAACATTTGAGATCATTTTCTCATTGGTAGACATTGTACATTGCGGCGAAGCAGGCTTTACTTCGTTATCTGTATTTTGATTAACTCTGTTATCTCTCACAACACGGAACTTGATGCCTGCATTTAGCAAGAAAAATTCAACCATCAACAAGCAGTCCACACACGCTAAACAGAAGAAACAAAACCAGTGGTCCATTTTCATAAATATTTGGGGGGAATATGTCAATGTTTTCAATGCACAAATATAAAATACATAGTACAAAGAAACTATAAAGCTTTGCAGATTGTACAACATGAAGAAAAATGCTGGACAAATTACAAATGTATCAACTATCAAGTAATGCCAGAATTATAGTAGGAATTAGTGCAAGGATGAAAGAACAAGACCTAAGTTCAAAGAGATACATTATAAGCTCACTATAAACTAATTGATACTTCTCACTTTGGTTGTTAGTACTTCATTCATGCCTGTAACCCATCCACACATTAACAAACTTCACATTTCAAAACAATTGACCTAACATTTACTAAATATCAAGTGCTATATTTGCTTTGAATAAAGTGTTCACCCAAGTTCAATACAGTAAATTCTTAAAAAAGTATACACTTGTTTATAGCAAGCTGAAATCACAAAATCCAAAACTTCGCCAGATAATGTGTTTTAAAATTATATCATATAGGTCAAATACTCGAATTTGAATTTCAAAACAAAGAATAAGATAGAAATGGCAATTATTACCCCATAGTAAAATCTTTTTTTTATGTTCCCAAAGTAAATTCTTAAAGATGCATACTTGTTCATAGCAAACCAGAAATCACAAAATCAAAAACTTGGTGAAGTAACGTGTTTTACCTTTATATCATCTAGGTCGTATACTTGAATTCGAATTTAGAACAAAGAATAAGATACAAATGGCATTTAGCACCCAACCATAGTGATATTTCAATTACTTACCAAAAAAATCATCTTCTTCAACAATTTCAATGTCAAATTTTTCACCAGATTGTTAATAAAAATGAAAACTAGAAACAGGGGTGAAAAGCATATTTACCAAATACTAAAACTGAACAGCAGAGTACCTTGTCTAAAGGATTGATAATCAAGTTAAAAAGTAACCCCGAAAAAAAAAAAACAAAAAACAAAAACAAAACAAACAAACAAAAAAGATAATAAACTAGTGAGATTTAAATTACCAGGTGAAGCATTCCGTGTATAGCCTCCTCTTCGGACATTACGGTCAGAAAATGTCTGAAATTTTATCCCTTGACCAACATTCTCAGAATGTCTTCGTGCATCTTCGGAATGTCTTCGTGCATCTTCGGAATGTCTTCGTGCATCTTCAGAATGTTTTCGTGCATCTGCAGAGCCCTTGTGCCCCGTATTCTACATGCACAATTTTTTTTTTTTGACAAGATATTACTTAGCACAAAATTTCTCTTAAACAATTTAAGAAGGACAAAGAAAGGAGGATTTAAATAAAAAGAACAATTTATTGAGGCCTAAAATAACATTAACTATCCTTTAAAATGCTCATAGGGAAAAAAATGAAAAAGAGAATAAAAGATATCTTAAACACCCGTTCCCCACATAAAAGCTCTTCATGTAAGGGAATACACAATAAAAATTATCCATAATGCAGTACATAGGTTCAAACATCCCATAAACATTTTTATAGATACAAGCATCAAACAAGTGCCTCAAGGAGAACCATGCATAGTCCTATTATGGTAAAAAAATTAAAATAAAATAAACATATGCCACATATAATATGCATATCCATTCTGTCTCCTCATAAACTCATATGTCGCTTTTCCCCAGCTTAGAAACCGAGAAAAAAAAATCAAAATAATTCACAGTGGGATTATAGAAGATGAAAAGTTCAAAAATTTAACAGGTGAAATACTTTTACAATTAAAAAAATAAAATATGCAGGAAGTTATATGCTTCATTGGTGTAGTATAGGCATTTAACTTCATTCTCGTGGATTGTACAAGAGATGAAGGAGATAACAACAAATGCGATGATTCTGGTTCTACAGACAACAAATAGGCGCAGAGGATAGTTAAAAAAAAAAAAACTCAAAGAGTAACATGAAGTAGGTCAACATCTTTCAAATGATTACGGGTATTACAACATGCTATTGTCAACATTAACCAACAGCATGTTACACAGAAAGCCACAATATTAGCAGCATAAACAACCATGAGGCCTTTCCCTTAAAAACATCCTAATAATATACCTGAAATATGCTCATGTATTTGACAACCTAAGAAATTGCATACAAATCAAGGGTTTGTTAGGTAACATAAAAATTGTTTTTGCTTGTCAAACACTGAAAACTCTTCTCAAGTATTAATTGTCCAAACGCATTTTCAAATGTGGGCCCTGCACGCCAACACACTTTCAAAACAAACCACAGAACTCTTCTTTTAAAGAACATTACACTTTTCACAAAGCAGTGCTCAAAGAATAAAACACAAAATACTTATCAAAAAATAACTAAACACGGGTTCATTTTTTTATGTGTCAATCTTCCTTGTTAAATAAAAAAGACGTGGTAGAAGCCCCGCTGTAGCTGCCAAATCCATCTGGCAGCCCCACAGTTGCTACCAAATCCATTTAGCAGCCCCACAATTGCAGCTAGAGCTGTCTGGCAACACATGATGACTGCCAGAACTGTGTGGCATCTCCTCAGTTGCCATCAGATCCATCAAGTGGCTTCACGATGGCTGCCAGATCACCACCACGATGGCTGCCACCATGCAATAACCATCGTACAGACTAATTTCAGCAGGTGCTTTTTTTTTCCTTTCTTCCTTTTTGACAAGTAATTGAAATATCATTAAAAGCGTAAAACGCACCCAGGTACACAGAAAAGAGAAAACATCTGGCTAGAAGAAGAAAATAAAAAAATAAAAATAAGGAAATCATGATAAATAATCACAAGAGGAGAAAAAAAAAAAAGCAACTGTCTAAAGATACAGAGAATCGAAAAATAAAGGCTTAATCTCCTCCAATGTTCTCTCACAGTCCTCCAAACTTTTGTCATTCATTTCCCTTCATAGAAACCAATAAAGGCACGAGGGCGCCATCTTCCACACAGCAGCATGCTGACGGCCCACCAACGAGCATACAAGTCGACGACTTGTCTAAGTATAACCCAAGACAACCCAAATCGACTAAAGTTAAAAAAAGAAAATAATAATAATTCTGAAAGGCACAAGCAACCTCACAATGGAGAAGTGGTCCACGCACTTTTCATTCCTTTTACACATACAGCACCTATCAACCACAATAACACGTCGCTTCCTACGATTCTCCATGGTAAGGATCTTCCTTAGGGTCGCCAACCAAGCAAAAAAGGCCTCCCTCAAAAGAACCTTAGTCTGTCAAACACTCTCCCAAGGGAAAAGAAAGCCATCATTACAACCCATGACACAATAGAACATCGAACAACCCTCTTTTGGAGGGGACCCACCAAAACTTGTCTCACTTTGATTGAATACAACACCCTAAAGAACGAAGCAAAGACATTCACCTTCTAATCATGAGCCGCTCTAGCAAAGCTTACATTCTAGTGATTGGAGCCACCACAAAGTTCCAGGTGAGCCGCAATAGAAGCATCATTTGTGCAAACATTACATATAAATATAGAAAGGCTTCCTTAAGGGCCATACCCCCGCACCATAATTTCTTTCTTTTTATTTTTGTAGAAACACTCCACAATTATTTGTTTTTCAGAAACACTAATCAAAACTTTACAAAAGGAATTTTCTGTTGTGGACCTCAAATACACTTTTCAAATGTGGTCCCCACCAAACCAATTCTCCATTTTTACCTTTTTCAAAGCACAAAACCTAAAAAACTACTCAAAACTTTACCAAACCAACCCCAAGATATTCCTACTCCCAAGACTGTATATCAAATTCACCAATAATCGACATTAAAGTAACATCTCACACCATTGAACAAATAGACAGTGATGCAAGAAAGAGGACTAATAGGAATTAGCTCAAAAGAAATTACACAAGGTCATACCTCCTTCTTCTTGTCTCTTTTTCTCTTCACCTCAAGAAATGGGTCTGAGTAAAAACAACTAAGAATATAAGAACATTGCACTAAAATATGATTAAAAATACAAGAGCATGATAAAAAAGCATCATATTACACAAAGGCAACCCACTACAGCTCTATAATGGAGAGGGGAAAAATCGAAAGATACAAAATTGTGCATTTCATACTTCAAAGAGGTCATAGGCAAGAATAACCTAAAATATCTTATCACATCACAACTTATCCAATATAAGTTGTAATACCCTAATACAAGAACCTAATTCAATCTTTAACATCAGCATCTTAGGCTGTTTTATTAATAATCTGCTATGAAAACAAATTTCGGCACTTCTAAAAAAAAATCTCAGATTATATTATAACAAATTAAAGCCCCATTTAACACCACAAAACCCTCACGCCAAATTATAAAATAAAATAAAAAATAAATAAATAAATAAAAGAGAGAGAGAGAGAGATTGCACCATAAAACTGCAAAAACAGAAATATGATTTCATTTGGTTAGGGTAACATGAAGAAATCAAAAGAAATTGGCTTCCTGCAACAGAAAACCATATTCGACTAAGCCAAACAGTTGGGCTAGGACCGGAGTTGTAAATTAGGAACGATCTAATACATCATATTGGAAAAAGAAAGTATTCTATAACTTTTATCCCTTGTTTTAGTATTTCTTCTCTCTTTCCCTTGCTGCCTTTTTTGAATGGCATAATACAAAAGATATGTTAAAAGATTTATGAATGGCTAGAAGCTGAGTGCACGACTGATAAGTTTCTGTCAAACTTTTGAATTGTCTTTTGTTTAAGGCAGAGCAGGGAACACAATGCACGCAATAAAAACCAATTTCAGTCTCTGGGACGAGTGCCAAACAAAAGACCAGTGCACAGCAACCAGAAGCCAATTAAGCAAACTAAACCAAAGAAAACAATCACAATAGACAAGTTAAAACCATTTCAAGTTGAACTTCGTTTAGAAAAATTATCAGTTTTTAGCAATCACTAACAAATTCCTCACATTTTACCACAACCCACCAAAGTCCCAAGTCCAAAAATTTACCACAGAGTTCAAGATCATCGGCCCATAAATTAGTTTAACTCATAAATATGGACCAAGGTAAAATATCCAAATCCAAAAACCCCCCACAAACACAAGAATAACCAGCCAAGAAACAGCAAAAACCCCTAAATAAACATGTCAGACAAAAATATCATAATTCGAACTAAAGAGCGTAAACACACAAAAACAACCACTCCTCAACAGACTAAAACCCAACTTCCAAGCTGAGTTATCAGTGAAACAACAAATTCCCATAACCAATACCTAGCAAAAAGCAGAAAACAAAATTGAACAGCCAAAACAACAAAGTTAAAACCAATGTGAGAACTTACAAAAAAAAAAAAAAACAATGTGAGCCAATCACACATTTAAACACTAGAGAAATCTCAAAATACAAAACCTTAACCAACTTGCAAGCTCAAAATCAGTGAATCAACAAAAAACCATTAACTAAAACAAAGCAGAAAAGCACAAAATCAAAACAAACAAAGCAAAAGCCAGTGTTAACCCCCACCTTGGTTGAGCAATTTCTGTGCGGTTTCGTTAGGATCCATGTCAGTTTCCTTTAGGGCCGCATAGATATCCGATTCAGAGTGATTGCCCACGATTTCCTTGATGGATTGGATGGTCTTGCGCACGCGCGCCGAGAGTATCTGAGTCCCACCGCCCTCGACCAGCGAGCCACCAGAGACCATCTCAAACTCTCTCAGAAAAGAACCCCAAAACCCAACAACAAAATCAAAAAAATATACGTATTTACGTACTATATATATATATATGCATAGGCAGCAATCAAAACCCTAATGTCGTTGGGAGAGAAGCTAGGGTTAGGGCCTTCGCTGAAGTAGCACAGAACGGCTTTGAGAGAGAGAGAGAGAGAGAGTTTTGGGAGCGAGGGTTTTGAAAACGTGTTCTTTCAAGGACTTTGGGGAAAATCCTTGGTGGGATGCTCGGAATTTGCCCTTCTTTTTCGGCTTAATTGCGGGAATGGCCTTCCTGTTGTATTGGGGTGGATTCCTAATTTCTCTGTTGTAGCGGGCACTAAGCAAGTGATTAGTGGGGGGCCGGGGGTTTATAGCAGGCTTTGGCAGGAACACGTGGTGTGGGCCAGTACAATCCCATTTGAATTCTAAACCCTCCAACTGTCCAACTTCTTTCTTTGAAAAATTAAATAAAATTAATTGACATTATTATTACTCTATCATTAACATCATCATCATTAATCCTAATGATGGTGCATGCACAATGTTCTAAAATTTGATACTAGCTTACCATGTTCTCCTTTACTAAGACCAATAGATTTTGGTCTTTCTTCTTCACCACCTGTATCTTCTTCCATTCCGGGGCCCTGTCCAATTACCAGTGTAGCTGCACCTGCTCCCCATTTCATCCCACCTCCTCTATCTCATGCAATTCCAGGCCGTGCACCATTCCAAATTTATCCCCCGTACACTTCAGTTACACTAGCTCCAGCAACTGCATCACATTCTCTAGCAATCCCTCCTAAAGTACCTACTGAGCCCACCTCCCCATCATCTCCACCCCGTTCCTTCCACCATTCCCCTACTCTTTCAAGATTTCACCCATATACTAAACAATCTGACCAGCCAGCTTCCCCGAAACTACCCTTGCTTCCTGATGCAATTAGACTTCGTTCTCCTTCCCCGGGTATCCAGCAAGCTAAACGGAAATTTACAACTGAGGATGTTCCCCTGGCAGTACTAAAAAAACATAAATCACATCCTTTGTATCCTGGTCTCTTCTCTAATCTAGAGCTTGCAGCTATTTCCCTAACATCATTGCAGGATGGAGATGCATCAGTGGGCTCTTTTTTGTCCATTGATCAAAAAGAATCAGATTCCTTGGCTGTACAGGAGACTGGATCCTCCCAACCAGTGTCATCAATTGCTGTTGTTCCATCTGGTTCTTTACCTGATCCGTTACCTGTTTCAACTTCATCCTCTGTGAGGCCACTTAGAAGGTTCACCCGTGTAGCAAGAGGACTTGATGTATTTTCACAACTCCAGGCTTCTCATGCTGAGAGTTCACCAGCAGGAACTGCTTCTGTGCAGGCACCAGAGCAAAAGGGGGTGGACCAGGAGGGTCTGCCTCCCCATCAATGAAAATCTTATCATGGAATTGTAGAGGATTGGCCCGTGCCTCTACAATTCGCAGTTTGAGGGCCAAGGTTCGGAAATACTCTCCAGATATTTTGTTTTTGTCTGAAACTAAAATTCAACCATCTGCTGCTTGTATTATTTTGAATGGTTTGGGTTTTTTTTTTATGGTCCATGCTCCTCCTTGTGGTACTAAAGGAGGTCTTGTGCTAGCATGGGCCATTGGGGTGGATCTAGAGTGTTTCCAAATCAATGTAAATATTATAAATGCTTGGTGTTTTTCTGATCCTCCAAATCAACCTTGGATGCTTTCCTGTATTTATGGTTCCCCTTATGCTGCTGGTAGACCACCATTTTGGGATAATTTGATGCATTTGGGTGCAAATTTCACGGGTCCTTGGCTTTGTATTGGTGATTTCAATATGATTTTATCTCAGCATGATAAAATGGGTGGGTTACCGTATGCTTCCTCATCAACAGATTCGTTTCATGACTTCGTAAATTCATTTGGTTTGATTGACTTAGGCTTTATTGGAAATCCTTTTACTTGGTCTAATCATCGGGATGGCCATCATCTTATTCGCCAGCGTTTGGATCGTGGAATTGCATCACCCCAGTGGGTCCATCTATTTCCATCGTTCTCTATTATGCATCTCCCAGCAACTGCCTCTGATCATAATCCTATTTTTTTAAATACGGTCTCTCAAGATTCTAAGTTGCCAAGGCCATTTAAATTTGAGGAATTTTGGTCTCACCATCCTGATTGCTATTCTACTATTTCTGTTGCTTGGTCTCCGCCTTGCTTTGGAAACCCGGGCTTTATCTTAAATCAGAAGTTGCATTCAACGAAATTAGCCCTTAAGTTATGGAATCGTCTTTCTTTTGGTAATATTCAGCAACAGATCCTATCATTGACCTCCCAGCTGGATACTTTGCAACAATCCACCCCCTCTTCTACGTCTTCCTTTCAGGAACGGGGACTGTGTATAGCAATTGACAATTTCAGGCGTCATGAAGAAACGCTTTGGCGTAATAAGTCCCGAGAACAGTGGCTTACATGCAGGGATTTAAACACTAAGTTTTTCCATCTTTCCACAGTAATCAGACGTCGAAGGACTGCTATTGACTTCCTAAAATTATCTAGTGGAGCTTGGATCTCGGATCGTCAGGCTATTGGGAATACACTGTGTGCTCATTTTGCAGATCTTTTTACAACTTCTGCTCCGATTATTCCCCATGAAATGCTTAATCTTTTTGATAATGTGATTTCCAATGAAGACAACTTGTCTCTCTGTTCAATTCCTTCCGAGCAAGAAATACATGATTCTGTATTTAGTATTGGAGCAACTAAATCGCCTGGACCGGATGGGTTTACGGGGATTTTTTATCAAAAATATTGGAATCTGATTCAGCCAGTGGTGCAAAGTTGTGTCTGGAATTTCTTTAATAAGAGCCATCTTCTGAAGGATCACAATCATACTTTTATAGCTCTTGTTCCAAAACAGCTTGGGCCTTCAATGGTACATCATTTCCGTCCTATTAGCCTGTGTAATTTTATCTATAAAATAATATCCAAAATTTTGGCTAATCGTCTTAAGGTTCTGCTTCATCGGTTTATCTCTCCATATCAATCGGCTTTTGTTCCCTCTAGGACAATCCAGGATAATTCGATTATGGCCCATGAGCTCCTTCATTCGGTGAAGTCTAAAAGGGGTCGAGGTGGCTTGATGGCGGTGAAAATAGATATGGAAAAAGCATTTGACAGAATGGAATGGGATTTCTTGTTATCTATTATGGCTAAATTGGGGTTTCATCCTACCTGGGTTAACTGGATCAGGATTTGTATCTCATCCACATCTTTTTCGATCCTGCTTAATGGATCCCCTTTTGGAAAATTTTCGCCATCTCGGGGATTACGCCAAGGTGATCCTCTGTCACCTTTTCTCTTTATTCTGGGATCTGAAGTGCTTTCTAGACTTTTCCTTCAGCAGGAATCTATGGGGCTGCTCAACGGCATCTGTATTGCTAAATCTTGTCGCCTATAAATCATTTGCTTTTCGCAGATGATTTAATTATCTTCGCAAAGGCTACCTCAACTGAGGCTCTTGCCCTTTCGGGCTGTCTCCAAAAATACTGCAGTTGGTCGGGACAAAAAATAAATTCAGGAAAGTCTTCTATCCTCTTCAGTAAGAATACACCACCATCAAGTGTTTCAAGTATTCTGGGCATAATACCATTCCGATTATCACCATCACGACCCTTCCATTTGGGATTGCCATTGACACTTGGATCTTCTCGCAAGGAAGCATTCCAGCCAATTATTGATAAAGTTCTTTCCAAAATTAATGGTTGGAGGGCAAAGACTCTTTCTCAAGCTGGGAGAACAGTTCTCATTAAATCAACAGCTGCGGCAATTCCTGCTTATGCAATGAGTACCTTCTTATTGCCTGTTTCTCTTTGCAGTATGTTAGATTGTCGGTTTAAAGACTTTTGGTGGGGTTTTCCATTGGGGAAAACTCGTAATCTATGTCTTAAATCGTGGGACTCTATTTGTCTTCCTAGGAATCAAGGGGGTCTTGGATTACGGAAGATGACAATTTCAAATTTGGCACTCATTACTAAGCTTGGCTGGAATTTCTTGCACTCTAATTCTTTATGGGTGGAGCATTTACGGAAGAAATATATTCACTACGGTTCTTTTTTCTCTACTTCCTTGGCTGTCACAGCTTCATGGATTTGGAAAGGGCTTCAGAAATGTAAGGAATATCTTATTGCAGGATCCTGTCTGATTGTATCTACTAATAGCTCTGACTGTATTTGGACATCATCCTGGATTCCGACCCTACCGTCCTATCGACCCTCTCCTCGTAGTCCAAATTCCAGATATTTACCCCCCTTGTCTATCTCTGATCTAATTATGCCAGGAACGCGTTGTTGGAATAAACGCCTTCTGTACACTATATTTGACCCGGTCTCTGCCATGGCAGTTGGTACGATACCAATTTCAGAGGATTCTCAAAAAGGATATCTATGGATTCCCTCTACATCTGGGAGGTTCACCACTTCTTCGGCCTACCTTTCTATCTTGAATAAAGACTTCACTGGATCCAATCAATCTCCTCTGTCATCTTTTTGGAGGGATATCTGGAAACTTCAACTTACAGATCGACTCCGAAATTTTATTTGGAAAATAGCTTGGAATATTTTTCCAACTACTCAGCGATTACAGTCAATTATTCCTTCATATCATCCAGATGCTTCCTGTCCTCTCTGCCATGGAGGACCTGACTCCCTTCGGCATCTTTTCTTCCACTGTCATTTTGCAAGAGTAGTTTGGCGTCTTTCACCCTGGCCTTTGGATTCTACCACATTGGACTCCCCAAACTTATGTGACTGGGTGCGAATAATTTTATATCCTGAATCCCTTCTTCATATTCCCTCTTTGGAATTACATCGTTTTCAGGTATTTGCAGCTGTCGCATGTGATCTTCTTTGGTTTCATCGCAATAAAGCTTACCATGAAGGCAAGTCCTTCGAAGCTCGTAAGCTTGCTTTGCAAATAGTCACCACTTATCATCAACATTGTGATGCATGGTCTGCTAAGCTACATCCTATGCCGGAAAAATGGATTCGTCCTCCATTAAATTGGTATAAAATCAATTTTGACACTGCCATTCGTGATTCCTTTTCCTGTCAAGCTGCTATCTGTCGCAATCATGACGGAAGATTGGTAAAAATGGCTACCCAGATCCAGTCCAATTGCTCTCCTAATAAAGGCGAGGCTTTAGCTGCAAAACTTGCTGTTTCTCTAGCTTTATCTCTTCACCTAGATCGGTTTATTATTGAAGGTGACTCTCTGGTAGTTATCCTTGCTTTACAACAGCCATCTATTGTTCAGGATTGGCGTATCACTGACATAATTCGCAAAACGCTAGACATGTTCCCCCCTGATTCTTCTTGGTCAGCTCGGAAAGTCAATAGAAGTGCAAACTTCGGTGCACATTATGTTGCACAATGGGCCGCAGCTCGATTTTCGTCAAGCAGCATTCCCACCATTCCCTCATCAACTTCTTCCACTACTACTCAGTTTGTCAGTATTGCGCATGGTCCAGATCTGAATAACTCTGTTGTTTAGGAATTATTTTCGTATGTTCTTTCCTTTGCTTGTACTTTTCAGTCGCATCTATATATAAAAAAAAAAAAAAGACCAATAGATTTTGAGAAGTTCCAATTTTAATCGTTTGTTTGGGTATTTGATTTTAAAAAAAATTATGAATATCGAGAGAATTTATTTTTTAAAATTATGATGGTTTATAAAATCTGAGACAAAATTAGAAAGAGTTTGATAAAAAGTTAGTAGAATTTAAATTAAAAAAAAAAACAGTATTTGAAAAACCAAAACTACCCAGACATGCCATAAGTGACTTATGATTGTCACCCTAGACGTGTTATTGGGGATTAATTATTAAAATGTGTTAAAAAAAAATTTGAGTGGCTGATATAACCTCAAGCACGTATTGACACATGTCAGCAAGTTATAAAAGCGTTATAAATTTAGTATTACTCTGGTCATAACCATCGAACATAAATTTCTTACAAACTATGTTGTAAAAGTTTCATGTATTCTTTAAATATGTAAGAAGTACATTTTTTTTATTAATGATAATTAAAAAAAAAAATGTGCTTCTCACATGATAAGGGACACATGTCACTTTAAAAGACTAGTTTAAAAAAAAAAAATTTGTTCATATCCTAAAGTTTAAAAGAATTATATAAATTTCCTACAAACTAAGTTGTAGAAATTCCTCTAATTCAGTCTCTAAAAGTATTATGTGTCCCTAAGCACATTTTTTTTAATAACATGTGTAAAAACTGCATGTTTTTTTTTAAATAACAAGTATGTGAGAACCGCATGTTTTTTTAATAACATGTGTGAGTCTTAAACCAACTATCAAGAGAAAATCTCAAGTTCCCCACCCCCCCCCCCCCAAAAAAAAAAAATTCATTATATATACCCAAAATTGATGACATTTAATTCACAAGGCATATTTGAAAAAAATAGCACAAAAAAAATGATGGTTTTTGCTTTTATGAATCATATTTGTTGATACAGTATTCTGGTAGGTGACGTGTCACTCCGCGATTCGTTTGACCTCTCCTTTTTTTGGGGTCTGCAAAATAAGAATTGCGTTGGGGATGACGACAATCTTGCTCCGATGCCTAAGTTAGTAGACAATTTGAAAGAAAATGTTTAGAGTAATTTTCAATAAACAGAATCCATATAATACCTGGGAAACCTCTGTATTTATAGAAGTTTTGGTGTAACCAAGTGGCTCTGCAAATCCCGGATTTCCAGGGATCTACAGTTGAAGGCGATGTGGGCTTGGATGTACGGATCTTTCAGGATTCGCAGCCGTATGACTCAGGCGTACGGATTTCTCTGGATTCGTTAACTCTTTGGTGCGATTCTGATTGCACATCTTGGAGCGAAATATCTGGAATCTGTATTCCATGAATCTAGGGTGGTTTCGAGATACCCGGGATCTCAGGTAATGCACTATGTTCGAGTAGGCTGGCCCGGTCGGGTGGACCGAATGGGCCCAAGTGGTTTGGTTGAGCTTGGCACCCGAGGAAACCGAAATTTTCCCTAACAGTTACCCCCCAATTCTCTTATGCAAATTTTGTGCTTAAGGGAATTTCATGATCAATATCTACTCTTCTTCGGATTTCGATCCTTGATCTCTAGTGCATTTCATCTTTCTAAGCCTTTTCAGTCATGCTTGCATCCGAGGAGCGATTGGCCTGGGGACCTTTCAGATTCACCTTTTGAAAATCCCGCACTTTTTCGAAATTTCGAATTCTTGGAATTCGAGCTTGGCCGATAGTGGCATTAATGGGGATTTGAATTCAGCTGACATCTGCATTAATAATGATTTGACACGTTGACTCGGCTTTTGAGGTGCACTGTGGATGAAACGTGCGAAACCAGAAGCTCCTTGGCTTCCGGTCAATTATGACCTTGTCACGCCCCCGTTTTGGGATATAAGGGGAACGCGAACTTGAGCTTAAAAAAAAAAAAATACATTTACATAAAACACACATCATCCAAATATAGACATTAATCATCTATTTTATTATCATGTACATAAGAGCAGCTCTTTATAAAACTATAAAACTCAAAAGGAAAACATACTATACAAAAGTCACATCAGTCCCCCAGCAATTTTATTGCTCTTAGCGAGGTCTACGCCATTACAAAGAAATGATTCCGTCTTACTATGTCATCTGAAAAGATTTGGGGAGAAAAATAGGTGAGTTCGACAACTCAGTAAGGAAAACACAACAATAATAGTGTAATTTTCTTTTCAGAAATTCTAAATAGAATTCAAATAATTTAGCAAATAAAGAAACAGTTAAATGACATACAATTATATCAAATGTAGAATGGTGCATGAATCATTTATGCTACGTGTAAGTTTTAACCTCCCTTGGCCCAATTCCATTTTTAACCATGAGTGGCGCACGTTTGGCTTGTCCCAAAGGACAACTATGACTCATCCTGTCGTCACAGAGGAGAGCTGTACCGGGTTGGGAACTTCCCTAGGTGAAGGCCACCAGGCCGGTAGCCCACACTTTCGTCCTTCCGTGTGGTTGCCATGCTACCCACATAACACATAGCACATAACACATATATGATCCGAATCGTCTATGACATGGTATTGCGGGGGTAAAACTGTGTGCACGTGTAACATATACTATGATATCATCAACCTTTGCTCATATGGTGCACATGTAACACATATACTATGATATCAACCTCTGCTCATATGGTGCACATGTAATACATATACTATGATATCATCAACTTTATTCATATGGTGCACATACCTTGGAAACTATGATTTCACATGTATCAAATATAAACAAAGTATGATCACATGAGATTCCAATCACATCATATTACAAGAGCATTATTATGATGGTGATATAAAAAGACAAGTAATATTAAAAGAGTTGAAAGGATTTAGAAAATTCCCGACTTTTTCTTTTGAAAAAGTTTTATTAAAACTTTGCCGGGGTTTTTGAAGTAGTGTTTCTCTTACCTGGTATTTTCTGAACAGTATTTTAGCTACCTTCTACAAAAATAAATTGCAAGAAGAAGTTTAGAAAAATATTCTGAGATTTGAAGCCTAAAACTTAAACTAAGGTATCCTTTCTTTATTATTTCTTTTCTTTCGTCAATTAATTAAACACATATATATTATTTTTATAACAGATAAACATAATAGCTTATCAAATATAAATAATGAGTTTTATGTATCAAAACAAAATAATAACTTTATTTTATTCTTATAAAATTCGGGCAGAATAACGGCATTAGTATTAATAACGCCTAAAAAAAACGCTTCAAAATATTTGAAAGCATAATAGCGCTTTTTGTAAAACACCGTATATGACATATTTAATTAAATACCCCATTTTGAAAACACTTGTTTAAAACATAATATTAAAACCTCAAATAATGTAATAACTTTAAACTAATAAAATTTAAAACAAAAGCTATTTAGGATGTTCACTCAATTATATATATATAATAAGATCTGATTCCTTTTTCTCTCCTTTTAGAAGTGGGCACTTTCAATCAAAAAGGAAAAGTTGGCCGGAAGGGACCTATGAGGGAGTCAAAAAGTGTTCTAAAGACTTCTTCTCCTTTCCAATACCTCTCTTTTTTTTTTTCTTTTTTCTTTTTTTTTTTCTTTTTCACTGGACACACTCAGTTCTAGCTCCCCTGTTTTTCCTGTTAGTTTTCTTTTATGTCTGCTGAACTTTCCTTCTTCTTGCGAAGAAGGAGAGCTTCTCTGTTCTTGAGGGCTACGTGCAAGCTGTGGTTTCTTCTGATTTTTATGAGCTACCGAAGAGGGAGAGGAGTTGCAGAAAACTCTCTGCAAGAGTTTTGGCCATGGAAGGAAGAAGAAGGTTAGGTTGAGTTTCTGCAGAGCTTTGTTAAGCTCCGTGCAGTTCTGAATCGAGAGAAAACAGAGAGAACAACAGAGAAAATAAGAGAAAAAGAGAGAAATGAAGGAAGAAGATGAGGAACCTGTGCGTGAATTAGGGGTTGTTCTCCTCAATTTATAAGAGCTTGAATGGTTGGGATTGCTTGAGAGGAATCTTGATCAATGGCTAAAAACATCTACTTGGACAGCAAGTAGAAGACATTTGTGGTGTACTGGAGATCTAACGTAGAGAGCAAGTTTGGGCGTTATCAACATGTATGGGGCTGGGCTGGGTTCAATGCGGCTGTTGGGTCTTTAACGTGTTGAGCTAGGGTGTTTCAGAGGCTGGGCTGAGTTGTATATGAATAAAATGAGCCCAATAATTATATAACTGAATTTTTGTCCTATTCAGAGGTATAATTTTTCACGGATGTTTTCAGGTACTAAATAGAGTCCAAAAATCATGAAATTTGGAGGGTAGTTAAAGGACTTCGAGACAAGCGTTCTGGCTTTTAAATCAACCAAAACAGAGTTCGTTTGACCCTATTTTCGTTATTCTAAAGTTTGAGGTCCATCTAAACTTTTATTAAACAAAAACTATAAAAGTTCCTTTATAAATGAATATTTATTTTCATAAATATTCATATTTAAAAATACGGGGTATTACAGACCTGGTGAAGCTATGACGGTCTGCCTTCCAGTCACCGAAGACCGGCTGGTTCGAGTCATCCACCCCTATAAATACCTTCCTTCAATCTTTCATTTTTCACATTTTCAACAAATCTTCTCTTTGCCTTACTTCTTCAAATTTCTTCCTTTCATTCTCCTTGCATTTGACTTTCCTTTTTCGAAATGTCTTCCTCAAAAGAAAACCACAATGAGAACACTCCTGAGGCTTTTAAGGAGCAGATCCCAGCTGGGGAGATTGACGCAACCAAGCCTGTTGAGGAGCCAATCCTGGGTGAGGAGGTTCCTCATGGCATCGTGCCCCTTGAGGACCGAGGCCTATTTGCAATTATAGGTTGATAACTCTTGAATTATTTAATTTAAGATCCCTTAATTTGTATTTGTTAGACCTAGTTTGTGTTGTATATATAACGTTTTGTTGTAGTTTTGTGTTATGTCTTATTTTCAGATCTTAGTTGAAATCTAATTCAAAACACTTGAATTAGACCTGAAAATACATCAAGGGCAATTTGATCATTTCTAGAGTTCGAGGTTGATCCTGAAAAGATGAAAGATCGTCAAAGGTATTTCGATCGATCGATTATTTGTATCGCCAATAATTCGATCGATCGACTTTCAGTCGACCCAACTTCGATCGATCCAAATGCGATCGATCGATTCTCAGAGCATAGTAAAATCAATCGATCGACTTCATATCTTCCAAAAGATCCAGATATTTCAAAATCTTTGTGCGATCCAAATTAAAAGTTAAGTTCTATGGACAGAAATGGATGGCGACCAGCTCTGTTTATGCGGCTAGAATTGATCCTTGATGAGTCTTTTGTAAATCTAAATCTCTATATATATGAGATGAGGGTTTAGGGTTTAGGTATGCATCTTTTGGGGGTTTCGATTTTCTCAGGTGTATCTTCGTTAATTTTAGTGCTTTTCATTTCCTTTGATGCACGTTTTCTGGACCAAAATCCAAATAGCAACTTCTTATTTTTTTTCTTCTTTGTTCTTCATGTTTTAGCTTAGGTTTTATTTTTTTTGTAATCCGAATTTTGTGATTTTAATATCGTTGTTTTCAATTCCTTTTCTTCTTGTTCCTTTACTGTTTTTATTTGATTTAATGCTTAATTTAGTTTATTTCATATCTAGCTAAATTCTACCTTAGGGTTTTGATCAAATCTTTTCCAAAATCATGAGATATTCTTGATGTTCTTAGGATTTTCTAGATATGTTTGATGATTGTGAAGGGCTAGAGGATTGCAAAACCCATGCTAAAAGGTTTTGCATTCAATATTCTAATCCATTTATTCATGAAAAAGAGTTAACTTGTCTATGAGTTGTCTTAGATTTCTTGAATAAAATCAACGTTCTTGAAAGAGAACGATGTCTTTTACAATGGTTATAATTTGACATGATATATGTTTACCTATTAGAGTCACCTTATAGGGTATGCTAGGGAATACCAGTCGTTTCACACCTTTGGTAGTCTAAAATGTTTTTCAATTATAGTATAACTTTTACGTGAAATATATCGGTGTGAAATTAGATACTTTATCATTGTGGCCTAGTTAGGGTTTTCACGTATTATGTATGCTTATTAGGATGTTTTATAGAGTAATAAGTTAGGGAGCATTAATCACCCCACACCTTTTGTAGTGTAAACGTTTTTCAATTATAGATTAATCTTTACGTGGGGTTGTTTAATGTGAAACTAGGTGCTTTATTATTACGTCTTAACGAAAGTGTTTTCATGTCGAGATCGTCGTAATGGTTGACGCCCATTACACGCTCATATCATGCATATTAGGAAGATCCATGTAGACTTTAAGCATTTCATTGGTTTAGGATTAGATGTGATCATTACCTTAAATTTCTTTTAAGTTTGTTTCATTTTCTAGTTTTTAAATCTCTTGATTCGTTGTAGCTTCAATTCTACAACTTTTCTTTTGTTTTTATTGTCAAGTTAAGTTAAATATGTTATTTAAGTATCCCATTACGCAAAATAACCCCCCAATCCTTGTGGTTCAATAACCCTTACTATAGTACAATTGATTCGTACTATTGCGAGTGGTAAAACTTATAAATTTAAAATCCACGTACGGAGTCGTCTAGACTCGACGTACCACAGATGGGGAAGGAAGGCATCTTCAAAACAACTATGACATCTTCCCCCTGGTTCTGCTATATTTCCAGAACCTGGTCACTCGAGTGATTCGGGGGGGCGACATCACAGTTTGCAAGAGGATGTTGCTGGTTGCTCTTCGGTTTCCCATACCAGAGATAGCTCAAGAGGTGCTATTGTTTCTCAGTGTGGCTCTGAGCTAGGTCATGCCGAATGTGTGGAGATACCCCTTCGCAACATTCATTTTATGGCGCCTTGTGCTGGGAGCTCGGATGACCATCCCAGAGTTTTTCAACATATATCGCACTACCAACAAGCAGGAAGGGGTGGTGGAGTTCACGGTCCGTGTGAACCTAGCGTTCATCACCCTCTCGTAGAATTACTCTAACAACTGAGGATGGAGGACCGAGTTCTTCAGGGTTTTGGGTGAGTGGGAATCTGCAACGAGTCTTCCAGAGGATCAGAGGGTGGCTCAAGACTGGAGGCCCCTCCATGTTGATTTGAATGAGGCTCCAACATTGAATGCAACCGGGAAGAGGAGGGTGGACACAATCCTGATCTACTCCAAAACAAAGGGCAATGCCAGGAACATGGACTTTGATGCCATTGTCACATATGACAACATGAGGGAAATTCTCAAGTATAACATACTCCCAAACAAGGTCATTTATGACAGAAAGGGGAAGGCTAAGGCTTCCGAAAAGCCTGAGAGTGAGGGAGTGGCTCCTGGGGACGCATTGGAGACTACCTCAAAGAAGAAGAAGGGTGTGAGCCCAGGAAAGACTTCCCAGGCTAGGCTTCTGGTGCATCCTCTGTTTCGAAGCGTCCGAAGCCGCATAGGGCTGTGAAGAAGGATATTGCGCCGGAAAAAGTCCCTGGACTAGAGGCGAAACTTGTGGCAACTCCCAAGAAGAGAGTCTCAATTACTTTCGTGAGGGATCGTCTGGATAGGACAATTGAAGCGTCCGACCTCAACATGATTAATATTGAAGATGAGGCCGGGGACTCTGAGGGGGAGGTATCCTTGGCTCAAAGGGCCTTGAAGATCACCGTTGCCAAAAGGAAGGGCAAGGAAAAGATGCACGAACCTTCGAAGAAGGCTCGTTTCTACTCGGATCCTCTTTCCTATGCACTGAGTCGGGCAAGTGAGGCCAAGCTCTTGTTCGGTCGTCTGGGCTTCGTTCTTCCAAAGACCTGAATCATCCAAGCCAGTCTTTTCGGGGATTTGCTTTCAAGTCCCCCTAGAAGTGGTGCGGTCGAGCACCGGAGAGGAACCCTCTAGGGCTAACCTGGATAATGTTTCAGCCAAGTATCCATCGACCCTCGATGGTGAGGCACTGCAAGGTGTCGAGGATGAGGAGTTACTTACTCGAGGAGGGAGCTCAACTTGAATCCGAGGAACACTCGGCGACAGAAGCCGAAGAGTCATCTGTAGTTGAGCCCAAAGGCAGGCAGCTAAATGTATCTCGGGAGAGGCAACCGGAAGAAACAATGAGGCAAGAAGAAGTCCGGGCCAAAATCCTGAATCCTTTACCGGGCTTCGGGGAGGCGGGCACCTCTCGAAGTGGAGGTTTGATGTACTCCCTAAGGGAAGGGCTGCTAGGGTGTCCCTTAGAAGCAGTGACTGCACTACTTCCCAAAGGTCGTCTGCCCGAGTCTAGGCCGGTTGCCCCCGAGATGCTTGCAGAGGCTTTCCTTCATTCCCAATTTCAAGTAAGTGTTCCGAGGTGACTCGTCTTTTTTTTTTTTTCTTTTTTCTTTTCTTAGACATTTTTCTCTTTGTCCAACTCTTGTGCTTCTTGTTCTTCAGTGTATGATCAGGTCGGTCTCACTATGGCGGAACTTTCAGAGGGTTTCTAGGAATCAACCTTCTACTTCAAAGATGCAGTTCCAGATACAAGAGCTCAAGTTTGAAATGTCTCAGACCAAAGACTTGGTGTCCAAACTTGAGGCACTGAAAAGAGACATTCAAACCCGAGAGAGAAGGAAGCTACTTTGGATCGGGTACTGGGCGAGCTTACCGAAGCTAATGGGGCGAAGGCTCGTCTTACGGCCAAAGTCATAGCGATCCGAGACAAGAAGGACAGTCTAAGTGCCGAGAAGGAAGTTGCGACCAAGTAGCGCAAAAAGGTTGAAGCCCGGAACAAGAAGCTTCAGAAGAAGAGTCATCATTATAAGTCCAAGTCCAAGCGGTTGGCGAAGCAACTTGCTATCGTACCCTTGCTGCGAGGTGCCAGCTGGGGCCGGGTAATGAACTGGTGATTCGAGAACCTTCGGACTTTGCATATGAATCCTAATATTTACAAGTTTGACACCGAGACCGTGACTCCCAAGCTTGTCAGGATCCTAGAGAGTGCTACTACCGAGTTGGAGACTTTGGGGGTAGAGTTTTTCCCGAATGTCCAAGTATAGGGTGAAGACGCATCGAACCCTTATCAAGATGACTTGACCTCCGGGCCTTTGTTTTCGGATCTTACCCCGAGCGTCGAGGATGAAAAGGCAAAGATGTCGGAGATGATGAAGATGTGGACTCGGTAAGGAGTCTACTCTTGTAACTTCTTTTTCTTCCTTTTTTTTTTCTTTTTTTTTTTTTTTTGTCTCATAACCGAGACTTTTGTAACCAAAAATATTATAATGAAAAAGAATTTGAACTTTTGATGTAGAAAATTTTGTCTGTATGTTTGCACCAAGTTAGATTTTTTTTTTTTTTAAAATGTGTCTGAGCCATTTTCCACCCGAGGGGAGTATTCGTTTTCTAGGTTAAAGCTAACCGAGTTACCCCCTAATGACTTTGACAAATTTTTTATTTGTCTGAGTTATTCAAAGGGAGAATACTTTTGATTTTGACCAAAGCGGTTATCTTCCCGAACCGGTTGTCTTTCAAACAGGGGAAGACAAAATTTTGTTTTCAAATCGGTGTGACTTAGTTGTCTTCCCGAACCAATTGTCTTTCAAACAAGGAAAGACAATGTTTTTTTATTTGATTTGATCTGGTTTGAGTTGGACCAAGTTACCCCACAATGAATTAGACAAAGTTTTTATTTGTTTGAGGCAATTCCGAGGGAGATAATCGGTGTGACTTAGTTGTCTTCTCGAATTGATTGTCTTTCAAACCGGGGAAGACAACATTTTTATTTTATTTTATCTGGTTTGATTGTGACTTGCAATGATCCGATGGAGACTTCAAATGAGTATGAGTGCCCAAGTAATTTACTTTATTGAGAGAGTATTTGATCACATATGTTTCACATAAAATACTTCTTTAGATGCTCGGCATTCCAAGCCCTCGGTAGTGTCTTGCCCTTTATGTCGACTAGATGGTATGCTCATTTGCCGTGACATTTGATTACTTGGTAGGGGGCTTCCCATTGGGGCCCTAGTTTCCCTTCATTCAGATCCCTAGTGATTGGGCTGACTTTCCTTATGGCCCAATTCCTGAGTTGAAACTTTCGACGATTCACCGTTTTATTGAAGTAGTAGGTCGCTCAGTCTCGGTATGCGGCCCATGTGACTTGTGATTCATCTCTTCTTTCTTGTAGCAAGTCCATGTAGAATTTAATTCCTTCGTTGTTGAGTCCCGAATTGTAGTGTGACACTTGAAAGCTCGAGGATCCTACTTCTGCAGGAATGATTACCTTGGTGCTATATGTTAGAGAGAATGGAGTCGCACCGGTTGGAGTTCGTGTCGTTGTGTGGTAAGCCCATAGGACCTCAGAGACATAATCCACCCAAGCTCCCTTTTTCTTGCAGAGTTTTTTTTTTAGTGTTTTCAGCAGAGTTTTATTTGTGGCTTCCACTTGTCCGTTGGCTGGAGGGTGGATCGGAGTTGAATAATAATTATGAATCTGAAGTTCGACAAACCACTTGCTGAACGATCCACAGTCAAACTATTTTTCGTTGTTGGTGACGAAGGCATGTGGAATGCCGAACCGGTATATAACCGAGCTCCACAAGAATTTGGTCACGTTCACGGTTGTGATGGTGGCCAAGGCTTCGGCATCGGCCCACTTGGTGAAATAATCTACTGTGACAACAAGAAATTCTTGACTTCCTTTACCCAGGGGCATTGGGCCGACAATGTTGACCCCCCATTTCGTGAACAGCCACGGCGAAGTGATCGGGCTAAGCTTTTTGGGTGATTTTTTCATCACCCGAGCAAATCTCTGGCACTTATCGCATCTTTGGACTAGCTTGACTGAGTCTTTACTCATTGTTGGCCAATAATACCTGGCCCGCATTACCTTGTGTGCCAGCATCCGAGACCCTGAATGGTTTCCGCAGACCCCTTCGTGTATCTCCTTGAGTATGTACTCGGCTTTGGAGTTCGTGAGGCATTTGAAAAGTGGCTCGGTATGTTCTCTTTGGTACAATATCCCTCAAATTAGCGTGTACCGAGCTGAGTGCATTTTTACCTTATGAGACAACAACTTGTCTTCAGGAAGGGATTTGTTCCGAAAATATTGGATGCCTCTCGTGGCCTACTCAGGATCAGTTGATTTTTCTTCGATTTCCATCATGTCTTGCTTTGGGATGATGGAAGGCTCGATTTGCACTATCACTTCATAGGCAGATGTTTTAATCTCGGGCCCGGTTCCAGAACCCATTTTGGATAGATTGTCGGCTCGATGTTGTCTTCCTGATGAATTTTTGTCAGAGCAACCCTATCAAAGTTATATTGATATTCACATACCTTGTTGAGGTACCGAATCATCTTTTCGCCTTGAGCCTCGGATTGTCCCTAGACATGGCCAACCACCACTTGAGAATCGCTTCTGACTTCCAGGTTTCTGGCTCCCTTTTCCCGAGCCATGGAGAGCCCTGCCAAAACGGCTTCGTATTTTGCCTCGTTGTTTGTGGTAACGAAGTCTAGCTTGATTGCATACTAGAATTTTTCTCCTTCTGGGCTGGTGAGTGTGACGCCGACCCCAGTTTTCTGGTTAGTTAAGGAACCATCCACATAGGCTACCCAAGTCTCTTTTTTGGGCAATTCTTCACTCTCAGAAGTATTACTGAGTTCTACAAGGAAGTTGGCTAGGACCTAGCCTGTGATTGCAGTCCGAGGATGGAACTCTATGTCAAATTGTCCCAACTCAATTGCCCAATTCACTAGCCTGCCTGAGTGTAACTACCCGTTTTTTACAAAAAAACGTAAGTGAAAATTTCGATTTCCACGTGTCATTACGACGTCATCAGAGTTAAGAAATTGACAGCGGAATATATTTTTTCTTTAAAAACATAGGAACATAGCACTTCATAGTGACCTCATTATATTAAATACGAACCATATGTTCTAATATAATAATTACACTTAAAGTAGTAACATATGTGCCACATGCAACAATTAATAATAAATAATCATTGTTTTAACCAACATATAAATATCACAAAAATTCATAGCCTAAAACATAAATACTAGTAGTTGCATCATTCATTCCATCCTGCAAAAACTCGTATGTAATTGTGGTTAATACCATAATCTCATACTGTCGGAATAATGAGTCAACTGTCTCCAATAACATAATGAAATATTGAATCATTTAAAAGTACACCACACAATATTATGATGACAGTTATATGTATGCATAATCTCCTATACTCATTTTTGCTTTAGGACTTAAACCTGCAATATTCTTACTTATTGCCTCAGGACTTAAGTCGTTGGTTTTATTCCTGATTAATGCCAAAGGACTTTGACCTTGGTCTTATCATTATTGGTGATTATTGATCAGTGCCTGATGACTCTAACCATCTTTGGTCTTATTTGAACCTATCGTCTGAATCAACACTGCCTTGGGACTCCAACCGTCGATCTTTCACCATGGCACATTAAGCTTCGGTCTTCAGCGATTGATTGATGCCTTGGGACTTTAACCTGCAGTTTGTGATCTATTAGTGCCTTAAGACATTAACCCTTTATCTTTCTTATTAGGGTTAAATACATATTTGCCCCCTGCGCTTTACGACCTTTATTTTTTGCCCCCTCAGTTTCACTTTTTATCAAATTTGGTACTTGTGGTATATGAAAAGACGGAAATGGTACCTCTGTCTGATTTCCCGTCCAAAACTAACATCCACCCACGTCATTGGGTACCTAAAAATTTGAAGCCCAGAACCCAATTCTTTACATATCGTTTCCAACAACATCTAGACAACAACATGACAGAAAATGTCATGGGTGGACGTTAGTTTTGGACAGGAAATCAGACAGAGGTACCATTTTCGTCTTTTCATATACCATAGGTACCAAATTTGATAAAAAGTGAAACTGAGGGGGCAAAAAATAAAGGTCGTAAAGCACATGGGGCAAATATGTATTTAACACTTCTTATTAACAAGTTCATATCTTCTCACAGTAAATATGCAATGACAATTTATCAGCATGTTTATCTTACATAACAATAACATATGCATAATAACACAAACAAAACATGTAAAATGCCAAACAACTCGTATATAATTAAATAAAGCAGAAATCAAAACATCATCAAAGGCCACCACGTCTCATCCCTAGTGAGTAAGAAATACTCACCGTTATTTATTTGCTTTAGAAAAGTGTTCACACAAATATTAGCTGCAATATAATTTAACCCCAATAATAGTAAATTAGTACAATCCACTAATAAACTCATCTTAACTTTATTTTCATTTTCAACCTTTAAACCTTAACATAATCTCTAAATCATTTAAACATAATAACGGTGTATAAAATAGATTAATTATAATGCTACGTATTTAATGTGAGCATTATAACAACATTTATTATTAAATAACCAAAATACCTTTTTACATTAAAATAGTTATTTACATATTATGAACATAATATCATTTATAAAAATAGACATAGTAGTTCCATTAATATAATCTTTAAAGTAGGTACTGTTTCAGTTATTTTAACTGAAATAATGAGATACCAAAATAGTTTTTAAACCACATATAGCTTATTTTTATATCAAATGAACTTAACAACATCATTAATATAATTAAAGAGTTTTATATTTTAAAAAAAAGTGAATAAAATATTAACATAAAATAACCTTATTTTAATCTTTATAAAATCTAACAGAATAACGGCATTAGTATTCACAATGCCTAAAATACTTTTAAAATATTTGGGCGGCGCAACGACACTTTTATAAAATATCTCATTTTTACTCGAGCATCATAACGACATATTTATTAATTAAATACTCCGCTTTGAAAACCCTATTTTAAACACAACATTAAAACGTTAGATGATTTTAATAAAACATTAAAAAAATTAAAACAAGCAACTTACCCCAAAATATCACAAACCTAGTTTGGTGATATTTTTAGAATAAACTCCAAGCACACCTATAGAGAGACTTGGCCATGAGAGAAGGAGAGATAGGACTACTGTTTCTTCTCTTCTATTGATCCACCTGTGAGAGAGAACAAAAACAGAGAGTTAGTTTTCAAAGAAATGGAAAGGATCCTGTTTTTTTATCTTTTTCTTATTTTCTTTTCTTAAATTTCTTTTCTCTTTTTGCCTTTTCTTCTTTTCTACCTATGTTAACCGAGAGACATATATATATGTTAGAAAAAGTTGGTTTTCACTTCTAAAAGAAAAGGATCCGAACAAGAGGGAAGAGTTGCTCTAAAGAAGAAAAGAGAATATCACTCACTGTTTCAAAGGACCAGAGAGAGATGAGAAGCCGAGAGAATAAGAGAAGTTTTTCTCCTCTGTTTTCTGCTAGAAAAAACTATTACGCCACCGTTTTGGGATATAAGGGGAACACAAACATGAGCCTAAAAATATATTTACATAAAGCACACATCTAATAGATATAGATCTTAACCATCTATTTCATTATTTATTTATATATATATATATATTAGTAGTTCTTTACAATGCCATAAATTCAAAAAGGGTGACATACTATACAATACAAAGGTTACGTTAGTCCAACGATCTATTGTTCTTTGCGAGGTCTATGCCATTACCTGCTGCGTCCTGAAAAGGTTGTAGGGGAAAGGGGTGAGTTCAACAACTCAATAAGTAACACAACGTAGCATAAGACAGTATAAAAGGTTTAGTTTAGAAATTTAGAATTTTCAGAGTTCACATATAGAAATATCAGCATCAATAAGAAATGTGCATATGCAATCATCATTATAGTGTGTCAGTTTTATCAAGCACTAGTCCAACCACCACATTTTAACCATAAGCGGCGCACGTTAGGCTCGTCCAAAGGACCGGTCCCGTAGGATTTATACGCTCATCTTGTGGCCATATGAGATAGCTGCCAGGTTGGGAAGCTCCCTAGGCGAGGATCCCCCCGACCGATAGCACCACACTTTTGGTGTGGTTGTCCCGCTACCCACCTCATCAGAAGAAGATCCGGATTACCATTATGGCGGCGCCGTGGGATAAAACTTGTGCACATAAAATACAAAATCAAGTAAGTGAACCATAGTTTCATTATCTTCGTTCATAGGGTACACATGTAACATATGCATATTTTGAGAATCATAATCTCATCATCACCTCCATTCATATGGTGCACATGTAAGATATTCATATCATAATATCATCGTCTTCATATGGTTCACAAGTAACATATTCATAATTCGTACTTGAGAGCTATCATATAGTCATATGGGGCTCGATCATATTTCGTAAGAGAATTATTATAACTGAAACAAAAGAGCAAGTAATATTATAATGAGAGTTTTTTGAAAATTCCCGACGTTTTTCCTTTTAAAAGGGTTTTATTTAAAATTTTGTCAGGGTTTTAAGGTTGTGTCCCTTACCTAGCGCATCTGAGTGGGATTCTAGTTACCTTCTTCCTAGATTAGATCATAAGGAAAAATATATTTAGAGGGTATTTATAAATAATCAAAAATTTCATACTATCATAAAAATTCCAGCAACTATACAAGCACTAAAATTCTCATTATGCTCTATATTCAATTGCACAATCTACTTTCCATACGGTTGTTGCGCAGAAATTATGCACATTTTTAATTCAACACGACTTCCTAAAATCTTGAGAACAATTGTTTGAACAGATTTAAGTTGTTACAGTTAAAATCTAGGGTTGTATTCTCAAAAGCTAGAGAACAAGGCCACAAAAATTATGCATGTGAGAACTCTGATTTACAATGATGCGCATTAACTAAATGTTGACATGCATATTAATCCAGTATTTATTCTAACTCTTTGAGGTTTAACTCATGTTACAAATCGTCATGTCCCACTAATTCATACTAACATATTTTCTTTTCTTTTCGAAAGCAGTACATCTATTCACATATATGGGTGGCAAATCTCAAGGATAAAAAATCAATTTCACTCTCATATTAAGTCTCATTCCATAGCCACATTTATCCATACAATCATCTTTATAACAATCATCATAACTGAAACTAATACAAGGACCTAAGAAATTCTTTGTTTTTTTTTTTTTAAATAAAAATAAAAATAAAATCCATCGAAGAAAAAAAAGGCTAGACATAGAGATTCAAGCAAATCCATCAATTAAATTAAACCCACTCAGATTTTATGGAAAATGTTTAATGAGTAAACTAGAAAGCATCATAAATTAATTGGGTATTAAAGGAAAAATAACATTTTAACACTAAGAATAGCACTTACACGTTAGTTTTTGCAATAAGAGGTTGTCATGGTTTTCTCCCAAATTTGCATAATGTATGAGGATAAATGGAATGGGTAGCTAATGGTTTTGCTTAGAATGGTTTATTCATCTCATGGGTAATAAATTTTTCTACTGGGTATCAAGGGTTTGAATCAATACTCAAAACTAGAATACCCATTCGGTGATCCTCATAAAATCCTCTCACAAAGACCACTCCAATCACGATTCACTTCAATCTAGAGGAGATTAAAACCTTACAAAAAGGAATCAAATCACCCACTGATTTCTTCCTTCAAAATTTACAATCTAAAAACACAATACCCATTCGGCCATCAATAGAGAAAATCAAAAACGCCCAACCGGTTTCACCTCCAAATAAACCCAAAATTTTCAACATCTACAAACCCAATAATTTCCCAAAATTAATGCTCATTTGGTCTACCCAAAACGAACCTCAAAGATTTTACAATGCCCATTCACAGAAAATCACCAAATCAAAATTCTCAAAACCCAAAATTTATACTCTAAAATCAACCTCAAAGTCACCATACCCATTCAGTTATCGATACAATTTCTCTAAAAAATATTTTCTCACCCATCAATTCGGTTTCTCAAAGAGAAATATTTCAGAAATCCCACTACCCATTCGTTTTTTCTACAAAATTTTCTACAAAAACCTTCATAAAACAAAATCCAAAAGAAATTCGATACCTAGAAGAAATCCCTTCATACAATTGCTTAAGAGAAAAGAACAAATAATTAAAATTTAAGAAATAGGAGAAAGAATATTTGCTGGATTTAGCTTCTCTTAACTGGGGTTCTCCACACCTTGTTTGAAATTCTGAGGAGAAATTAGCGTTTGCTTTGGTTTATATAAGGGAAAGAGATGGGCGTTGGCCAGTTGGTACAAGACAAGGAGAGGGACTTGTGGCTAACTTTTGCAGAAACTTTTGGCATGGTTGAAATGTGAAGGAAGATGGTTGAGACGTGTGAAGAGTGAGGCTGAGATGTGGCGAAAAAGGAGAAATTTTTAGACACGTTTTAGGCTGGGTTTTTACACTTGTCTTGCAGCTCTCTCTCCCCATCTTTCTTAATTCTGCCGTTTTTTATTTTTTATATCATACAAAGTCATATAATTATTTTATACAAAATCTTATAAAACAACAAAAATCTTTAGAAAAATATATTGGATTTTCAGGGGTGTTATAAAAACAGAGCAAAAGATGTTGGACTGCTGCTGTTTGGCTGTGAAGGACTAAGAAAGAGAGATAGTTTTGGAGAAGGCTTTGCTGGACCTACTACTAGCCAAGACTAAAAAAAAGAGGAGAATGGAGGGAGAGCTTCAGTTTCCTACATTGCCGAAAACGAAGGAGAGTTGCAGGGAAAGAGAAAGCTTCTTGCAAGAGAGAAAAATCAGAGAAAGAAGAAGAGGTGTGCGGATGAAGGGTGCTGCTCCTCTTCTTTTATAGAAGCTTTGAAGGGTGCAAATCATCTAGCAAAACAATCCAAGGCCAGGGAAGAAGCAGCTGTTTTGGTGATTCATTAAAACAATAATTAGCTTCTCAAATATCTTCTATCGTTAGCCAACCAAAATTTAGAATCTAACTTAGTGAACTAAACCTCTCTTTCTCTATTTATTCAAGCATGGACGGCTCAAATGGTTGGGGGAGATTGAAGATAAGTTTTTTGAAGCTAGGTTGGGACGAAACTCACAGAAGCTGCAAGAAGATATCTTGCAAATATCTCTAACTTACATCTTAAAAACCTATGGGCTGTGTATATTTATGTGGGCTAGGCTTACATGTGAGGGCTGGGTCCTTTTAATCATGTGGGCTGAATCTACATGGGTTGGTCTTAGATCATGTGGGAATAAAATGGGTCCACTAATGTTATATATTAATTTTCGTCCAAATTAGGGGTACTATTTTTTCCGGGTGTTTTCATACCCTTAACGAATTTATAAAATTATGAAATTCGAAGGGTAGTTAAAGGACTTCGAGAAGAGCATTCTGAATTTTGAATTGACCAAAACGGAGTTCGTTTGACCCTATTTTCGTTATTCCAAAGTTTAAGGTCTATTTGAACTTTTATCAAACTGAAACTATAAACGCTTCTTAATTAATGAATATTTATTTTCATAAATATTCTTATTTATTCTTTTAGCTTATTATTACGTCTTAAATTCTATTTTTAAGATATAATATTTTATATCTTAAAATCTGAGACGTGATGCCGAGAGGTCGGGCTTCTGCAATATTTTCTTCATCGGGTACTTGGTCAATACCCGTATCGCATGTGTTTGAAAGTATGGCATTAGCCTTCGTGCCGAGATAATTAGGGCAAAGGATAACTTTTCGATCCGATGATACCTCTCCTTGACTCCATGAAGTGCTCTGCTGGAGAAATATACCGGCTTCTGGATCCCTGAGTCTTCTCGAACTAGAGCCGAACTGACAGCCGAGGGAGACACTGCCAGGTAGAGGTATAGTATTTCATCTTCAGCCGAACGGCTCAAGAGTGACGGGTTTATCAGATATTCCTTCAATTTGTTGAAGGCTTCCACAGGATCTTGAATACCTTCCTCATGATCTTGAAGAAAGGGAGACATTTATCAGTAGACCGAGAGATGAACCGGTTCATGGTTGCTATTTTGCCAATCAGTTGTTGCAATTGTTTTATCACCCGGGGCGGTTGCATTTCTAGGAAGGCCTTCACCTTCTCGGGATTGGCCTCAATACCCTTTTGCAAGACCATGAATCCCAAGAATTTTCTAAAAGAGACACCGAATGTGCACTTGGCCGAATTCAGCTTCATTTTGTGGTCCCTTAGTGTTTTGAAGGTTTCCCTTGGATTTGCTATATGGCTTGCGGCTCGGGTGCTTTTTACCAGTATGTTTTCGACATAGACTTCTACGTTTTGGCCGATCTGGTCTTGGAATATTTTGTTGACTAGCCTTTGGTATGTGGCCCCAGCATTCTTTAGGCCGAATGGCATCATCTTATAGTAGTATAAGCCTCGGTCGGTGATGAAGGATGTATTATCCTAGTCGGCCTCGTCCATATGTGTTTGATTGTATCCTGAGAAAACATCCATGAAGGTGAGGGACTCATGCCTGGAAGTAGAGTCTACAAGGAGATCAATTCGGGGCAATGGAAAACTGTCCTTAGGGCATTCTTTGTTGAGGTCGGTGAAATCAACATACATTCTCCATTTTTCGCTGGACTTTTTGACCAAAATGACATTGGCCAACCATTACAGATAGTCTACTTCCCATATAAATTTAGCTTGTAGCAACTTTTGCACCTCCTCGGCGATGGCTTGATTTCGTTCCGGGGAAAGCTTCGTCTTTGCTGTTTGATCGGCCGATGGCTCGGGTCGACCATTAGTTTGTGGATTATTACCGAGGGAGGTTTTCTCGGCATACCTTTATGGCTCCATGCAAACATGTCTTTATTCCGCCTTGGGAATGCCACTAGCATTTCCTTCATTTCCTGGGGAAGTTGTGAGCCTACTCTAATTTTCTTCTTCGGGTCACTGAGCTCAAAATCCTCCAGATCTTCGAACGGTTCCCCCAGCTGTAATTGCTATTTCCCTTCTTCCTTTGTCTTTTCCCCGAGGTTGATGGCCTTGGGGAGCTTTTTCAAGCTTGTATTGTAGCATTCTTGGGCCATCCTTTAATTGCCTTTTTCGACTCCAATTCCTTATTTGGTGGGGAATTTCATGCTCAGGTGGGGTGTCGATGTTACGGCTTTGAGATCGTTTAGAGCCATCCTTCTGAGGATGGCATTGTAAACTGAGGATCGGTCTATTACCAGGAACCTAACCATAATGGGTCTTTGCCTCAGGTATGTTCCTACCATGACCGAGAGTTCAATAGACCCAAGTGGGAATACTTGTTCTCCAGATAAATCTTCATAAGCTCGAAGGTTGACTTATAGAGGACATCAGCCGAGCTTCCCATGTCTATCAAGATTTGGTGTATCTTGTGGTTGGCGATAGCCAAGCTTAGCACCAAATCATCGGTATGCGGGAGAGATACCCCCAGATAGTCGTCATCTGAGAATCTGATAATCTGGGTCTCGCATTTCCTTGACTTCAGATGTTTCTGCACTGAGTGTACCTCAAAGTCCATCATTTGCCTTGCATAAGCTTTCCGAGATGAGCTGGACTCTCCTCCTCCTCCGAAACCCCCAGAGATTGTGTGAATTTATGGGAGGTTTTCCTGTGGTGCCTGACGTGCTCGACTCCTACTCCTTCCTCACCTCTCTCGAGCATCCTCCCGACGATTTGGCTCCCTGGTCATTTCACGGCACCTTTCCCTTTCGTCCCAAGGCTGACCTTGGTTTTGAGTGACTTTCTGTCTCGCTTAGACCTGAAGCCCTCGCCCTCATGATTGTCCCTGCATTCCTCCTTCCGGGAATCCCTTTTCTTCTTTCGAGGCTCGGACGTCGAGGTGCAAGATTGATCGGATCCTAAGAGAGCTTAGAGTGTTTCCTCTTGGTGAATGTACTTCTCGACTTTGCTCATGAATTCGTCGAGATTTAGAGGTGGCTTTCGGGCTAAGTCAGCCATGAGGGCTGATGAGTCACAAATATTGTATATTTGGGTCTCTTAATTTACATTAGTTAAACCTTTAACTTTGTTATTTTCTGATATTTTTGGCTAGTTTTGGTGTTTTAGTGTTTTGCAGGTCATTGAGAGAAAAATTGTGTTTTTCATGTGTAATTGCAAAGAAGTGAGAAGAAGACGAAAATCAGACAACACAAGTCGCTCAAGCGACTTTGATTTCGATCGAGTGACAAACCGCTCGAGCGCAGCATGATGCACTCGAGCGCATTCCCCACACACAGCGCGCATAGTGCCCGTGCACTGCGCAGTAGAGGCCCTAACGAAAGCCCTAGTGCGCTCAACCGCACTTATGCTGACTTGGAATTGTAGAAACCCTAGCTAGCTCTAGAAATACCCCTCTTTCTCATTTCTTTCGGGGAGGATGCTAGGAGAGCGCCCTAGGCGCTATTCTCACTGTATTTTAGGGTTTTTGGGTTGATTTAAACCTAGAACTCCAATCTTTTGTAAGTTTCTTTAATTTTAATGCATTCTTGTAGTTTCTTTATGCTTTCTTTTGCCATGAGAGGCTAAAATCTCAACTAAGGTTCACCATTGAAGAGCAACAATGTTTTCATGCTAGTTTATGCTATTTGATTTTATGGGCTTTTGATTTCTAATTGTTCTACTTCCATTCCATTATTGAGATGATTCTTGTGTATCTCTTGTAATTTTCGGATACATGTGATGATTTGAGGTTGTTTCATTTAATTATTTGTTTGGTTTTTATTTATGAGATGTTCTCTCTCTCTCTCTCTAGGAGTTTTTCGAGGCAATAGATCACAAAATAGGCAACAATGGACGTGAGGATGCTTAAATAGGCTCCTCATGCATGCATAAAAGGGCTGATATGTCCAAATTTATATGCTTCTAGATAGTCATCGAATGTTCTTCCTCGAAGGTCAATTGCTCAATCTCAGTTATGGCTCAAATGTTTGAAATTGGATTGATTGATTGATGATTGTTGTCCATCAATCGTTCGATGCCTAAAATTCATTTTTAATATTCATTACTATTATTATTACTTTTTTGTGAAAACACTTTTGAACACAATTTTATGGTGCATTAGTTTGTACTTTAAACATTTTGTTGAGGATTTTCATACACAAATAATTCTAAAATATTGAAGGATCTCAAGGTTTGTAAACTTTTATTATATATTAAAAAAAAATAGTTGACACGTGTCTAGACGGGTTGTTACACTCATGGAGAGAGATATGAACCAGCGACGACTTTTGTTAAGCCCCGTTAAACTATCTTTATGACATGGCAATTTTCTAGACGTTGGATTTTTCTTTTTTAGAAAATCCTAACGATTAATCGGATCCTCTTCGGTTCAAAATGGTTTGTAGAGGATCTTGATCCCTAGATTTTTAGGTTGCATTAACATAATTCATGCATAATTATTAAATGCATCCTTACCAAGGTTCTAACATGGTTGAGTTACGACTAGGTTAAGGAAGTTTAAGTGATTCTTTGAAGACTATTGAGGCAAGTTAGATTCCTTACCCCTTCAAAGTATGATCCTCTCCGATTCAAATGAACTGGAGAGTATCCAGTTCCTTATAATTCAGGGGTATTTTGGCCTTTCACAATTATGTGAACTAAAATACCCCTACACTATAAGGAACTGGATCCCCTCCAGTTCATTTGAACTTGAGAGGATCCTATTCCTACCCATTCTCAAGTACTTTCATTGCATGATTTTAAATTAAATGTTCATCATTGCTTCATATAATATGCTTGTGTTATTGCTCTTATGCTTTACATTGAATGTATTTGATTTACATGAAATGTTATTACATAACAGGTCATCAAATGTGAAAAATAATTTCAAGTCACTCATCTTTTACAAATCACTCATTGCGGTATAAAAATAAGGAAAAAAAAAATGTCAAATTAGTCTATGTGGTTGGCCCAATTTACAAACCTGTCAAAGTGAATTCAAAAATCCTTGTGGTTAGCATAATTTATAAATCGCTCTCAGTCAAATTCCTTTAAAAAATTGACAAATTCTGTTAGGTGCCATGTTAATCGCCAGAGCAAACAAGATAATGATACGTGACATTCTTAATAAAACATATAAATATATTAAATATAAAAAAACTAAAAAAATAATTTTTTAAAATAAAAAATTGAAAAAACAGGGACGGCTGTGCGCCACACCTAGAGGTGGTCGGGGGTGGCGTGCAACCACCCCCAGGGACCGGTAGGCCACCCCCAAAGGAATCTTTGGGCCACCCCCACCTTTGAGGGTGGCCTGCCAACACCATGGGGATGGCCGCGCGCCACCCTCGACCACCTCTGGTGTGGCACGCAGCCACCCCCATGGCCTAGGAGTGGCCTTCAGGCCGCCCATAGATCCCTTTTGGGGTGGCCTGGCCACCCGCAAAGGGGTGGCTGCCCAACCGACAGCCACCCATTTTGTTTTTTTATATTTTTTTAATTAAGAAATTTTAATTCTTAATTTTTTTTAATTTCTTTAACTTTTCATATTTCTTTAAAAAAAAATAGTTTTTTTATTAATTTTTTATTTTAGTTTTTAAGATAAGAAGGGTATTATCGAGATAGAGAAAAAAAAGTAGCATTTTTAGCACATCTTAGTAGTTTGATGGGTCACAATAGCACACTTAAAAATTCAATGGGTTATTTTAAAATCGGCTATTAGTTCGTTGGGGGTTTTTTATATTTTTCCCTAAAATATACGAGGGTTTCGTTAACCACAATAAAGTGAAGAAAGAAATAGATGAAGATGAAGGACGACTGCACTTTCTACCACAAAAGGATGGAAATTGTTGATTTTAATTTTCCCTCCCAAAATTGGCTTTCCAACCATACGATTCGGAGAGGTATACTTAATTTACGTTTTCATTTTATATGTTTCTTGGTTTGTAGTTTCCTTGCATTGTATAAGCCTTGTCTTTTCCCCCTCTTTGGAGAAATTTGAAGCTTCTCCTGCAAAAATTTTCTTCCTGGTGCATCCAATAAATAATAAAGCCAAGGTATAAACTTTCATCATTGTCTTTTATTTAATAACTTTAAAAGTAATTTGAACCCATTTCCCTTATAATCTTGCTTAAATTGTTTTCGCATGGTAATTTACAATATTAGGTTACCTAAACAAAACAATAATGTTAGATTCTTGAAGTCTAGGCCCCACCCTTCAAACTTTTTGGCTCTGTACCTGATTGGGGGCATTGCACCATATTTGAGAGTAATCTTGTTTATTCCCCTACCCAATGCACATCATCCATCTCCATGTATTGGTGGGAAATATTCCCACTAGATAGTAAATGGGCCCGAAAGCCCAACTCGGCCCACTTACTATTCGCAATCCCAAAGAAGACCATCGATCGGGTTCATCGGCCGAGCCCACCAATCCACTGAAAGGGCCAAGCCGCATAACCCATTGCATAACAAAACCAAGTCTAGTCGGAAGTAACACATGGAGACCCACGAAAAGACCAAGACCCTGAGATATCTAGAACGTATCTCAGGCACGTTCAGAGCCCACGTTCCCAGCACTTATGCCTCGGGACGTGGGTGCACACATTCCAGATACGAGAAGACATATGGGCCGGACACGTGGAGACCCACGTTTCGGAAGATACGAAGACCCACGTTCCGGAAGTGGAGACCCACGATCAGAGAGCCGATTCCCTCCATTTCTGGGGAAAATCGACTCCTCCATTTAGTATAAATACACACCTACCTCTAGGAATTCCTTGGGCTAAAATTATTGTAATTAAGACATACTCTCGTATTTTTTAAAGAACTGACTTAAGCATCGGAGTGGGACCAGCTGGCACTCCCAACAAGCACCCTTACCGACTATATTGTTTTGCAGGAAAAGACAACAAAAAATTTTTAGGAGCTTGTGCCATTGGTCCGGAAACTGTTTTAACAATTTGGCGTCGTATGTGGGAACTTGATTTTGTGTCGGTTAGCATAAAAAAAAAAAAAAAAAAAAAAAAAAATGGTGCGCACAAGAGCCACGGATCCTGGAGGAAAAAATCCCTCCACCCAAGGCGGGTGGAACATCAAACAACAACAATGTGGCTGTCCTGTAAGCTCGGATCGCTCAAATGTCCAAGAACATGGCAACTCTCACCAAGCAAAACCTGCAATTGTTGGAGCGATTCCAAGGAGGATGAACCCCAAAGGTCGACTGCGTCGTTTAAAAGATGGTCGAATGCATCTGCCGTATGAGAAAAATGATTTACGCTTTTAAAAAACGTAAATTATTTTCTAAAATTTACTAAACATTTTTTGTCAAACGGAAATCATTTTTCGGTTGACTACTATTTTCGCACCCACCAAACACCGAAAAATGCCGAAATCATTTTCCAGAAACCATTTTACGCCGAAACAAACGGAGCATAACTCTTGAACGTCTTCCTTTTGTGGTTGCACTTCTTCTAGTTCTTCAATAACTTCAATAATTTTTTGGCCTTCCTCACAATTACTCATCCAAAATTCCTTACTCAAGCCTATGAGGATACCGATGGATAATACCTCAAATAGTACCTCAATCTGTGATTGATACTTCTCGACTATTGATGTTTGTTTAAGATTGATAAGATTATTAAAGGCATTGTCTTCTCTTAGTGTAGCAATTGCTTTGGCTAATTAGGGAATTCGTGTACCTTTCGTAGTGTCGCAAAAACGCTGCTCTGATATCACTTGCAATGAGTTTGGATATTTAAGAATTGTAATAAAACAATAAAAAGCAATAAAAGACACGTCGGCACTTCAAGGGCCAATCCCTCTTCCTTAAGCTCACGGTTCTTCTGATTCAAATACTTTGATACATCATTCTATTGACAATGGTGAATTTAAATACAAAGGACACATGAATCAAATACACGTCCAAGTTTGTGGCTCCCACGTGGCTTCCCTTTAGGCTCATAACATGCAGATATTCAACGCCATAGCACCACACCCAAGCCTGTCCCTTCAATTTTATGTCTACAAACCTCACTTGTGGTTCGTTTGACATGCCAAACCATTCAAAAATAATGGTCGAGTGACATGAGCCAAAGCCAGTCTTGAAATGAAATGCATGGGTATCTACTTTCCCATGAAAATGTGGTACATCAACTACAACCCGCTTAGTGGCCTCATCGAAGCAATCACCATGATCTCCGCACGACCAAACAGGTGTTGAAACGCCATACCCGTAGATGTCTTCCCTGAAAAATCTTTTTCCATTGTTTTTCTTCCAAACAATTGATAATGGAATGGAAACCATGTGTGTGTGTATATATATAATTCTGGGTCTGCCTACCCTGTGTTTGTTTGCTGAGAAATCAAAAGGAAAACGAAAGGAAATCAATTTGGGTTGTGTTCTTATCTCTATATAGTTTCTCATTTCACCAGACACTAACAGAGAGAGTATATCACTATGGATTAAATTTTATTGTCGTAATTAAACATTTCCCATCATCCACCCAAGAACAGAAACAAAGAGAAAGATCACAATTGACAAATACATATCATCTAACCAAAAGAGGTATCTGGGACAAAGTTACCATAGAAAAAGATTTGTTGATGACTAGAAACTCTATTTGTTAAAAAGGCTCAAAGACTTGCCATGTCACAAGTACTGTTCTTGTATCCTAGCCCGGTTCTCTTCCCACCACAATCTCGCGTGCATTTCTCCAAACTTTTCTCGGCTGCATAAAAAGAATATATAAAAGAAGAAAAAAATTATTTTAGTCTAACAAAATGAAATTAAATTATCACCCAGTCACCAAAATGACGAGTTCAAAAAAAGAAGAAAATAGTAGAAAGAAAAACAATATCAATAATTTCTTCAAGTATCTAGACAATCTCAATATCTAGATTAAATTCAAGAACAGCAGATACCTACTATTAAATGATACAAGAGCACAGAACAGTAAATTTCAAACATTCAAACTGTTACAAAATAATATAATATTACTGCTTTCCTTTCCTTAAAAGGTGGAGAAATAACAATAATTTCATGTCAAAAGAAGAGGAAAAATATCAATTCAATGTGTTATCTATGAGCTTAAAGCGGGCTTAAATGCCAGAACAGGGCTATCGTCCTCTTAACTAGAACTTTTTCTAAAACAGTAACCTTTTCACTTGAGTTGTCAATATAATTTCACCGCTTGACTGGAAGGAATAGAGTAAACTACAATATAGGCTACCAGCAACCTTCAAGACCACTTCACCAGAATGTAATGAATCTAGTACCAATGAAGGAAATAGGCAAGGAAGCACAAGATAAACATATAAATAAGCAGTTCAAAATTCTTTTTATTCTCTACAGTATAGAAACTAAATTACCTGAACCGGACACGTCTAAGCTCCCGAGCACCACCTGGCAGAGCTCTGATTGTGATGTAGACTCCTGGTTCATCCTGTTCAACCCATTCGGATTCCGCATCACTGGCATTGCTCACAGAAAGCTCTCCAGAGCGATCAGCCTCCCTAGATGAACTAGTCCTAACAGAACCATCTACAGATGATGTCTCTGTCTTCGCTCCACTGATGCTGGAAAGTTTAGGTGTTGAAGATAGAACAGCTGTGTCATAGTAATGACGGGATTGCATGGGGTGGTGGTCGAGTGAATCTGATGAAGAGTAGCCCATTCCCACCGGTTGTTGGAAGTGGCGGGGTAGACGTTCTTTACTCAAAGGAGGAGTCACAGGGCTGTCCCTGGCTGATTCAATCCTTGAGCTCTGAAAGAGAAAGAAAAGCACTTTAAACAACAAGAAATAAATATCATTCTGGCTCTTTCACTGAAATGGAAAGGTTCAACCCAAAGAAAATTATTCTCTCTGATATTTTATGTAAGGTGGAGGCCGTAATCCATGTTGGAATGAAGTCATCACCACATTTAATGGTGTGACGTTGAACAACATAACTATATGAAATCCTAAAATGTTTAGAATTAAGGTGGAGGCCGTAATCCATGTTGGAATGAAGTCATCACCATAGTTAATGGTGTGACGTTGAACAACATAACTGCATGAAATCCTAAAATGTTTAGAATTGAGAGAGAGAGAGAGAGAGAGAGAGAGAGAGAGAGAGAGAGAGAGAGAGAGAGAGAGAGAGAGAGACTCAACACAGAATTTAAATAGGTTAATTTTAAAATGCTAAGGATAACAAAATCAATTAATTCCAAACATGGTCTATACAAGACCAAGTTGGTATGGAAATGTCTTTATACCATGCCTCAAATGAATAGTCTGTGTCAACCATTCACACAACAGTAGAGACAAGCATAAAAGTAGAAAAATCATTTGACCATTATTGTCATTAAATTTATGATTCCATAATTTTTGCATACTACATCGGTTTAGAACATACCTCATCTTCAGATCTAGGTGGGGTTGGAAGTGGGACTGCCTGTTGATTGAACCTCTGAACATTGTATAATTCCAGGACCTTCTCATAGTTCTCTGCCCACCACCTTTGAGCTTGCCATTTATTAAACATTTCACGGCTGATCAAATTTAAAAAAAAAAATGATAATCAGCTATCCTAAACCATCTACTAGAAATCGGCCTTAGAAGAATGCTTGAAAATGATATGAGCAGATTTTCAACATTTTTCAACATCTTAAGACTTCAAGATGTTTGAAATGACTAACAACAACAGGGACACAAGTACACAGTTGGTAGTTCAATTGAATTGGCCATGGTTCAAGGAAAGCTAGCTCAAAAGTATTGCCAAAGCATACTAACAAGATCATCAGTGAGAACACCATTAACCATTCCGTGAATGGATTATCCAATCAAGAGCTATTTCCCAACTGAGGATTTATTTGGGCATGGGTGGTACAGTTAAACCTGCCCAAGACCAGTACACAGGTTGGGCGCCCTTATTTAAAAATATTATTATCTCGCATTATATTATACAATTAGTTGTGTACTCGACGAAGATGTATATACTAAACAATAGTTTGGTTATACTCATCCTAGATTCCTAAGAAACAAACAAATAAAGTAACTGTATTGATCCAAAGTATCAATAAAATTAATCAAAAGCTAGTGTGTAGGGTCTTAAGATGAGACAGGAAATAATGGCATGCCTCCAATAACGGCAAAAATTGCTGGACAGGGCTGTGGAAATAAGGATAACAGGTTTGATGTCTTGTTTGAAGGCAGAACTTACAAGATAAAGAAGGGATTATGATCACTTAAGCCAACTAATTGAAGAAAATAATAAATTGATACAAAATTTCCTTTTTCCTTTCTGTTATACTACAATAAACACTGTCACAATAAAATAGTATTAATACTACCATGCTTTAAGTTGGTTAGTTTTGGGTTCAGCGTACAAGAGATTCATATTAAACTGGCTAACAGACATATGTTAACACTTTCAAATGATATTTAGCAAAGTTACATCCAGAACAATGCAATTTGTGCAAGTTCAGCCCAGACTTGTTACAGTATCATGATGACTCATAGTATGTATTCCACAAGGTAGTGGCCTAACCACCATTTAACCGCTAGAGCTAAGCTAGCAAAGCACAATAGAAGGGATAGAGAAACAAGTATATTAGAACCTTCACTCTAAGAAATGAAAATCTAATAACCTATGTCCAACTGGATCATCTCATTCATTATATTTATGAACTGAAACCATAAAGCCAAAACCAAGTATAGGCTTACTGCCCTTGACTGCTTTAAATCAAGAGCCTCTTTGTTGCTTCAGGTTCTGAATCCGTAACCTAATTGAGCTCTATATTTCCCCAGCAAGCAAATGAGTAAACAAATCTCGTGAAAGGACAAAGACAAGGTCAGTTGTCCATCAAGAAAAATGCTAAAAGGAAACCATGCCATTGTAATTCACATTTCTTCCCAATCTAGTCTAACTATCCAAGGTTCAACAGCTGCGGCAATACTAACAATGTAATTTGCCCTATTTCTAACTATATCAAACAGGGACGAAACCAGGATGTTTATCTAGGGGTCCGGATGTAATTTTAAAAATAAAATCTAAAAAAGTATTTTCTAACAATTAATCGATCACTAACTTCAAGTTCCTATACAAAAACATGCTTTAAGAAGTACTATTCATGTCCAAAAATTATAATATAACTCAAAAGTAAATATAAAAATACATATTGTTGACTTTAAGTTCATATGTAAAAAAAAATATTAAAAAAAGAAAAAGAAAAAAGGATAACATTAATTATACTAATTGAACTCGACACTCCTTCAACGAATAAAAGTCATCAATACCTATCAACAATTTTCTTCTCAAATTAGACAACCAAATAATCTCCAAGAAAGTCATCCTCTATTTTATTTCAAAGTCTTGTCTTGACAATCTTCATAGTTGAAAATGCTCGGTCAATAATTACCATCGAAACTGGAAGAGTCAAGACTAGATGAACCCATCTATCAACCAGATAATAAACTTTCGACTTTCCAGTTTTCACCAATGCTTCACATAAGTCATATAACTTGTGGACAAGTTTTGTAAATCTGGATGACGAGGCACATCATGCTTGTAGTGTTGCAATTGAATTTTTTCTTGTTCAATAAAATCAAGAGGATAAAATTTCTCTACAAGACTGCATATGTTATCAATTTTGAATAACTTGTAAGCATTTCTAACCATACAAAAATAAATATTTGTATCATTGTTCATACAAAAATAAAATAAATAAAAAAAATGGTTTCGTTATTTTTGTATGCCTGCCTTAAAAACTTTTTTCTTTTTTTTTGGGGGGGGGGGGAAGGTCCCCTGGCCCACCCTAGTGCTGTCGCTGATAACAAAAGCCTGGCCCACCCTAGTGCTGTCTCTGATAACAAAAGCGATTATCCATGCCACATGTAATCCATTCTTATGACACCCCCCCCCCCCCCCCCAAAAAAAAAAAAAAAACCATAATGTGGAATAACAAGAAGTTGAGAAGGTAAGTTGAAGGGATAGAGAAGAGAAATTAGGAGGAAGACAACAAAACAGTCGATCAATTGTTTGTTCATCCAAAGCTAATAATCATTAGTACAAAGTTATGCTTAAATAGCCTAGGGATTAAATTCTAATCCTAACCCTAGTGATAGTTGGGCTAACAACCAGGGGCGGAGCCACATGGTGGCTACCCAAGCCATCATGTTTGTTCCAAATTTTTTAAAAATACTCAAAATTTTACACCCCAATTTTTTATTTTTTATTTTTAGTTTTTTACCCCCCAAATTCCAAATGCTAGTTTCCCTGCTAACAGTCCCCACTAAAACAACATAAAACCCAACTAAATTAACATAACCCACATTCTGAAAAACAAAATAACATAACACTAAAAAAATAAAATAACATAAGAAAAAAAAATGTGACATAATCAAAAGTGCCAAAAAGTAAAATCTCTAGCTCTCAAAGCTGGTCGTCCTCCGATATCAGGGTCCAAACACACGTGTGATCACTGGCATGTATCTGATGTCCCCATCATCTCAATTTATACTATTATAAATTTTCTAATAAAAAAAAGTGACAAATTTCTATTTGTCAATCACTAGCTATCACCACATAGACCCTTCCAATGTCACTTGAAAGCCCATAATTTTGGAGACAAAGTAAAATTTAAGCTTATTCTGAGTTTCCCCCATTTATTCGGAAAGAACAGCCGAGCGAATAAGATAGCACGGCACAATTCACACAATTTTTGGTACATTGAAGAACAAATGCTAGTTGACAAGCAAAGTTGGATTAAGTGTAGAATGCAACAAATCTCTTATGACATATTAACCAATGCTGTGGATGGTCACTTTCATCAGATTATGAAATGTTTGCTTGCAATTCCATATGATAAAGAATTTTAGGTATTAGCACCCCGATGTGCAATAGACATTTCTTTGCTCTTTTTCCTATGCTTAATATATCGGATTAATCTTCATTTTACAGTGTTCAGAAAGGTTCCATAGATTACAGCCTTGAGCAGCATCCTATCTAATTACACCATGCCTAAACAGAGATTAATACTTTAAGCAATGATATATCCCTAATTAAAAATCCAAGTTTCAACCACTATTTTTAATCAAATAATCTCTGGGTCAGACATGTTTATATATTTGGTTTAATTGTAGGCATAGGAAATAATGAAACATTATTTTTTACCATCTCACATAACATAATTCATTTGAACAACAAAGTTGTTAGTCCTACCACGTGAGTTATAATACAAACAAATGTGACAAAGTAACCTGTCAAAGCAAAAGTTCCACTAAAATGCTAAAATCCAACCACTAAGGACAATGTCACAAAGGCTCAACCATGATTACCACTATCACACCACAAATATTGGGTCAGACTAAATAAATCAGAATCTAAAACATCATATCAAAACCAAACTATTGAAAGTACCTGAATCGAATCCTCTTAAGATCATTCCCTCCCTGAGGCAATGAAACAAAAGTGATGAGCACACCCGGTTCCACTTGCGCCACCCATTCCTTAGGTTCATCTTCTTCCATGAACACAATCGACTCAGTACGCCCACTAACTGAAGCAGGCGTACCTTCTCCGCTTGAAAGCCCTTTGAGCCTTGCCTCCATTTCTTTTCCCCACATTCTTGGCGTGGAGTTTGAGCTCCCTGTTCTGCGATATGCACAATGGAACCTCGCTGAGACTGAGCCAGCATCAGACTCAGCATAGTTCCGGTCCTTGTTATCATTCGATGATCCTGAACAGGGCTTGCAATTCTTGTAAGCTCCTGAAGCCTTCAGTGCTATGTCCTTGATCTGAATACAGAACTAATACTTTAACATCCTTTGACACCAAACCCTCGTCTTTTTCTCATAAATGAAGGAAAAGAGAAAAAATCTGGGTTTTGATTTTCCAATTTACGGTTTTTTCCAAAGCTTTAAAGACTAAGCCAAATTATACAGCTGTAGCAGCTTTAGCGTAATTCTATTCATTTTCCCCGGTTACTTTCCAGAAAATAAGAATGAAACAGAAACCATACCCACTTCTTGGGTACTGAGAAATCTAAGAATAATGAAAGAAAACAAATTCTGGGTCTGTTATCCTCTGTTTGTCTGCCGAGAAATTGAAGTAAAACGAAAGAAAATCCACTCTGGGTCTTCTTGTTCTTTTCTCATTTTACCAAATACTGACAAACTCACATAAGCCAAACAGTATAAATTGGATTAGAACAGTATAAAGTCTTTTGCCTTATTCGCTTCTAAACAAGAAAAAACAATTCAGAACTCGTGTTCGCATAACTTTGCCACATTTTCTTAAAATCCAAACAAAGGAACCAGTATTTCCAACTGTACCTGAGCAGTGAGAGTTTTAACGGCTTGCTTGGTCCTCGGGGTCCCAACGGCGTCGTCCTCGTCCTGTTGCGGCAGAGATCCATTGCTGTTCAGCTGCTTCGAGCACGCTATACACGTCAGCATCCTCGAAACTCCCACCCAAGCTTCAGATCAGAAAGGTTTGTTCAACTTGAACGATCTAGCTCTGGGTCCGAGCGACTAGCCTCGAAGGTGCTTGAATCAATATTACGTCTCAGAGAGTTTCAGCTCGTGAATTCGCATCAGAACCTGAAAAAATGAGAAAATTAACAATGGAAATTAGCGGGTTATGGAAAGAATTAATGCAAAAATATTATAATAAAAGCTCTTGCCTCTATTTCTTACATTGAGGAAATGAGGCTTGATTTCATCATGAGCTGTCTCTTACAGTTACAATAGGAGAGAGAGAGAGAGAGAGAGGTGACCGTTAATGGACGAATCATAACGAGGGCATGTTTTCAGGCGATTTGTGAGGGTCTTTTGGATCGAAATGCTTCAAATAGTATTCAATTTTTTTTCCCTTTTTTTTTTATATATATATATAAATATAATAGCAATAAATAAATGATTAGATTCACCGTGACTGTGAGTGTGCCAGTTAGAATGAGTAAGCGACACTCTCTCACTTTCTCTCCTCGTCTTTCTTTATGGCTAAGCCATCGAGATTCGGGCTACTGGGGCAAGTTGGTTGTGACGTATAGGCTAATAAATTTGGGCGTGATCTCGTGGGGCTAGACGCAGAAGGCGCTGCGTGGTGCGCGCGCGGAACGCTTTTTGCCTTTTTGGGGGCGTGCGCCACCCACGCCACCCTATGTGTCCGTTCGGTGCGAATTTGCATAGCGGGAGGCTGGAATCTGGATTAGGATCCTACCATTCTTAAATGTGGTTTTTATTTTTAAGTATCCAAACGTTTGAAAAATGTATTATATATTTTATTTTTATCAAATTTTTGTTCTTTATGTTATAAAAAATCTTTAAGCTAAAAATTATCTTTTAATTTTTTGAAGAATAATCATCTCTACAAAAAAATAAACGAGAAGCATTTTGGGAGGAAAATTCTTTTTTGGCTGCTTTGATAACATACTTCATTTTTAAAATGTGACATTTTTCAAGCGTTTCGATGCTTAAAAACGACTTAAATTTTATAATTTGAAAATTTACAATTTCTAGAGAATCCTAATCCAGGGAGGCTATCTCGGATTATGATGCTCTTGAATAAGAATTTGAGAAAGTTCGAGTAGGTGATTGTAAGAGACTACTTATGAGATTTATTTAACCAAATAAAAATTGAGTTATTCAACCACTTATTCGATCAAATAAATTCTATAAATAATTTTTATAATCACCTGTTTAAAAAGTTTTAAATTCAAACAAATAAGAGATACCTTGCATTACCAAACAAGGTTAGAATAAGTTTAACTTTTTACCTTTTCAAAATTTCTTAGTTGTCGTGTCAAAACAACTTGTTGTCAAGTAGAAGTACCCCACTTTTAATCCCCAAAATGATTGTTTTGAATACTTCCTCCTTCCTAGTAAGTTCTTCGGTGTTGGCCCCAATGTATCATATCCTGAAGAGTGACAAAGGTTGGGTCAACATGAGTACTTTGCAATGACTAGGCTCAAATTTTGATAAAAATAATAATAAAAAAAAAAAGTTTAAGAATTTGTCGATTTACTTGTTCTTTTAGAGGAAATGTAAGATAAATTCATGACTAACTACGATTTTTTTTTTTTTTTTTGTAGTTATTACCTTTTTAAGTTTGTTCTTTTGTGTATTTTTGTCTAATAAAACAACGTCGGTCAGTGTCACTTAGTTTTTTTTGACACATCGAATTAAAATAATATTTTTTATTAAAAATTAATAATAATTGAAGACTTCTTTTTTTTTACATGTCCACACAAGAAGGAGACGGAGAATTTGAACCAGTGATCTCCGCTTTATGAGGCATGGTCCCTATCCGATTAAACTACCCCTTGAAAACAATAATAATTAAAGACTTACATAAAAGAAAAGATATCCAAACGGGACCCCGCATATGGCCCAATTATGATCCTTTAAAATTATTTATTCGACTCCGAAAAGATTCAGACAGGTAATTATGAAAAACCGCTTATGAAATCCATTTGACAAAAAAAAAATTTGAGTTATACAACCACTTATTCGGTCAATTGAGTCTTATAAGTGATCTTTTACAATCATTTGTCAAAATTCTCTCAAATTCAGAGTAATAATTTGGGAGGATCATCATCCCCTCTGGCCACCCTAAGGGGGGTGGGGTGGCTGCCCCCTTCCCCTCTCAGGGTGGCCAAAGGGGAGGCTCTCAATCCTTTTTTTTGAAAAAAAAAAAAAATTAATAAAATAAAATAAAATATTATTTTAATTTAATGCGACAAAAAATAATGATGTGGCACAAATAAATATTGCTTTAGTAGATGAAAAACTCACGAAAACCTTTTTTTAAGGGTTCATTTAGCTTTGTGATTTTAAAAAGTACAATTCAAAATAATGATTTTAAAATGAGTAATTTGAAAAAGTGATTTTTAAAAATACAGTTAAGCGTTTCGCAAAATCGCAAATTAGCCTGTAAAATTTGGCGTTTTCAAAAAAGCATCATCTTACCTGTTATTTGAAAAAGCAGATTTTTGCGTTTTCAAATCGTAATTTTTAAAAACGCAGTTTCCAAACGATTTATATTCTATAATTTGAATTAAAATCGTACTTATTATTTACGAAATTACAACCTTAAACACACCCTAAATTTGCAACAAATCTAAAAAGTTAAAATCTAAATTTAAAAGCTTAAAGAGGGATCAACAAAAAAGGCGTTTGCCACATATTTATCTTCTTTCTTCTTTTTTCTTTTTTTTCTCTTTTTTTTTTATAAGCGGAGACGATAAAGAAGGTTTGAAGTTATTAAAATTTAACCATAGAATTGGCAAATTCTTTTTGTTTTTGAGAGATAGAATTGGCAAATTCGATTATATTGGATTCACGCCTAAAAATTGTATGATTATTCAGTGATGTGGTGTTAAAATATTAAATAAATAATTCAATTTATATTCTGTTATTAGTTTGAATTTTTAAAATAAATGATAATTTAACATAATATTAAAATAAAACTCATAAATTTAAATTCTGACTCTTAATTTACCGTCGCTTTCGATTAAAATATTTAAGTGATGTTTGGTTTTATACATGAGGATGATTATTAAAATATTAAATAGTTAAATTTATATATTATTATCAACTTAAAATAAAATGATGATTTAATGTGATATCAAAATAGAAGTTTTGAGTTTTAACATTATTTTCGTTATTTATCTTTTATTTTTAATTAAAATAATTCACATGTGATCTGATTTCTTCATGTCAAAAAGAATTTTAAAATATTAATTAAATAATTATTTTTTTCTAAACAATATAAGATAAAGGAAAAACTAAAGGGTAGGGTGTTTGGGACTTGAGCCTAGGGCTACCATTGGTTTTTAAACATTTTCTTCTTCGTTTTGTTTTTTCTTGTCTCAGTTAATATTCTGCTGGCATGTACCATGGTTGTAGCAGTACAAGATCAACCATTATTACGTGGGGTGTAGTACAAAATAAGTTTTTATTTCAAAAGTCTTTTCACCATGATTTTCTGTATAAGAGTCTCTTCTATTCTGACCATATGTAAAACCTTATTTTTAGATTTTACTGACTCTAATAAAAATTTGTCACATCAATTAAAAATATCAAAAAGAATAAAAATAAAAATTTGTCACATCAATTAACAAATTGGAGTACTTTATCTTTTCCTTTCATAATCTAGTCGGGAATCTGAACACTAACAACCCATTCTCAAACACTAGCGATTGTAGCTGCCGAGTCCCCCCTCGCCACACTGGTTGAGTTCAGCCTTCACCAAGACCAAGTTTTTCTTATTTTCCTTTACCACCGACTCACAACTGGTTTGGCTAAATTTGGGCAACGGCCACTACCCTTTGGTTGATTGTTACATGTCCCGTTACTCTCTCTCTCTTCATCCTTCGCTTGTTTCACTCTAAGGCTTACGCAAATTTAGATTTGAAAGCTCTAATAGTCATCGAACCCCATAGAATAACAACTCAATCGAACAAGTAAATCAAGTTAAGATTTCTCATCCCATTCGGTCATCTCTAAGTAATATGCGAGGAATCAAACTCCCCCAAAACAGTCACCCTTTAATCGACCATGAACCCCATCTCAACAACAACAATCAACAACCCAAAGAAAACCCAATTAACAATACCCTAAATCAAAATCCCCAAATCCAAACGATCAAGGGGGAAATGATTACCTTGCTCGAGTTTTGACATCACTCTCTATCGTACGGTGGCTGGAATTGCCATGGGATGGTGTAATCAGCCATCAACTATCACGGACTCTCTCTCTCTCTCTCTCACACACACACACATACTTGAAACTAGGCGGATTCTAGCAGTGGCTCCATAGATTCCGAAGGCAGCGTTTGGTTGGAGAGGTAGGGTGGTTTTTAAGTGGGTTCACTAGGGTGAGAAGTAAATGAGAAAAGTAATGATTCAGTGTTTTAGTCTCTAGTTTATTTAGTGTTTTCTAAGTGATGTATCAAATTATCGTTGGAGGTTGTAAAAGTGGTGCTTTACAGTAAATCCGAATTAAAGGTTTTCTCTTTCGTATACATGTTTGAGAGTCGGTTTGAAATGGTTCGAGAAAATAGAGCATTTATAGCTAGTGATTTTTTTTTTATTTTTTAGAAAATGCTTCTTTTTTTTTTTTTTTTCCAATAGTATTTTTTGTCTCCCTTTTCTTCTTTTAAGAAAAAAAGGTTAAAGAAGGACATTTTGAATTTTTTTAACGAAACGACCAACTCTTAGTTTAACGTAGCATTTTATATATTAAAAGCAGCTATGAGGTAGGTCATTGATTCATTAACAACTACTTTTCACAGTTGGTAGCAAAATGGCATGTCATACATAATAAGTTAATAACAATGTTGGTGTTTGATAAACATTTTTAAGGGTGGTTTTTTTTTTTGCCGGCCAGCTCAATAGTATAGGCGGCTTAGGCCACTATCATAGGCCACCTGCCTGAAAAAAAAAAAAAAAAAAAAAAACAAAAAGGAGACAAAGATGAGGACATAAAGCTACCAGCATGCTATTAGGCCTAAAAACAAAGAGAAATAATAGGGATGAGACACCTGACTGTCCCCTCTTTCCTTATTTTTATTAAAAAAAAATAGATTTAAATCAAAAAGTTCAAAAAAAAAAAAAAGTGATAAAAGAATGTATTTTTTACTTTTTGATTAAAAACTATTTTTTTAATGAAAATAATAGGAGAGGGGACGGTCAAGTGTCCCCTCTCTATCATTTCTTAAAAACAAAAGGTACCTGGAAATGTTTAAAGAGTCTATTTGGTAACAACCAACCATCCTTCCCTCTCCTTATGTTCAGTTTTTTTTTTTTTTTTTTTTTTTAATATAAAATAAATAAATAAATAAGTCAAATTCAAAACATTTTTATTTTATTTTTTCACTTTTTGATATTGCATCAATTATTTTTTTTTATTAATATTCAAAACAAAACAATTTTTTTTTACTTTTTCATACAAATTCTTTATACTTTATATCATATCAATCACTTCTTACTATGATTTAAAAAAAAAAATCATCAAAAATATTTACCAAACATACTCAAAATTTTAAAAGATTCCAAACAAAAGCACATGCACTGATGTACTCCTTTGTTTTTTGTATTTATTTTTTCATTTTTTTGGTTCATCATCCATAATCAAATCTTAAACACAAAATTTTTATTAGTAATTTTGCATCTCAAAAAATGAGAATAATTGTTTTTGAATAATTTATATTTAGTATAAAAATTCATTATATTATTATAGTATAATTAAAAAAGCTTCATTTTAACTTTTTGCCTTTAAGCGTCAATTTATATTGAGCCGCCCTATTTTTTGTGTGATGTGATATAAAGATAACGAATAAGAAATTAAGAAAAAAAAAGGGACACTTTTCTTTGTTTATTATTTTCTCCTCAATCACCCATATCTTCACTACACTTTTCTTTGTTTCGTTTACCGAACAAACGACGTCAAATTGAAGTCAGCGCCGTTTTTTATTTAAGTGGTACTAAATTTAAAATTAGCGTATTTTAAATAGTAAACAACACACTTTTATTTACTGTTCAATCAACACTAATTCTTATGATAAAAAATTTAGTTATGTATTTTTGTTTAACATTTTTTAGGGAGAGAAAAAGAGAGAGATGAGAGAGAGAGAGGAGCTCTCTTGCGCTCCTGTGCACGCAGGAGCTTCAAAGCTCACGCACAGTCCCTTCATGCACTCCTGCGTAGGAGGCTCAAGAAAGAAGAAGAAGTACTCCCGTCTCCTCCTGCGTAGGAGGCTGAAGAAAGAAGGAGGAGGAGGAAGCTCCAGGAGCTTCTACAGGAAGATAAGAAGAAAAAGAGGAGGAGGAGGTTTTTTTTTTTTTTTTTTTAAGTAAAAAAGAAAAAAGATTTATCAAACTGGCACCTTTAAGAGAGATTACTACAATTATTACTTAATATGGTAATTTTGCCCCTACCTTGTTCCTAGCTCAAAAAAGATAAAGAGACATACTCCATGAAAAGTATCTAAATTAATCAGGATGGATGATCAATGATGTTACTTTTCTGAATTATATTATTTTCTCATCTTAATTATTTGTCGGTGGGGACAATCCCATCAATAACGAAAGCAATGCAAAAATGATATCAAAGTTGTTTGAATAAACCAACCCACCAATGGACTCTCTTTTTTTTTTTTTTTTTTTTTTGGGAGCATTTTGGGTGGTAATAATCAAAGTAACTATATATTAAAAAAAAAAAATACAATTTTATACTTTAGCTATTATTTTTTCTATACCATATTCGAGAGATTCTCTATTGTCTTATCTGATTGCTTTTAAATATTATTTTTTTCATTTTTTTTATTATATTTTTGTGGAAAAGATTAGATTTTCACATTGATGAAATCATCTACAGTGAATTTCTCATTATTTTCATTGCACAATATAGTGAAAATTCATTGAAACCAATAAACAAATAAATAGTGACATTTTTCCTCAATTGTTTATTTGTATATTTCATTATAAAAGGAAAAAAATGTTAAAGTAGCTATTTTGTTGGACACGAAAAATAGTTTATAATAATTAAATTTGGATGTTATAAGTCATTTACATATTCCGTTAGAGATGCTTTTAGATTTATAGTATCAATAAAACTTACAACAATAAAATGTCAAGTTTTGCTAGCGCAAATACAGTAACAACTCGCTCTGTTTGTTGGAATTTTAATTTTTTCATCACAAAATAAAAATATTAATAAATAATTTAAACATAAAATACTCGTAAGAATATAAAAGTAATTTTTACATAACATATTTTCAAATTAAAATAAAAACTATCACTAAAATGAATTAACAACCATAACCAACCAATATGCTTCCCAGAAAGCGAAGAGAATCGTGTATTAATATTATTAAGCAAGATTCAGTCACTATGAAGATGATAGTGTCACGTGAAGTGAATCCCTTGTATAGTTGTTCCACACAATTCAAATATTTAATCAATACCTTAATTTGCTCTAACTAGTTTTCATTCAAAATTTTGCTTTTGGAGTGAAAATGCAAGCGGATAACAATCGCTCACATTCGTTATCCGCATATGCGGATGCTGTTAGCAAAATTCAATATTCACATATGTAAATGAGGATAACTGTTTTTAGGAAATGCGATTCGGTTAATAACCGAATCCGAATTCACTTTATATATAATATATATTTTATATACATAAAATTAAATTCACAAAAACCAGGTCGTTTTGGATTCGGTAAGTTCAGGATCTTAAGATTCACGTTAAGTTTTTTCACTATCATATCATAGTTATACCTCATTACATTTATATTATTTTTCGTTCTTCTTCTTTTTTCTTCTTCTTTTTTTTCTTTTTTCTTTTTTTTTTTTAATCAAAATCCCATTTACTCTATGAGAAAATGACTCTCTATGACTAATAATCGCGAATTGTGTATCGAGTTAAATATTAATTTATTTAAGCTTAAATATAGTCTACGTTTATGATTATCAAAATTTACACACCATTAGGTTATTTGACTTCGTTTAAGACCTCCGAGAGATAAAAAAAAAAATAAAAAATAAAATAAAAAAGGCTAGTAGTGTTATGAATACTGTACAACTAGAATGACCTAACAGTTAAAAAGGAAAAAAAAAAAAAAATTCTTAAATTTTTATTTTGATTTTTTATAAGCTCTTACTAATTTAAAGGTTGACTTTTACTATCACGTAATCTCTCAACTACATAACAACCGTATAATAGTCTACGAAATAACATTTATCAGAACAAAAACCTTAGTCTTGATTTCTGATCAGGCCACATGGAATGCTGGGAAGTTATGATCGAGTGGGCCCAGCCACAGACCTAATGTTTCCCTGCACCCCCAACTAAGCTTATTTCTGGTGATTATTGTACTTCTGTTCACCAAAAAGGGGGGAAAACAATTCCTCATTGGGCCCATTGCACTCTCCCTCCAACTCAGCATCTCCAAATAATTCTGTGAAAAGTCAATCTTCCTCTCCCTATCAAGAAAGAAAAAGGAAAATAAACAGTGACTGCCCTAACAAAGAAGAGTAAGGTTTTTTTGATTGTAACACATATGCCAAGAGATTAGGCCATTTAGTACGAGGAATTGGTGCTTTCAATTATTCTAAGCTCTAGTGTGTGGTGGGGGGGTTGGTCTGCCCTGCCGAAAGGGCAGGTAAAAAAGAATAGGCGAGTGAAATTAAGACTGACTATCATAATTAATGACATGAATTTGGTTAAGATGTTGTTAAAAATAAATAAATAAATAATAAAAATTGAACTTATCCTTCGTTTATTTTTGTGTAAAATGATTTCGGTATTTTTCGATGTTTGGTAAGAGCAAAAATAACAGTCAACCGAAAAATAATTTTCGTTTAACAAAAAAATACTTAGTAAATTTCAAAAAATGATTTACGCTTTTTAAAAGCATAAATCATTTTTCTTAGACGGTAAACACATTTGACCATCTTTTAAACAACGTAGTCGACCTTCACGTTTAAGCAGTCGACCACTACCTAAATTTGGCAGGTGCCGAAACCCAACAACGTCCGATCACTTTCGCTAGATTCCGGCCACCTTCGTTGGAATCCGGTTAGCCCAGATTCTGGCGACCAGAATGATCGGATTCCCGCCATTTGGTCGAAATCTTGCCAGAACGGCTGAATATTAGTTAAAATGGTCGGATCCTGGCCAGAAAGGTCGGCTTCTGGCCTAGTGGCCAGATTTTGACGCCAATGGTCAAATTCTGGCCACTTTCGCCAGGATCTGGTCAACCCAGATTCTAACTAAACTGTCCAGATTCTGGTAACAGTAGCCGAAATCCGATGAAAGTGGTCAAAATCTTGTCGATCAGTGACGCAATTACTTCACTGGTGATTTGTATATTATTTTATATTAATATTTATATGTTGTGAATAAAAATTAATTTTTATAAGTTAATATGATTGAATGAAAATATAAAAAAGATTTGTGATTTTTCGTATGGGCAAAATATAGGAAAATGCTTTCGGCAAAAAATATTTTTCTAAAAAATAATTTTCTTGAAACTATTTTATGACAGAAACCATTTTATGTCGAAACAAGTGGAGCATTAATTTAATTTTTATGGATTGCTGATTGAGGAGAGAAGGGGATTATTTGACACCTATCTGGGTGTGTGTAACTGCAATTTCTATGGCCAAAAACTTTGTAAAACTGTAGCAGGGATATAATTAAATTTGTAACAATATTGATAAGCAGAATAAACAGTATTTTTTAACACAGTAGAATGTATATAGTAAAATTAATAATCCATGCCTATAAAAAAAAGAAAATGATGTTGATTTAATCCATTATCCATACCACCTTGACCGATTGATATGAAGAGTCGAAGACTATAGAAATTGGCCTAGCCCACCAAGGGGTAAGATTTGGTCCCACCGTCCCTTTATGGGAAAAGATGCCATGTAAATAATGGTGGACATATGCTTCCACATTGAATCTTGCAAATCTTTTTCTTTTCTTTTTTTTCTTTTTTTTAGTGGAAGCATGAGATTTCACTTCAGGGCTCGCCCAGTTCCCATATATCCCCATTGTCCTTCTAAAACCATTATCAAATTTATCAGGAAAAACTTTCACAAAACCATCCACTACAACCCTTACCCATTGACCAATTCCATTGCCAAAAACCTCAACAAAATCCCCCCATTTCTATTCACCTTCAAGCTATGGGTCAGAGAAGTCAGCAATTCAGTGAGGATGCTCAGGATGCCCTTGCTTCTAACCCAGTCAATTCAAGCCCCACCCTCCCCCAGCCAGGAGGATACTGTTGAGGATTTCCATTATATTCACAGTATGTTACGAATATATTTGTTGGTACAGCTTTCGAAAAGATAACATGTCGTCTTGTGATTTTTCTTGGTGCCGACCGACTCCAATATGATGACTGAGACAGCTTTGATAAACAATTTTAAAAGTATTAAGAGCAGAGTAAACTTAGAGATTATAGCGTACATTTATACCTGAGGTACTAACCTATTTATTAGCATACAGTTCCAGAATTACTGAGTTGCTATGATGTAGTTTTGTTAGGAGTTTGATTGCTAGATAGTATAGAGTCGAACTTATCTTTCTGGAAGTCCGGTTTAGATAGGACACTCCCTGTCCGCTAATAACATGCAGATATAAGGTGATTTATCCATGTTTTATAGGATAAAGATCTATCACATGAGATTCTGCCACTTGGAAGGCATTCAGGGATTAAACTTAATCCCCTGAATTTTGGTTATAGTCTTCAAACAACTTGATGGTGAACCCGAGAAGCCATTCTCGAGGCCACCTGAATACGGTCATTCAATATATTCTTGCAGCATATCCGAGACGATGTAGCATCCCGAGACGTTGATATTTCGAGACGATTCATCCATAGGATTTGTAGTAAGTATCCGAAACCTTGGCGACTGAGCGGTTCTAGCAGAGTTAGTCAGACCGACTGGGCTCCCAATTCGGTCATGGGCCCACTTAGCTTTGGGGATAATTATTTTCCCAACAATATTCTTCTTATATTTTGGTATTATTGTATATTACTGTATTGTCATCTATGATTCTATGTGACCGAATATTTCCATAATACTCTGCACATAGTATGGTAACATTTACAACCGTATTCAGTGTGATAGGAATAATATGTGATTTTGTCATTGTTGTATTTCTTTTCTTTTTTTTTTGGCCTCATTTAATTATAAATAGGTCATTCTATTACACAGCTAAACACACATCATAAATACAAATTTCAGTTTCACAAACTTTTTCTGTTGTCAATTTTAATGCAACAAGGCCAATCATTGAGAAGCTAACGCTATCCTGTCTGCTAAAATACTCTTTCAGTTTTCTCTATGGATGTAAACGAAGCAAAGATATCCGTGAGCTCGTTCGAGCTCGACTCGATAAGACTCAACTCATGCGCGACTCGGTTATTAAATGAGCTACTCGTGGACACGAAACTATACTCGATTATTAAACGATACACACCTGTATAAAACCCGGCTCGCTCGTTTAAAGTTCGCGAACATACTCGTAAAAAAGCTTGGCTCGCTTATTAGCTCGACTCGCATATATTTATTAATATATATAAAATTAATTATTGTTATAAAATATATAATTATTAGTTATATCTATAATTATCTATATAATATATAATTTAATTACAAAAGATAATTAATATGATTATATTTTATATGATCTAAGAGACTAAGACCCTAAGTCTAATAATTAAATATCTAATGGTGTTGAATTAACAACAAATTGTTAATCATATAATTTAATGAAAATCTTGATACTTAATTGTATTATTTAAATAATCATATCATATATAATGACAATATAATTGGTATAATCCCAAATCAATTGACTAGCATTAAAATCAACTATGTGTTTCTTATAATCAAAAATTAAGTATAATTATTAGAATTCATATTATTAAATTATATGATCATCTATATTATCACTATAATTTATATGAAATGCATATGATCTAAATTTTATATGATATTAAATCTTAAGCGATATGACACATTATATCTTTATTATATAATGTAATAATCATATCAACAATACTTATTTTGTATCATTGGTCACTTGATAGCGGATACTAGACATCTACTGGGGAGATTCCACTCTTACCAGATTCTACATGTCCGAAAGGCAGTAAACCAGGTTGCTCACCTCCTTGCAAAAGGGGCATGTGAGAACTCATCTGATGTTAGTTCGATGGAGGATTGTCCTCCTTTTATCCACTCTTTTGTAATGACAGACCAAGCCATTTCAGGATGATATTTGGAATAAAATGAGTTATCATTTCCAAAAAAAAAAAAAAAATATATATATATATATATATATATATATATATATATATATATATATATTTTATCATTGTATAATTAAGGGTGATATAAGCTTTAACAATGTACTATGATGTAACAACAATAAATGATGTGATCAATAATTCATTTGATTTAATTTAAGTATGATCTAACAATTTATATGATATTAAATCTCATGTTATATAGAACAATGTATAATGTAATAATCATATAAAAAATACTTAATTTGTATTATTGTATAATTAAGTGTGATCTAAGTTCTATCAATTTTAGTTGTATCATGTCATATAAATGTTATTATTAGATACTAATAAAGTTAGGATAAGTAATTAAGTATGATTCATAATTTGCATATCATATCATAAATAATCCAATATCATATGAAATGAATTATAATTCATAACTATATATAATTAAAAATTAAGATAAAACAATAAATTATTAAAACCATATAATGACATAGTCACATAACTACATAAGTTATGACTCATAAGTATACAATTCATACCAAGTAACTAATATAAATTATAATGATTAAATATCTTGTTACTTAGATAATTACTTAGATAATTTTGATATATACTTGATACTTCTAGCTTAAATATAAAATAATGATTAAGTATGATTATATTATCATTATTATTAGGGTTAAATACCTTATTGCCCCATTTGGTTTGCGACCTTTATTTTTTGCCCACTGAATTTTACTTTTTATCATAGGTGGTACCTATAGTATGGGAAAAGACGGAAATGGTACCTCCGTCCATTTTTCTATAAAAAACTAACGTCCAGCCATGTCATCCTACAGGTGTCGGCGTACATGCGCGACACCTGTCCCTGTAATACACCTCAGCGCCGACGTGGCTACAATTTTTTTTTTAATGATTTATATATATAAATAAATAAAAAATAAAAAAATTATGGGGTGGCTACCACCCCCTTTTTGGCCAAGGGGGTGGCTCAAGGTACCATTTCTAATGTTTATTCAAACCACAGGGGGCAAATTATGAAATTTATAAAACCACAGGGGTATATATTGGAAAAAAATTTGTGATTAAATAACAAACATTTGGTCATTTTTTGGGTTATATCAATTGGCCACGCATATAATTTTGTGTTTCCAATTGTTACAAAAGACTGATTGTGTTTGTGTGTGTTTTTTTTTCTTTTTATTTATTTATTATTATTATTATTATTATTATTATTATGAATGGTTTAATTCTTGTCAACATGTTATTTTGATATATGACAGACATACATGTTACTTTTGGTTCAAAACAGGCATACCAAATATTATTTGTGTATAAAGTATCATTTGTGATATAATTACAAAACTAAAGTACAATTTCTGGTACTTATTAAAACCACATGGGGCACATCAAGAAATGTATAAAACTACTGGGGTATATATTGGGAAAAAAAAAAAATTGTGGTTTTTAATTTTAATTTTTAAGGTTTTTTTTTTAAAAAAAAAAAAATCAAGGGGTGGCTCGGCCACCCCCAATGCCATTTTTAAGGGTGGCCAAACCACCCCCATTTGGCCTTGGAGGTGGCCGAGCCACCCCCATTTGGCTTGAGCCACCTTTAGATCGGTCACGTCAGCGCTGAGGTGTGCCACGGGAACATGTGTCGCGCATGTACGCCGACACCTGTAGGATGAAATGGCTGGACGTTAGTTTTGGATGGAAAAATGGACGGAAATACCATTTCCATCTTTTCCTATACTATAAGTACCACCTATGATAAAAAAGTAAAATTCATTGGGCAAAAAATAAAGGTCGCAAACCACAAGGGGGCAGTAAAGTATTTAACCCTTATTATTATTATTATTATTATAGTTTAAATATAATTAATAATTTGTAAGCTTTTACTCTTGAACCTATGAATTAATGAATTATGATTAAGTGTAATTTGTGTAAATACTAATTATGGATTTGTGATTAATATTTAACAGATTATCTAATTAAGTATAAATGTATAATTATATCAATATGTAACTAATAAGTTAAAATTAATTATTTTTAAGTATAAATAATAATTTTTTAAATTTGTAATTAACTTGTAAATATAGACTTATAATTTATAAAGTTATAAGTTATTAACTTATTGCATAAATGAAAAAACGGTAAGTTTTCCACAAAGCACAGTGTTTTGAAATTTGGAAACAGTGTGTTTTCCACCACAGGTGACGTGCGTGCAGCGTGGTCGACTGGTCGTGGACCACGTGGACAACAGGACATCGAGATTTGAGATGCTCAAGAGAGTTTTTTTTTTTTTTTTTTTTTTTTCCTTCCTAAATTAGACACTCAGAGATATAGACTAGAGAGTGAGTATAAAATTTTTGTTTAATTTTTTTTGAAAACTAACTAAAGATGACCGTTAGATTTGCTTGTTAATCAATTTCAACCGTTGGATGGCTAATGTGCATTCCAGCTGTAGAGCACAACTGACCCTAGAATTTATTCAGTGTTTTGTACGCACGATATCCATCAGATTCAATGATAATTATTGAATCATCCAATAGCTAATTGATATCAATGCCTAGGATTCGTCTGATGCACGCCGATGTATCTAATCAAATGCAAGTTGCGTGTACAGGATTATCTCCTGTTTGGACTTGTGTGCGTGACATGTGTCACTGGCAGAGACGCATCATGGCTTTTCAGCCATTTCTTGTTTTCCAAACATTGAAGTAATTGAAAGCATCAGTGCACTGTGCATCATGCATGTTACCGAGGAGACGAGTTAGGCGACTTTGAGAGTTTCAAAATTTTTGCAAGGTTAGATTTTGATTTTACTCCTGTGTCTTGCTAGGAGTAAGGGTGAAAATACGGTTGCGGTTAGCGGTTATTGGCCAAAACCGCTAACCGCAACCGCATGGGCAGTTAGTGAAAAACACCAACCGCCTCCGCCAACCGCATGGACGGTTACCGGTTATGAAATAACCGGCGGTTGGCAGTTTATAACCACCAACCGGCAACCAGTAACCGCTTTTTTTTCCCAACATGACAGATCCAACAATGAAAACAAGAAAACCAGAAATGCTGAAAATCAACCTCACCCAAAGATGCCGATTTAACCAGATTTAGTGGTGAAAACAAAAATTTGATCAAAACCCACGACAAACATGAAGAAAACTTACTGGTTAGAGGGTTTTGAATTAGTTACAGATATGACCAATACTCCAAACCCCACAAACCCACTTCCTCGTTTCAAAATCTGGGTGGTTTTCTCCAGAAGAAAACCAACCAAGATACCAAAAACCAACCAAGACAACGTTGTGTTGCCCTTGGCAAAACCAGATCTGGGTTCCAACGGATCTACTTTCTTGGCCCTCTGGTTGGTAGTCGGCTGACGAACGCTTCTCTGGAATGTCACAGAGCCCAGTCCGTGCTCTTGGGCTGGAGTCAAATGCGAGGACAACCGTGTTGTCATCCTCCCCAATTCGTAGCTCATACCTCTCCGATTTAGTCCTCCGGTAATGTCTTTTCGGCAAAGACTTTTCGGAAACTGCCTTCCAGAGTGGGGTTCAACTGGCTTCGTGTTGCTGCCTTCCAGAGAGTTTCCCGAATGATTATTAGCCCGGTTACTCCTTCAAGCGTACGTTGCGGCGAGAGAGAGAGAGAGAGAGAGAGAGGCGAAATTAGATGAGAGGCGAATGAGACGAGTAAGGAGTTAGTTTTTTTTTTTTTTTCTTTAGGGTATAGGTCGTTTCACCTATATAATATATATATATACACACACAAAAATAAAGGCGGTTAGCAGTTATAACCGCTAACCGCCTCTGTAAAAACCGCTAACATCCTTTGTAGGGCGGTTAGCGGTTATCGGTTTTAAGGCAGTTTTAACGGTTTTGCGGTTATACGATTTGCGGTTATGGGCGGTTAGCGGTTAGCGGGCAGTTATTTCACCCCTAGCTGGGAGTTGTCATGTTCATCCTTTCTTGTTGTTCACACTTCTAGTTGTTTTTGTTCTTATTTTCATTGCATGTTTTCTCTTTTAATCCAGGAAGGGGATTCCTTTGAGCTTACTTTCACCGGAGTCATAGTGTAAGTAATCTTGTTGTGAATCTCTTACTCTCTCCTCTTTGTTTCGTATCATTTAACAAACAAAGAGCAATGGATGAAATATGGAACAATTTTTTTTTTTCTCCTCTCCCTTTAAAATGCAAATTGATATCATTCGGTAAAGCTATAGATGGTTTGTTTATGTATTTTCCTAACAGAACCTCCATTTTCTTTCTTTCTCAGGTTCACATCAACTCCAGACATTTTGTTTCTCCCTTCTTTTTTTCTCAGAATCCTTTTTCTCATGAGCTGGGCGAGCCGAGTGCCTCATAGCTCGAGCTCGGACAAGAATTTTCCTTTGGCGAGCCGAGCCGAGCCCGAATTTTGATACCTGTCAGGAGCTCGAGCTCATGAATATTCTCCACGAGCCGAGCTTGGACAACCACTACTCGCCCGAGCTCGGCTCGTATACATGCCTAGTTTTCTCATAACTAATTACAATCAACTTTATAAAAGGGAAGTAGCGTACAATATCAATATAATATATTTCATTTCAATATAGGAAATATATTCAAGGGAAGTACCGTACACTATTAATATAATATATTTCAAAATGGGAAATATATTCTCTAACAACACTTAACCTGGATGTTTTTAATTCCCTTTTATGCTCCGTTTATTTCGACGTAAAATGTTTTTCGTCGTAAAATATTTTTCGGCATTTGGCTCATACGAAAAAATCACCAACAACGTAAAATAGAATTCGACGACATTCGGCTGCCGTCACCTGGCCTAGTTTGGCCAAAATTCTACAAAAATTTCCAGATTCTAGCCAAACTGGCAGGAATTCAAACCAAATGGCCAGAATCTGGCTGTACTAGCCAGATTCCGGTAGAAATTTCTAGATTACAGCCAAACTTGCTAGAATCTGGCTCTACTAGCCAAATTCCAGCAGAAATCTGGTCCATTGGAATCCAGCAATGTTACCGGTGTGACGTCCCACATCACCTGGGAATGGGGATGTGCTTATATGTATAAACGCACCCTCATTGACACAGCGCGTTTTAAAGCCGTGATGTCCATGAAGCTATCAAAACACCGCAGTTAAACGTACTTCTGCAAGTGTAGTACCGGGATGGGTGACCTCCTGGAAGTCTGATTCGGGGGAGTCAAAAGCGGACAATATTGTATCGTTGAAGGTAGATCGTTATAAATGGTATCAGAGTCATTGTCCAGCCTGAGATGGGGGGAGCGTGCACAAGTTCATGAGGGTCGCTAGCGGGCACTCATTTGGATGCCAAGAATAGGAGGATCCTATGAGAGTCACCAGCTGGGACGCTAGGTCCCAAGAGGGGGTCACATCGTCTGGAAATGTGGATGTGCTTATATGTATAAAAACATCATATTTGACACGATGCATTTTAAAGCCATGATGGTCATGAACATATCATAACTCCGAAGTTAAGTATGCTTTTACAAGAGTAGTACCGGAATGGGTGACCTCATAAGAAGTCCGGTTCAGGGGAGAAAAAAAGGACAATATCGTGTCGTTGGGGGGTGGGTTGTTACAGTAGAATTTCGGGAGAAATTTCCAGATTTTGGTCGTATTAGTCAGATTCCGGCAATGCCGCTAGATTCCGGCAATCGGATACTAAAATTTTGAGATCTACGGTAGTAGAGTTGCGTTACCAACAAACTACAGTGCCCAGCGGTGGCGAATTTCCATAAACGTGCGTACAAGAGTGAAGAATTTAAATCCAGAAAACGATTTATGGTTTTCAAAACCGTAAATCGTTTTCTAAAAATTAAAGATACTTTTACGGTCAAACTGAAAATGATTTTTGTTAAACATTATTTTTCGCCCCCACCAAACACAAAAAAATACCGAAAACATTTTTCAAAAAATATTTTACGCCAAAACAAACGGATCATTAATCATTGATTGGATCAAAGGTTTCTTAGAAAGGCACCATCAAAAAATGGAGCATGCAGTTTGTCACAGGGAAACTTATCACGTCCATGTATAACAAGGATTGACAGGCTAAAAATACTTCCTTGATTCTACACGTGATGATGCATGGCGATTCTTAATTTATAGCGAGGTTGATAATTTTTTATATGATTCATAAATTCATACAAACTTAATATAAAATTAATAAATTAGGATAGAGTTAAGAAGTCTAACTCATTTAATTAAATAAATTGAATTAAAATTAATTTATATAATTTTATATTCATATATTGAAACTACCTAAATCTGAAACATGAACAAATTACCACCTTAGTTGGAGAACAGGTTAACTCGAAAAGTTTTATATGCATGAATCTCATGCCAAATATAAATTTGTTAAAAAAAAAAAGAAAAAAAAAAGCGTTGCACAGATATATCATTTGCCAACTAGATATGTGGTGATCCCCCATGGATTCCCGATAAACATGGGGGCCACGGGGCATCCTTCCTATGAACAATGTGCTCCAAGCTGCCATTTCCAAGCTGGAACAATAATAATCCATCCAATCCCAACGAAAAAGCGTTATCTCAAAACGGGACCCACCAAACTACCATTCCCATTCCCATTCCCTAACCAACCAATCAACCGCTACCAAGATGTCAACAATGCCCATTGAGCCCCCGTTTGTTTCTATGGAAAATCCCTCCTCCAAAACCGAAAGTTTCTTGCTGTGCTTTATTACGATTCCGTTTATCTCCAAGGATAACAACTCTCTTTAAAGCCTAGCATAGCGCTTTCTTGTATCTTCGGTTACCTCTAGACTATGGCTCCGTCTCTTTTAAAATAAAACTTTTCCTGGAAAAAAAAAATTCCACTTTAGGAATAATCAATTAACTACTTTTGCTTTGCTCCGGAAAAGCAATTTCCTCGTTTTACTCTGTAATTCGCTTTTATAAATAGGAATTATTGGAAAATTTTCACTCTCAATTATAATCTATGCAATTAGAGTATAGGAGAAACTGAAAATTTTCCCGTAAAACCAAGTACTTCACTAGCTTCAGATTCAAAAGCGTATAGTCAATCACTGCAATGCCTCTCATTCGGCGAAGAAACCCCGCCGAAACCGACAAGAATTCGGGTCCCGATTCCAATAACCGAAACGAAAAATCCGAAGAAGAAGAAGAGGAGGAAAACGATAACAAGAAGCATAAGAACAAGAAGAAGAAGAGTACCATAGCGAAGGCCAAGAAGGTCGAGGAGAAGAGCAGCAACTGGTCGTGCGTGGACAGCTGCTGTTGGTTGATCGGGTGCATTTGCACGATTTGGTGGGTGTTGCTGTTTCTGTACAATGCCATGCCATCCTCGTTCCCGCAGTACTTGACGGAGGCGATCACGGGGCCGCTGCCGGACCCGCCGGGCGTGAAGCTGAGGAAAGAGGGGCTGAGGGTTAAGCATCCGGTGGTGTTCGTGCCCGGGATCGTCACGGGCGGGCTCGAGTTGTGGGAGGGGCACCAGTGCGCCGATGGACTGTTCCGGAAGCGCCTCTGGGGCGGTACGTTCGGCGAAGTGTATAGAAGGTACGGTTCCATGATTTTATGGGTATTGTGAATTTTGCTCGAGGCAAATGTGGGTGAGTTTTTAATTATTTTTGTGTTTGTGGTGTTATTTTGGAGGTATTAAGTTAAAAACTTATTCAATACGTCAGGAGCCGTACTCCATTCTCTCACATGAATGGCCGCGGCAGATCATAAATCACATTACCGAACAATTTTAGCCTCAAAGTACTGAACAATTTTTAATTTAATGTTTCCGTCTTTGGCAGTGAGTGACTAATCGCTGTTAGTACAAGTGGTTGGGAATTGCTTTGATAATGGATATTGCAGGTGGTAATTGTGATTGTTTATGCTTCTTTTCTTTCTTTCTTTCTTTCTTTATTTAGTAGATTGTCAGCTCTGGTTTGGTTTCTTGGAAGAAAAAAATGGTTGATTATTGGCAACTGGCATGCCTGGTTTGGTAGTGGTGTCTAGGACTGGTGGTTGATTTCTTTGTTAATTAAACACCAATAAGACATTGGAAGATTGCCAACTGAGATGCTTTTACTTCAACTAACTATTAAAAAGGCAGAAAGAACATTTTGTTTTATCTTCTGAAGATAAATACATTAGTAAATAACTCAAAACATTTTCAAAACACAAAAATAATTTTTACCTTTATATTAGATCGCAGTACTTTTTTAAAACCAAAATTAAAAATCACCTTCTAAAGACGTTAACAAACTGATAGCAACCCGGCCATTGGAATTTGGAAGCCAACGTAAGTCCAGTAGAAGAGCTCTCCAAGAAGAAGTCCAAGCAGTGCGGTCCCAAGTAGTAGTCCAAGGCATAGTGGAAGCCTTATCCACACATTTATCTTCTTTAGTCGTAGGGACCAATTTAACAACCGATGAGTAGAGAATTATTAAGCAGAAACTTGTCTTGTAGTTTGTTTTCAGCCCCAAATGGATTCATTTGTGGTCTCTCCTCCCCGAAAGGAGCTAATTATTTCACCCAAAGAACCCCCTCAACCGTGGGGTTCCCATCACAAATGTACCCGGACTTTTTCTCACCGACTTCGATATAGAGCTTGTTTCTCGATTAGATTATGTTGGAAATTTGTTGTGCCCATGTGACTACTTGGTGATGCTTAAAACTGAAATCATGTAGAGCATTAATATCAATTCATTTGGGTCAAATTCACAATGTTGTAAGTTTATTTGTGAGCATTTAGAACAAAAAGTAAACTAAAATCTCAGATTGTTTAATAGTCTTCCAGAGCCAAACTTGTAGATTGGGGCTACACTATAGTGGGTTGGATGAGAACACTTCAAGCTCTAGTTACTTTTAGAATGAAAATGGGAGTACGGGCATTGCCAGATTTCTTCGGAGTTTGTTTTGCATTCAACTTCTGAGCTTCTACTTAAAAAAAAAAAAAAAAATCTGAACTTCCATGAGTTCTTTTAATAATTGGCCAATGAATTCCCATTGTTCTTTGGATCTTTAACAGACCTTTATGCTGGGTAGAGCACATGTGTCTGGATAATGAAACTGGACTGGATCCTCCTGGTATAAGGGTCCGATCAGTAACTGGACTTGTGGCTGCTGATTATTTTGCTCCAGGCTATTTTGTATGGGCAGTTTTAATTGCTAACTTGGCTAGCATCGGTTATGAGGAGAAAAACATGTATATGGCTTCATATGATTGGAGAATCTCATTTCAGAATACTGAGGTATTGAAGTAACTTCTCTCCTAGTATTTTACTGTGGAATTTCGCTGATTATGCACCTCTGTTTTCATTTCAATATTCTATGCACTGATTTTGTCATTTTTGTTAAACTCAATTTATCAGGTACGGGACCATACATTAAGCCAGATAAAAAGTAAGATAGAGCTGATGGTTGCTACCAGTGGTGGCAAAAAGGCAGTTATAGTTCCTCATTCAATGGGTGTATTGTACTTTCTGCATTTTATGAAGTGGGTTGAGGCACCAGCTCCAATGGGCGGAGGGGGAGGACCAGATTGGTGTTCTAAGCATATAAAGGCGGTGATGAATATCGGTGGACCATTTTTGGGTGTTCCAAAAGCTGTTGCAGGGCTTTTCTCTGCTGAAGCCAAGGATGTTGCAGTTGCCAGGTTTTTTTATTAGTTTCCATCCTTGATTGTGAATAATAACATGGAAATTACTTTTGCTCGTTGATTTGAATTTAGTTTGATAGTGTCATATTTTGAATAGTGGGTACGAAATTTGTATGCTTGATGTAAATCAATTTGCTTGCTTAGATTAATACTAGTGAACTAGCCAAATTTTAGCTAAAAAATTCACTTTTTATAATTTAGTTAGCCACTTTTCAAAAACACTCCACATCTAAATATTTTTCTAGTTCATTTAATTTAATTTTTTTTATTTCTTTATTCTTATAGTAGCTGGGAGGTATATTCTTATGGAAATCCATTCACCTTCTCTTAGTAATTAGTAATGTTATTTAGTAAACTGTTATATAATTGGGATGACACGACAGTAAAAATTAAACTTTGAATTATTAATAGGGGTGGGTGTCGGGTAAGTTGGGGTCGGAAACACCATTTTCGACTCCCCACCGAAATTATCGGTAAAGTCGGGTAATCACCCGATTTTGTTTCGTGGAAAATTATTTTTGAAAATGTCGGATAATTCAAAAAATTTGGATAAATCGGTAATTATCGGTCGGGTAAATTGGTAACAGTTTTCTAAGCCAATACAATTTTCTAACTTTTCTGCAGAAACATACTATCTGTAGAAAACTAAACAACATACAAGTAAACATCAAGCTAACCCCAAGCAATCAACAATCACTGATTACGTAGAACAAGTAATGAGAAAAAGTAAAGGAAAAACAATAATTGGACGATTCAAACTTTGACAAGAAAATGCCAAATGTTTCCTTGAGTCCTTGATCGATTGACAATTGTGGTAGCTAGGCGTGAGAGAGAGAAAGACCGGCGGTTGGGCCTGGAGGGAGTGATTCTAGGGTTTTTTCGTTGGGGAGGAGGCAGAAGGGTCGGGTGAAGTGATCAAGGAGTAGGGTTTTGAGAAAAAATTATATATATAGTCATAAAGAGTTTGCAAAACGACGTCGTTTTGCAATTGTCGGGTCGGTAACCGACTAAAAACCACTTCTCACCGATTACCAACCGACAACAATTTCGGAAATTATTTTTATTCGGATTTTCAAATTTTAAATTTTACGGTAGGCGGTCGAAGGCGGTTCGGTGGCGATCAATGGGTTTTCGGTAGTCGGTAATTGGATAATTTGCACACCCCTAATTATTAAGGGCTTCTAAAATGAAAAATCAAGAGATAATTTTTACTACCACGCCATCTTAGTTGTATGACTATCGTATAAAAGTCTACTAAATAGCATTTCTCAATTATTTTTTTTAATACTTGAAGTGTATCAATGATGGTGGATCTACTTGGATTACTTTCCCAATCTATTTATTTATTTATTTTGGTTACTTCTCCTTTATTTCCATTTTTTTATTATTTAAAAATAACAACTTCTTTTTTTCTCCTCATATTTTAAAAATGCAGGGCTATTAAACCAGGTTTCTTGGATAATGATATATTTCGGCTCCAAACATTGCAATATGTAATGAAGATGAGCCGCACGTGGGATTCAACCATGTCAATGATACCCAAAGGTGGGGACACCATATGGGGTGGTCTTGACTGGTCACCAGAGGAATGTGTTCCTAGCAAGAGAAGGCAAAGAAACAATGATACACAGTTGGCAAGACAAAATGTGGAAGGAAATCTTGCTTCACAATCAAGAAATGTTAATTATGGGAGGATTATATCATTTGGTAAAGACGTGGCAGAGGCACACTCGTCTGATATAGAGAGGACTGTCTTTCAGGTAAGGCTACGCCTACGTATTCCTTCATTTTCTAGATGTAGACATACTGCGTGTTTTTAAAATCTGGATTTTGAAAATCTCTCAAAGTCTCTGCCAGGGGCCACAAAATTGATAATAAGTGATGAGATATTGAGCTAGAAGCTAGAAGGTATTACTAAATTATGATGGAGAAGAAGTTTAATGAGCTCATGGTTTTCGTTTGCATGTATATGGATGCATGTTTGTCTTCGTTTCCAAACCACAAGTTTTAAAACTACTAAACCAAATGGATTGTACTTCTTCGTGCCCTAATATTGAAGTTTCTAACTTGTTTTATTCTTTACTAGGGAAATAGAAAATAAGAAAGGAAAGGAAATCAAGGAAAATGTTATTCGTATATTAATAAATATTATACTGTATGTAATATAGCATTTATAAATTAATATATATACTATAATACTTGCCACACAGTAGGTTAAATAATTAGTGGAGTGATAATTATCAACTGAGGTATTACTGAAGTTGATAATCAGAGTGAATTGGAGCTCATTGAAAGTGGGGGGTGGGGGGGGGGGGGGGGGGGAGGGTAGCGTCTTTAAAGTTTTACTGAGGTTCACCAAAGTTTAGAAATAAGTGAGATTTGTAAAAAGTTGGGCGCAAGAGAGGACAAAGCGTACTTTGGCTTTGTTTCTTGAGAAGTTCATGGCGGTCGCCGGTCGTTCGTGATGTTTATTTTTTGAGAAATATTTTGGTTTTATTTTTATTTTTAAGAAACGTTTTGTTTTCTTAAAAGAGTCTTGTGGTTTGTTTTGAAAAGTGTGTTAGTGGTGGGGATCACATTTGAAAATCCGTTTGGTTAACTTATAATTGAAAAGAGATTCCAGGCCTTTGAGAAGCGAAAAGAGCTTTGGAGAAATTTGCCAAACAAACCCATATGCTATTTTCTCTGAACAAAAGTATATGTTATGTGGATTCTTATCTTTACTTTGCACAGAAATAGTAATAAATACAATGTCTTCTGCTAGATGGTTTGCTCAACGACGATCAGCTTTTTAAGAAACAATTGTTCGTTTCAATTATTTTATTCCAAATCTTTACATTTATGTTCTTAGTTATTTGTTAACGTACAGGGTGCCACTAAGGGTCTTAATGTTGCAAATACTACCTGTCGTGATGTGTGGACTGAATACCATGACATGGGAATTGAGGGTATCAGAGCTGTTGCAGAACATAAAGTTTACACTGCTGGTTCAGTTTTAGATCTGTTTAATTTTGTTGCTCCAAAAATGATGGCACGTGGCGATGCTCATTTTTCTTATGGAATTGCTGACAATTTGGATGACCCAAAATACGAACATTATAAATATTGGTCCAATCCCTTGGAGACAAGGTGAGTCTTTGTATACTAATGTTTTGAGTTTTTCTTATCATTTTTGTTTGAATGACCTTCTTGATCACAACTTCATAATACATTTCCAATTATAATGTTGCATATCTCCTCAACAAGTGAGACTTAACAAATGAAATATTTAATTGAAATGAGAAGTGAATTACATAGACAATGTTCGAACTCAAAACCTTTGCTTTGATACTATGTCAAATCATCAATTGTCCCAAAAGCTTATGCTGATAACAAAAAATGGTTAATTTAATTATTCTAACACGCTCCATTAACGTGTGGGCTCAAACTCCCCATCAACAATTTTATCATTTTTCTATCAACTAAACATTTTGGGATCAGTACGTGCTAATTCAATATGGTACCAGAGCAAAGGTAATGAGTTCGAACCTTGACCGACTGACTTCATAGTTTACCTCTCATTTCAGTTAAATATTTCACATATTGGACCTTATTTATTAAAGGAGAGTTGAGCTCACACGAGAGACTTAGAGAATATTAGAATATTAACGGATAGAATTCACAGTTTCCTATCAACGTAAATTTTTAAAAGAAGTGGTGATTTAACATACCATACCAAATATACAATTGTGATAGTATTCATGCTTTGGAGTGTATTGTCCCCTGGCTGATCACTCTATTTCTCTGATTGCTAAATTTAGCCAACTGTGGCTACCCTGCTAATGGTTGGTCAATGTTGTGGGTTCTGCAGATTACCAAATGCTCCTGACATGGAAATCTTTTCTTTGTATGGAGTTGGTATACCAACCGAAAGAGCTTATGTGTACAAGCTGTCTTCTTCTGCTGAATGCTACATTCCATTTCAGATTGATACTTCAGCTGAAAGTGAAGATGAAGATGGCTGTATGAAGGATGGAGTCTATACTGTCGAAGGGGATGAGACTGTGCCTGTTTTAAGTGCAGGCTTCATGTGTGCTAGAGGATGGCGTGGGAAAACAAGATTTAATCCTTCAGGAATCCGAACATACATTAGGGAGTATGATCATTCTCCTCCAGCCAACCTGCTAGAGGGCCGTGGCACCCAAAGTGGTGCTCATGTTGATATAATGGGGAATTTTGCTTTAATCGAGGATGTTGTGAGGGTGGCAGCTGGAGCTACAGGAGAAGACTTGGGAGGTGATCGGGTTTACACGGACATCTTTAAATGGTCTGAGAAGATAAATGTTCAGTTGTAATTTCAACTGATGTGTACTATTAGCTGTTTTAATTTGATGGTTATTTTTGCTCAGGGGGAAAAAAATATTTGTTATTGAAAAGTTTTCCCAACTTATGTATAATTTTGCTCATACGAACATACATTTAATTGTTATGCTCTTGAATATAAGGGTTACAAGAGATTGAACATGCAACCGAAATGGGTCCATAAAGAAGCCGAGCCTTTCCAAGGGTTGCACGAAGCGGTAACCGATGACATATGGGCTCAATGAGTAGCCCTAAATGGTAAAGGCAGAAACCACCGTGAAGTGGTTGTTGCAGGGAAGATAATGACGAGAACCGAATGGGATCTGTCAACGAGGAACAGACGCTGGTTAATTATAAAAGTCTCATTTACAAGATCAAACAATATCAGATTTGAGAGATAGTAATCCACCAAAAGCAACAAGAAAAGCATAAAAACACTATAGAAATACAACAAAAAGCCGAACTATTGTTGCAGCATTGGAGGATAGTGCCGACAGCGGAGGGCGAGGCACAGGCGCATGAACTTCATGGGGCAGTGAGTGAGATCCACATGCGGGTGCATGGGTGGTTGATGGGACCGATCGAGCAAAGCGACGACGGGACGCAGAGAGGCCATAGAGTGGGATGGTGTGGCGCATTAGAGGGTAGGACTAGCGGAAAATGATAGATCCGGATTGATAAATCCATATATGAGAAAATTCGTAGGCAACGAGGTAGAGGGTGGTTGAGGCTGGCAAGAAGGCGGAGTGGAGGCTTGGTACGACAATTCTGTGGAGGAGAGCGAGGTGGAACAACAAGCAGTTGTTCAAGGAGAGGAACAACGAACACAAAGAGGAAAAGAGGGAGAAAAACGAAAGGAAAAGAGGACAAAAAAACGAAGAAAATGAGGAGAGTGGAGGAGGATGGAGGCGGTGGCGGAGCCAAGATTTTAGTTGAAGGGGTCAATAATTTATTTTTTCATTTTTATAAAAAATAAATATTAATTTAATAAAAATATAAATAAAAATATTAAAAAATATAGCTAACACAATAAATAAATAAGTCAACAAAGTTTAATTATCTCTTAAAATATATAAATGTAACTTACAATTTATTTTGTCACACCTAATTTTCATATTTATACAGTTGTCTTTGACGTGTTTTCATATCTTGAAATCGTTGTATGATCTATTCATTGCTAATAATCTTAAATATATCATTCTCAATATACCTACCCAGACAATAATTTATCTATTGATCTTACATTCGATTGTCTAAGAAAAGTCGGTTAAGCTAAGTCTTAAATTTTTATTTTTTATTTTTTTAAAAAAATTCAACATATACTAATATCATGACTTTCATCTAATCTATCTTAATAAGAAGTCAGCTAGCTAAGGGCGTAAGGCTTTTTTGTCTTTTTCTTTTTATTTTTTTATCAAAAAAGGTTAAATTATTAATTACTTTATAAACCGTGTCTGGCCAACAAGTATGAAAAGCTATTTGTCAAATATATATATATATATATATATATATATATATATATATATATATATATATATATATATATATATATATATATATGAAGTGGAGTTTCTAGTGAGAGATGCTCCTACTTCTCTCTAAAATTTTTCCTTCTCGTTTGCTGCTGGTGCTCCCTCCATGGGAGGGAAGCTTCCTCCTATCGTTTTCTGCCATCCTCTCACCCTCCCCACAACCACCCAACAACCCACCAACCCATACCCAAATAAGTTTGAGAGCTTTCTCTCAAACCACCAAGCCGGCTTTGCTCCGGTTCCATAGAGCCGGCTTTGCACCGGATTTATCTTACCCTTTTCCAGCTATCATCTTACTTTCCTCCAACCAGCAGGCTTGTACTCGCCAATCCCCCTTCATCCTCCATGGTTTTAGAGTTTGGAGTCGGTGTTTTGATCTTAGATCTGTTCACTGTTTTCCTCTCTCTCTGGTCTTGCTCCTCAGCACTGGGTTCTCCGGCGTCTCTGGAGTCTGCCGGTGGTCTTCCTCTTCTCGTCCATCGCCTGGAAGATGGCGCGTGCTTCCCACGCGCCAGTACTCTCTTGGATTCAACCGGCGCGTGGAGATTCCAATTGCACCCTCCTCCACTTTCCGCTCCAACCCCCGGTGGTTCCGGTCGATTCCGCCGTTCCCAACTGCTGAGAGGTCGTCCTCGGGCGGCGCGTGGCTCTCACGCGCCTCCCGGGAGGGCTCCCACCCTGCCTCCGCCAGTCTTGTTGCTGCTGTTTTTGTGTTTATTTGTTTGTTATTTTGGGCTTATTTGTTGTACCCTTCTCCCCCTATTTACCCCTGTTTTAGTGTTTGGATCCTTGTGACTCAATACACTTGTGAAATCACCTTTAATGGTGACCCCGGCTTCGTGGCATCCGTGCCTCGAGCTATTGGGCCCGCATCTTCGGAAGTATTGCCCCCGCGTACTTTCATTCTTAGATTATATTTTGGGTTGCCCAAGCCCTACTGTATTTGTTTTTTCATATTTTAGTTTGTAATGGTTTCTGTTGTACTTATAAAATATATATATATATATATATATATATATATATATATATATATATATATATATATATATATATATATATATATATATGAAAAGCTGGATCATGCTTTAATTAGAGCCTAGAGGGCCACGCTCTTGGACCAGGCATAGCTCTTTTTTTAGAATTGGACCGGGCTTAGGTCTTTCTTTTTAGTCATAGACGTGTCCTCCAAAGTCCGGACCAGCGTTTTGTTTTTTTTTTTTTAACAAAACGGTGCGTTCTATCAACATAAGAAAATGTCGTCTTCAACCTCTGGCAGCTGCTATAGTGACTGGTTTTAGGTTAAAAAACCAGTGAAAAAATGGTAGAAGGTGGTGTGACTCATGAAACTTGATCTTCTTGAAAAATATTTGCCCCTTGATGATTTTTTTAGGGTGGGCAACTAGGAATTTAGAAAATCAAAAATCAAAAAAATCTAAGAGTAGGGGAAATTTTTGGGAGGTGAGGGGGGGCATTTGACCCCTCTCGACCCCCCCTGCCTCTGCCCCTGGATGGAGGTCATACCTGCACTCAAGAGGAGGCGGAGAAGAACTGCAAAGGGTTCAGCGCATCTCTCTCTATAATGAGAGAGAAGTGGGAGAAAATAATGGTATACCACTTCAGCATGATATCTTGTGATTACCCAGCGTGGTATATATTGTTATTGTTGTTATAGTTAACCACACTCTATGGCCTATACTATTTTGAACCGTCATTGACCAGCAGCCGACTTCCGATGGTCATTAGTTGGAATAAAACTACTATTTTGACGTCGATACGATTCGGTATGCGATAGAGAATTTTTATAGGCGATTAACCAAACTGAACCGATTCAACCGTGTGTTTTTTTTTTTAACCGATTCAACATAATCGTGTTTTTTTTTTAAAAAAATTATTATTTGAAACCAAAATGACGTCGTTTTATTTGAAATGGGGTGGGCTAGTCTATTATCCAATCCAATGTAAGAATACGTCCAATAAACACTTGTTTAGCCCAAGAAAAACTTATTTTGGCCAATAAAAAAAAATTCTTGGTCCAATATAGAAAATCATCGGTTAACCGATTAACCGATCCACATGTAATCAACTCAACCGACTTTATTGAAATAGTAGAAAATTGTTACATCCAGTACGAAGTCGGTTAATTAACCGACTTAAATAGACTTTGGAAGTTCGGTGGCTAAAAATACCCATACTGTCATCGATTTAACCGATACCCAACCCTTAGAGTTATGCTATAAACAACATTTGTATTTTACAATTATCTCACAATAATGATATGGCAGTCTCAATCAAGCTTTTGATTTTTTAACAATGGTTGATTCAAGAGTTGGTTGACTTGAGACTATCACATTAGCATTGTAAGATAGTTATAAGATAAAAATGTAAGAAAAATGATATTTGTCTACCCTATGACACAATTATTGACACAACTATTGACTTTTTAACATACAAAACCTGACCCCAACCCATTTACATGGTTTTGTGATTTTTTTTTAATAAAAAAAACTCAATAGTTGTGTCATGGAGTGACCAAATATCATTTCTCAAAATCTAATTTCTACCATTACTTTACTTTTAAGGAAACAAGAAGAAATATATATATATTTTTTTTAAATCTTCCCTTGTATGGGGACATGGCACCTCTCTTATAGCAACATCTGGTACACATTTGTTCTTGATATATGGTTTGAGGCGTGGCACTTCTTCTGACAAGAGGTTTCTTAAATTGTAGCACATTACATATATTATTAGATGTAGTTTTTTGTAATTTTTAAATTGGAAAGAAAAAAAAAGTAGATATTTTTCTTAACGAGACATATTCTTAGTGTATGACAATTTAGTTTTATCTCTTAGAATTCTATACATATATGTCACGTTTTAGAATTCCTATAACATTCATATAATATATTGATGTAGCATTTAGATTCATGTTTTACCCTTTCACATCCTTTAACCTTCAATTATGATTCTATGTCTATAAAAGGGAGTATTGAGTAGTATGTAGAACACACAATAATAGAGAAGAATCATACATAGTTCATAAAGAACTAGTTTCACATATTGCAATCTATTTATCTTGTCTTGTTAATTTATTTGATTTTACAACAAGTTATCAACACGAAACTATAGCCAGTTGTTGTGTTCTTTTGATCTTCAACATCAAAAGCTATCCATGAGATATTCTCAATTCATAGTAAGTCTCTTTAAGATTTAGCAATCTTATTATCTATTTTGTTAATTAACATTCTAACATATGCTTATAAATTTTTAGTGTGTTTTTTTTATTCTTTTTCTTATTAAGAATCATATTAAAACATATGAATATTGTGATCCATGTGAGATTAATATGAACTAGGATGTTATCATACTAATGCTATGAATATGATGCCTTATAGTTTAAATTGGAATTTTTTTGGTTTGTGTATAATATCGCTTAATTTTAAATAATATTTATTTATTTAATTCTTGATATATTTTTGTCATAGATAATGTCAAATCTTACAAAACTTGAGTTTGTCGCTCTTGACGTTTCAGGCAACAATTACTTATCTTAGATCCTTGATGCTAAGAAGATAATCAAGCATCCTAGTAGGATCGCGCTAAAGTAATGATTTTTCTCCATCATCATCTGCATGAAGAATTAAAAGCTGAGTATCTTACGGTAAAGGATCCCTTGACATTGTGGAATAATTTAAGAGAGATATGAGCACTAAAAGATAGTTATCCTCCCAAAAGCTCGTTATGATTGGATGCACTTGAGGTTGCAAGATTTTAAAAGTGTTAGTGACTATAACTCTGCACTCTATAAAATCAGCTCGCAATTAAAATTGTGTGGAGAAAAGTCACTGATGTGGATATCTTAGAAAAAAAAACATATACCACATTTCATGCCTCGAATATGCTCACACAGCAGTAATATTGAGAGCGTAATTTCACAAGATATTCTTAACTAATACCTTGTCTTCTAGTGGCTGAGCAAAACAACGAGCTATTAATGAAAAATCACAAATCTCATCCAACAAGTTCTACACCATTTGTTGAAGCAAATGAAACCTCATTTCATGGTAATAAAGGAAACCATGGTTGTGGATGTGGACATGGTAGAAAAATTATAGAGGTCAAGGGGAACATACTTATAATTCTTACAAAAAAAAATGTTCATTACCACTAGAAGTGGAACTACTCTAGGGTAAAACAAAATGAAAACAAAGGTTTACAGAATAAACCTACAAAGAACTATAAAGATAAATGTTGCAGGTGTTAGGAAAATAATCAGCTCCAAAGACACGTAGGACTAAAGTAGTATCGGGGGCCGAGCCCATTGGGTCAGTCCATCCAGATTAGACTTAGTACAGAACCCGTTGTTATCTCAAAAAAGACTCCTATCCCAAGTATATTGAGATAGACTCATATCCCATCAAATATGAGATAAGGTATCTAATAGTATGGCATCAGATGAAGAGGTAGTGTCCTATTCAGTTTGGACTCTACTAACCAATTCAAATTCTATGAAGATAAGGCTTATGAAGATAAGACAAAAGACTATGTGATCTAGGACTTAGACTCCTAATCAGATTATGCTCCAAGCACTCCAACAATTTTACAACTGTGGACTATGAGCTTATAAATAACGTAGCTACACCAGGTATTTCAGACAGATATATTCTCTAAGTTTTGAGGTTTTAAGTACTCCTGAAAAGTCAATAAGGTTGTAATCGACTTAGGCATCGGAGTGGGGGTACAGTCGGCACCCCCGACAAGCCGTTTATTATTTTGCAGATTACGAGAATAGAGAATATCAAGAAAGGCTGACGAATCACAAAGCAACACGTTACCATATCGGAAACTGTACCAACAACAGTTGTGGTATGAAATGACATTGGTTACATACCTGTCGTACACCTAAACATCTGGTGGACTTATATCAAGCCTCCATAAAACAGAAAGAAAAAGGGATTGAAATTAATTTTACTAATCACAGTAATCCTGTAGATTTTCCAGTTTTTTCTTGATACTTTATATGGAGGGGGTAACACTCAATTTGATGTTTCTGATTTATTTGAAGACTCTAACGAAAAAACTGATATTTTGATTGGTGATGAATATGCTTACAATAATTAATATATTTTCATTATGTTTTTATCCTATTATGTTTACGTTGTCAATTTTAAATGTATTTTGTTATTTTATTTTGATTAATGAAATTTAAAATATATTTTATTTATATATGGAGGCATGGGTTATACTAATGGAATGATTAATTCCAAGATGATTGGTGAAGATTTGTGTCGTGCAGACAGTTGTACAACGCACACAATTCTAAATATTAAACAAAGCTAGTGTCAATACAATATCAGATTTATCAAACCTAATTGAAGGCTCTGGAAAAGCGAATATCATATTGCCAAAAGGAATAAAATTTTGTATTGGCGATGCTTTGTATTATTCTAAATCGAAAAAAAATTTAATTAGTTTTAAGAATATTCGTCTAAATGGTTATTATGTTGAAACCATTAATGAAGGTGATGAATATCTTTAAATTATTTCAATAGTTTCATGTCAGAAGCTCATATTGGAAAAATAGCATACTTTCTCTTCCGGGTTGTTTTATACAACAATAAGAATAATTGAATCACATGTTGTGATGCACCAGAAGTGCTCAAATCCAAATATGTTTATACTTTGGCATGATCTCTTGGACATTCGAGAACAATTATGATGCGTCGAATAATTGAGAACTCTCATGCAGAAGATACTTTTACCAAGTGATTATCTTTACGTTGCATGTTCTCAAGGTAAACCTATTATCAAATCATCCCCTTCTAAGGTAATTGATGAATCTCCATCATTTTTACAAAGAATTCAAGAGAATATATGTGGGTCGATTCACCCTCCATGTGGGCCATTTAGATATTTTATGGTTTTAATAGATGTATCAACTAGATGATCATATGTTTGCTTGTTTTCTACTCATAATGTTGCATTTGATAGACTTCTTACCCAAATAATTAGATTACGGGCACAATTTCATAATTATCCAATTCAATATATTCGGATGGATGATGCAGGTGAATTTACATCTCAAACATTTCATGACTATTGCATATCAATTGGTATTAATATTAAACATCATGTTGCTCATACCTATACTCAAAATGGTATTAATTGTGCAACATAGAGGTTTATAGGTGTTATAGTTCTTTTCAAATTGAAACTGCACACTACATTCGGTAGTATTGTATCCTGAGGACAAAATTGTTATATTCCCTTTTGCAAAAGTGTCGCCTAAAATGTATGTGAAATAAATAATTAAGATGATATAACAAGAAAATAGTTAAGTCTCACATTGCAGCTGCTAATGCTCCAGCAAATATAGAAGTCCCTGTAGGACAGTCAATTAATATAACATCAAATGAGTTTAAGGCATGCCTGAAGCGTAGAAGACCTATTGGTGCAAATGATAAGATTCCCTAGAATAGAAAATCGCAAGGAAATGAAATCGGCACTCTTGAAGAGGCCTTACCCACAAAACAGGCAACGAAAATTCATCAATCCAAACTTCCTGCACAAAATTCTCCTAGAAAGAAATCCCCCAAAGAGGAATCTCCTGAAGAGTTACCCCTTAAAGAGGAACAGGTACCTGAAAATAATGAGATCTCAATAAATTATGTAAGTACATGAGAAATATTGGATAGAAACAAAACTGTTGTCTACAACATATTTTCATTTAAAGTTGCATTTGATATTGCCATAAGTAATTGAAAAATAAAGACTTTTTTGTATGTGCGTGTGATCAACCAATAAACCAAAATATAAAATACGGAAAATAAAGAACACAGATATTTTGGTGACGAAGTGGAAACTCTTTGTATCAAAGAGAAAAACTATTCCAGGGCAGCTAAACCCAGGCAATCCACTATTCAAAAGAAAAAAGTTAGTTACAAAATAGTCGTACTCACATGCCCCTAATGCAGTAGTCGTACCTTTAATTCTGACACGTACCTATACGTGAACGCCTCTCAACCAGACCTCCTATCTGAAGAATTTTTCAATGGATTCCTTTAACTTATAGCTCATCTCTAAGCTATACTTCTAAATGTTGATCAAATCATACAATAAAAACTCTAAGAGAGCTAGCACATCTAACAGTTTTTGCCTAAACACCATCTTTTAGCACACATGAATTCAATACTGAATTCTTACAAAACAACAACCTAGGAGCCCTTTTAAATAGGCTCTAGAAAACTTAATTTTACATAAACTCGATTTCCCTAGCCAATGTCCAGATGGTAAGCAGCAATTCTTTATAAGTTGCTGAAGCGTGTCCGGACGGTTGTGTAGAACACATCCATTGTTCGCAGTTACCGCATTTGCGCCCTGACACTTGTGCGAACATGTGCTCTCTGTGGGTCACGTCCGATGGGCATCCGGACGGCTGTGCGAACACCAAGTCCTTGTGGTTTGCGTCTGATAGGTTGTTCGGACAGGATGAAACATTGGCTGGCGTCCAGACGCTTTCTCTGGGCCGTTCGAATGGTCACAAGGGAAAACCGACTTTGCCATTTATAAAGTTGCCAGAATCTTCATTGTCTTCGGAATCTTTACTTTATTTAGCAGTATATTACAAATCTTGCCTAGTTCAGTTCTTTCCATGTTGGAATAAATATTATGCAATAATATCTCAAATAAACTCTGAATTACGGTGTCCCTGAAAAGTCAGTGTCCAGAAAAGAAAATGTTTTTGTCTACCAGAATGTAGCCAATAAAACCAACAGTATTAATGATATTGAACTACAAACCGTCAAAGAATGTCGACGTTGAAATGATTGGCCAATGTGGAAGGAAGCAATTCAAGCAGAATTGAACTAGCTAACAAAACGTGAAGTATTTGGATCTGAAGTCCAAACTCCTGAAGGTGTATCACCTGTTGGATATAAGTGGGTATTTGTACGAAAACATAATAAAAAAAATGAAATTGTAAGATACAAAGCAAGACTTGTTGTACAATATTTCTTAAAGAAACCTGGTATTGATTATGAAGAAACATATTCCCTGTAGTGGATGCAATTACATTTAGATTTTTTTGTTAGTTTGGTAGTTATAAAAAGTTTGGATATGCGTTTAATGATGTGGTTACAACATATTTATATAGATCACTTGATAATAATATATACATGAAAATCCTTAAATGATACAAAATACCTGAAGCATATAATGCCAAATCCCAAAGTATTTATTATATCAAGCTACAAATATCTTTATACGGGTTAAAGCAATCTAGACGCATGTGGTACAATCGTCTTAGTGAATATCTATTGAAATAAGGATTGAGAATAATCCAATTTGTCCACGCGTTTTCATTAAGAAATCATAATATGGATTTGCTATTATTGCAATTTATGTAGATTATTTAAATTTTGTCGAGACTCTAGAAGAGCTCATAAAAACTGCCACTTATTTCAAAATTGAGTTTGAAATGAAAGATCTTGGAAAGACAAAATTTTGCTTTGGCTTATTGATTTAACATTTTCCAAATGAAATTATTGTTCGTTAGCCAACATACACAGAAAAAGTCCTGAAGAACTTTTACATGGAGAAAGCTCATCCTTTGAGCACTCCAATGGTTGTTCGATCACTCGATGTAAAAAAAGACCATTTTCGCAATCGATAACATTACAATGAAATTCTTGGTTCTGAAGTACCATATCTTAGTGTAATTGGTGCTTTGATGTATCTGACAAATTGCACAATACATGGTGTAGCATTTTCAGTTAATTTACTAGCAAGATATAGTTCAGCACCAACTCGAAGGCATTGGATGGGGTCAAACGTGTTCTACGTTATTTTCGTAGAACAACTGACATGAGATTATTTTATTCAAGAAGTTCAAATTCACAGTTAGTTGGATAGGGTTCTATTTATGATCCGCATAAAGTAGATCTCAAACAGGATATCTATTTACATGTGGAAATACTGCTATTTTATTGAGATTTGTCAAGCAAACATTTGTTGCTACTTCTTCAAATGACTCATAGATTATTACAATTCATGAAGCAAGTCGGGAATGCATATGACTAAGATCAGTAATTCAATACATTCGAGGAAAGTGTAGTTTATCCACAATCAAAGACCGACAAATATATATAAAGATAATGTTGCTTGTATCACACAGATCAAATGAGGATATATTAAAGGTGATAGAACAAAACACATTTCACCGAAATTCTTTTATACACCTGAGCTCGAGAAGAGTGGTGATATTGATGTGAAGCATATACGATCAAGTGACAATTTGACAGTTTTATTTACCAAATTATTACCAACTGCAACATTTAAGAAGTTGGTGAATAACATTGGAATGCGACGACTCAAGGATCTTTCATCATAAATAATTGAAGTTCTTCATGCTAATAAAGGGGTGTAAAATGATTATGTTGATTGTATTATTTTTTCCTTCGCTAAGGTTTTTCCCACTGGGTTTTCATTTGCAAGGTTTTAATGAGGTAGTCATAAGCATACGAAGACACATAAGAAAATTGTACTCTTTTTCCTTCGTCACAGGTTTTTTTCCCACTAGGTTTTCATTGACAATATTTTAACGAGACATATTCTTAGTGTATGGTCATTCAAAGGGGAGTGTTATGAATGCATTTATACATTTGACGGATGTCCATTTAGTTCCATCTCTTAGAATTCTACATATTCATGTCACATGTTAGAAGTCCTATAACTTTAATGTAATATATTGATCTAGTCTTTTGATTTATGTTCTACCATTTCATGTTCCTTAACCTCCTATTATGATTATATGTCTATAAAAGAGAGTATTTGGTAGTATGTAGAACACACAATAATAGAGAAGAATCATACATAGTTCTTGAAGAACTAGTTTCACATATTGCAATTTCTTTATCTTGTATTGTTATTTTATTTGATTTTACATAATCCCTCTTACATAATATTTTTACTTATCAAAAAAAAATTTTATTTGATTTTACAACAATATTTTAATTGAATTGACAAAACCTAGAATAAGGTCTTCAAAATTTATCTGAAAACCAAGCATTTTGAATAATTTGGATAATTTAGCTTTAAAATCTAGCATATAAATTGAAAATTTAGTCAAAAAAAAATTTGTTGATATAACTTTTTTTTTGCAATTTCATTTATATATAAGCTAAATTACTAGGATTAAAGTTGATTACAATTGCAGATGTAGCAGTCCTAACCAATAACTGATTTTTTTTTTTTTTTTGTGTGTTAAAAATGATTGATCTAAAGGTTGATTGGGACTACCACATCAGTATTATGAGATAGTTTTGAGATAAAAATGTGGTTTCTAGCATTATTTGAATAAAAAATTATATAAAAAAAGAGTAATGCTAGAAATTACATTTTTAACCTATAATTATTTTACAATGTTGATGTAGTTGTCCTAAAGAACCTTTGGATCAGTCATTGTTTTTTAAAAAATAAAGGTTTGTTGGAACTGTCACGCAATATTATGGGATAAAAATGTAATATATAATATGAATAATTATATTTAGTAGACTCCTATATAGCTGCCATACAATCAAATAACGTGAAAGTAAAAAATCAACACTTAGAAAAAAAACTAAGTTCTAATCTTATGGTTTTTTTTATTGCTACGTTATGTAGTTATATAGCAGTTGAACATTAATCTACTAAATAACATACAGTTAATCTACCTCTGATTCTATCCTACACACGCACGCACCAAATTGCTCCACCCTTTCATTTACAAGTATAATAGCGCTCTAAACTCTCTCTTTCTTCCCTTTCGCAAATCTTCAAAATCAAACCCTCTCCCTCGATCACACCGAGACCGAGACCGAGACCGAGCCGAGACCCTCTCTCTCTCTCTCTGTCTCCCATGCTCAATCTCCTATCATATCGTGATTCAACGCTCTGATCCTCAAATTCTCTTCCTTTTCGAACCCCTCTCCCACCAAAATCCCCCTATTCCTAACCCTAACTCACTGATTCTAACTCGGAGCAGCGGCATCAAAGTAATTTTAGGCTAGATTGGCTTAAGCTTTCTGAGGTAAGAAGGAATACTATTTTGAAGTCCCTTTTTTACTGCTCAATTTCCTTTACGGTCGAGTTTAGTTTACTATATTTTTTATTTTCACTTAAATTTATTTCTTTAACTTTGTCCTATGTTTGGTTGCTGAGAAAAACTGTTGGAGAATATAACATTTTTGGCATTTTTTTAAAGGCCGTTATGTAAAGCAGTTCTAGTAGACTTCCCAAACTAGAGGTTTTAGTTTCTATTTTGGGCTTTTAGCAGGTAAAAATTAAAAACGTGATCATGCATACATTCATTCAAGGAAACATATATAGATAGTTTGTGTATAAGAGAGAGGGAGAGAGGTATGTGTATCTATATGCATATATTGTTTATATGTGTAGAATGCTATAATCATGATTTCTTTTATGTAATGTGTTTTGGTTCTCCTTTCGCTGTCCATTGATTGTAATTGCTTTTAGCACTTCGTATACGTGTATTAATTAGTTTTGGGTCTTGAATTCTGTAATATTGATTTTATCATCTATGGTTGGGAAGTCTTATTGATGTGTTTTAAGTGTTATGTTTGCTGTACATTGATTTTAATTGCTTGTAGCTTTCTTTCTGTTTACTCAGTTTTTTCGTAGTTAGAGCCTTAGTGGCAATGCATGTGCCAAAAGTAACACCACTTTGATCTATATATATATATATATACACACAGACAGATATTTATGATGTTTATGTAACATTTTGACTCGGGTAGTTCTTGGTTTCCTTTGACTAATAAAATTGTATTCATTGTTCTCCATTATGAAGGTGTTTGTTGGAACTTCAAAGGGCTTCTTAGTGGGTGGTTCCCATCAGAAAAAGGTATTCTCCTATTTCCATTACTGAACTATGACGTTTTATGTTTCTTAGCTGTTGAAGTGTAGCTAGCAGGTGTCAGCCAGGCCTGACAACTCTCTTCTGCATGTCACAAACCTAATAATAGCTTAAGATGTGTTCTCATCTATGAATCTACAAAGATATATTTTGGCCATGTTCTGATATCCGTAATTGTGGGAATTATGCACCTAACAACCTCTATTTCCGGGTAGTGTTCTAATGAGGTTCATGGGTCGTATTGGGTGAGTTTGTGGAAAAATATTAGGAGGGGTTGGAGAAGTTTTCTAGTCATACCAAATTTGAGGTAGGAGATGGTTCCAAAATTAGATTTTGGCATGACAAGTGGTATGGGGATTGGGTCCTTAAGGATATTTTCCCGGATTTGTATAGTATTGCTTGTGTGAAGGATGCCTCCGTGGTAGATTACTTGGAGTTATCCAACGATTTTCATTAGTGGAATGTAAGCTTTATTAGAGATGCTCGCGACTGGGATCGTCTATGCCTTATGCAATGCTATTTCAGTTGTGTTGGGTTACCTTGGGCCATGCCTAAGAGAGTAGTTAACCTTTTTGCTTGTTGAAGAGGGTTGGGAGGCAGTCCTTAGAGCACAACTATGTGGAGTGGTTCCGTCTTGTCTTTTGTGGTGTCTTTGGAGGGAAAGAAATGATAGAAGTTTTAAAGACAGTGAGAGAACGGCAATGGATTTTAAGTCTTTTTTTTTTGATAAGTAAGAAAAGATTTATTAAAAAAGCGTAAAGGCGCCCCTAGGTACACAGAAAGTATACGCCAGAAACACCCAAAGCTAACGCGCAACAACCAATAGAAAAAACCCCAAAACCCAAGAAAGAACAACAAACAACCCACAAAGGAGCCCAAATAGAGTTGCAAGAAAAAACTAAACGCCCGAGAGACAACCCACAACCCACCAAAGCAACAACGAACCCTAGAAAACGTGGGCCTATCCTTTCCTACGGCTGGAGGAAGCTAAACCGTTTCCATAATTAATGGAGCTTTGTAGATTCAGAAGCTCCCTCTTGCTTTTTGACTTTTGGCATGCTAACATTTTCTCTCTCAGAAACTCTTCCTCCATGATGTCCCAAATAGCCAAGGTCTCCTCCTCAAAAGCACCATCCAAAGCCCAATCCAAGGGCAAGCCATCCCAAGACTCATCGTTCTCCTCTCAAACCACAATCTCCCCATTATGAACAAAACCGATAGGCCAATTGCGAGATAGGGAGAAAGGCACTTACGTCTTTCTTTTTCATAACTCTTTATCATTAGACAGTTGCTTTAGATTTTAATTTGTTTGTTTTCATGATTTTCTTGACTTTTTCTCTTTTTCTAACTAGGTGTTTCTCCTGTATAATTCATGTGTACTTGAGTTGCGCCTTTGTGCTTTTAATGATATTTCATTTACTTATAAAAAAAAAAATTAGCCTTTGTTGCTGGACATGGCTATTCCTGAATTTGGACTCAAACACAATCCTAGATTTACTGTAGAATTTTTTATTGTATAGACTTGGTGGTAGAAAGATCTGCAGACTGTTGTGTCTTAATGGGCTTAGACAATGCACTGTGTGCATTGGTCTAATAAGGGGTTATGTCTCAATGGAGAGCTGCCTCTTAGAAAGTTTGCATTTACTTGGGATATCTCAATGGAGAGTCCCCGTTGCGCTAGTAATTTATCAGTTTCTTTCTCTGAGTAAGCTGAAAGAGATTCTCTTAGAATTTTGATTCAGGAGTCAACACTTAAATGATTTACTTCCTCTTTTGGCCCTCTTATCACATCAAAATGGTCTGTAATTACTCTTTCTTTTACTTTTCATGTAATGACTAATCACAAGCTCCCTGTTTCATCATTATTGTGTTTCTTTTTGTGGACAATCGTTAATTGAAATATAAAATACCTACCTAATATCTGATTCCTTTTATTACAGCCAAATGACTTGAGCTGGTTTCAGAATTTTTTGATATAGGTCAAAGGCTGTTGCCGAGGATGAATCTACAACAAGCTGTGCAACCTAAATTACCTGCTAATGGTTTTGGTCGTCGAAGAGGTGAAAGAGAAGTAGGCACTAGGCTGGAGAATAAGTCACAGTCTGGAAAATCAAATCCCAGCAGATCAACAAATACTGGTGAACATTTCAGACCTGGATTGCTTTCAGTCTTATATTATATTTTTCTTATTCAGTGGCTGGTATAGGGGCAATGACTGGTGGCAAAGCTGGCGGTTATGGGAGTCCTTCACGCGACAGGGTAGTATATATAACAACTTCTCTTATTGGGCATCATGTGGAAGTCCAGGTGAAAGATGGATCTATATACTCTGGAATATTTCATGCAACAAACAATGAAAAAGATTTTGGTATGTTTTGTTGGATGTGGTTTTGTTGAAGAGATTATGCTTTTGACTTTTAGTGTTGTAAATGGATCCAGTTCCTGGTTTCCATGAAAGTCTTTTCTAGAACACATGCAATTCTCTTTGTCAATAACATTCACTTGCTTGTAACTCCCAGGAATCATCTTGAAAATGGCGCGCTTAACAAAGGATGGTTCTTTACGAGGGCAGAAGGCTACTGCAGAGTCTGTTAGCAAGGCTCCTTCAAAGACTTTTATTATACCTGGCAAAGAGCTTGTACAAGTTTTCGCAAAGGTTCTGCTGTATTTATTGTATAGTTGTTTATGAAACTCTGCAATCTCAAATGTTGTTTCCAACTAGTGATTTGATTAGTTGATATGTACTTATTAAAAAAAAAAAAAGACGATTAGTTGCTTTGTTAAAATTTTGAATGGCTTGTTATGTATGATAGCAAGTCGATAGTCATGATTGTGTAATAGAGAAATCTTAGCCTTGTGTTGTGGCTAATTTTGTATTTTATCTATATAATTGGGTTTAATTTTGATGTTGCCAGGGGGTGTCTGTAACCAGGGATGAGTTATCACATGAAGTCCATGAAAAGCAGCAGGAGCTTATGCTGGACTCCTCCATATCACAATCTCGATATGTTGAGATGGAGAGAGAACTAGAACCCTGGGTCCCTGATGAAGATGCTCCTAAATTTCCTGGACTGGATAATATATTTGATGGACCTTGGAATAGGTTGTTATAATAAATATTTATTTCCCCAAATATCTTGGTAATTGTTCTACAGTTCTGACAACTTCTCTTCCTGAGTAGGATCACACGAGGACTGTTTATTTTCATTACCAGGCTTTTCTTCATTTATTTATATTGTGGCCTCAAATTGCTTTAATAGGAGAAAGCACAAGTAAGTGGCTAGTTATTTCTCTTATTAGAGGAAGCAATAAGGTCTGAATTAGGCGCCATGAGGACCAATGAAAGTTAAGAAATTTTGCTTGAGGAGTTTTGATAAGACTGTAGGCATCTGATTTAGCAAAGAATATGGCTTTATGTAGCATAAAATGGTGGAAAGGTGAAATTGCTTTTCCCAATAGTTGGAATAAGCCTTACTTGAGCAATAGTTGATATTGTAATGAATATTTAAGTTTTCTGGATCTTTCTCTTTGTAATTTGTTTAGTGTTTTTTTTAGCACTTATGTTTTGTGGCTACTTGATGAGTTTTGTATTTTCTTTGTAGGGGCTGGGATCAGTTTGAAACCAATGAAGCATTATTTGGAGTAAAAAGCACCTTTGATGAGGAAATCTATACAACAAAACTTGAGAGAGGTCCTAATATGGATGAGTTAGAAAAGAAAGCTTTAAGAATAGCTAGAGAAATTGAGGGTGAGGAAACCCAAGATCTTCATTTAGCAGAGGTGAGGTTATTCTGGAATCATTTTCTGCCTCTATAAACTTTTTTCTTCTTTAATTGGTCTCTCCAAACTCCTTTCATGTTTCATGTTGATTTTTTCTAATAGGAGAGAGGCATTTGTATGCACGATGATCTTGATGTTGATGAGGAGACTAGATTCTCTTCTGTCAACAGGGGTAAGGGGGTTGAAGATAGTGGGTATGAAGAACGTGAAGATATATTGTTGGATTCATGTAATATGGAAACATTTGGTGGTTCTGATTCTGTCACTAAGAGGTCCACTGATTTGACTATTGGGAAAAGCAATGATGGAGCTCGAACTTCGTCAAGCTCTTCCTATAAGGTAGTTCCTAATTACTCTTGTTTTGTTTAATTTAATCTATATTAATTAGCTATTGTAATATGATTATGTTCTGATCAATTGAGATAGTAATATGTTGATGATTTGTGGACCCATTGTTTGAAGGTGATTTGATTGGAATTTCAAAGTCAAACTACTTATCCTTACATGCTATGCATTTCTTTTCTAGGGTTGGTTATAATATTCCCCTCAACGTCTATGAAACATGAGCATGTAGAGTACCTAAGAGATTCTGAAGTAGGACTTGGACTCCAAACGTAAAACTATGATACGCAAACCCCATCCTAGAACAAATTAAGACCAAATATAAACACTTAATGATGTAAGTCAACCAAAAATAATACCCCATGACTACTACTATAGCCCATGTCTAGCGAATCTAGAAAGTAGTAAAATTTCATGGACTCTTAAATCTCAGTATGTCATTAATTAAAATAAGGGTTAAATACATAATCGGTGCCTTTGACTTACCTTTCTATCAAAAAGTTACATGGGTTTTAAAAAGTGACAAAATTGGCACCCCTGCTTTACAAGTTCATCAGCAATTTGATACTTTCGTCTATCTGTTGTCTAAAAAAGTAACACAATTTTTGCTACGTGTATAAAAAGCCACATATGACCAATAAAATGTTATTGCGTGTATCAAATGCCGCCTCATGAATGTTTTGAAAGAGGACATCATGAAGGTTTTTCGTGTCTTCCGTGCTAGTGGTAAGTTTGAGAGTAGCCCAAATGCTACGTTCCTTGCACTCATTCTGAGGATTCCAGAGGATGTCGACCCTGAGGACTTTCGTTCGATCAGTATAGTGGGTAGCATCTACAAGATTATTGCTAAGATCCTAGTGAACATGGTCATGATGGTGTTGGAAAAGATTATCTCTAAGTCACAAAATGCGTTCATCCTAGATCATATTCTTATTGCCAATGAATGCCTTGATGGTAGAATGAGATTTGGAGATTCAGGAGTTATTTGAAAAATGGACTTAGAGAAAGCATATGATCATGTTAATTGGGATTTTCTGTTGTATATCTCGAGAAGGTGTGGGTTTTGGGTGGGTGGGGGGGGGGGGGGGGTAATGGTGCTCTTGGATAGCTCAATGTGTTTCCCGGTTTTGGTGAACGGCTCTCCTGCGGGCTTTTTTAGCAGTTCTCGTGGCTTGAGGGAAGGGGACCCTCTGTCTCCTTTGTTGTTTGTCATTGTAATGAAGGTGTTGGGTAGGATGATTTATGTTGCTGCGAGTGAAGGTCTGTTGTCAGGCTTCTTTGTGGTGATAGGAACTGACATCTCCCACCTTCTATTTGCTGATGATACCTTGATTTTCTGTGGGGCCGACCCGAATAAGCTTTGTAATCCATGAGACTTATTCTTATGCTTTGAAGTTGTGTCGGGTTTGAAGACAAACTTAGCCTAGTCGTAATTGATTCCTGTTGGAAATGTTGGTAATGTGACTGAGCTAATTGGGATTTGGGCTATGGTTGCTCTACCCTTGACGTATCTTTGTTTTCTGTTGGGGGCTTCCCAGAAGGCCAAGCATATATATATTTTTTTGTTGATGAATAATAAGATCTTATTGAGAAAAAAGGGTTAAACCCACGTACACAAAGAGTATACAAAATGGACTCAACCCTATAAGCTGTTACAATGTAAAAAAACTAATCAAATCAACCAGATTTGTAGAGACAAAGGTAGGAACATAAACAAGAACCCAACCCAAGAGATAGCTCAATAAGGAAGATTTTAGAAAGAGCACATTTGTCTCACTCTTCTCGAAAATATGACGATTCCTTTCTCTCCAAATGCTCCACATTAAGAGGGCAAGAATAACTTTCCAGATAACCTCTTTGGGATGTCCCCTCCCTTGAACTTTCCAGCAATGAAGAAGCTCTTGGATGTTGTTAGGCATTACCCATGAGACTTCAAAAAGATTTAAGGATCAATTGCCAGAGAGCCGAAGTATACTCGCAGTGGATGAGAAGGTGATTAGTCGTTTCCTCACTCTTTTTACACAGACAACACCAATTAGCTAAAGAGAAGCCCCTCTTTCTAAGGGTATCCTTAGTGAGAATTCTATCAAGAGCTATTGTCCACAAGAAGTAAGCAACACGATGAGGCGCCTTGACCTTCCAAACACTCCTCCAGGGGAAAGAACTGTGCTCACCTGACTGTAACTGAGTATAGAAACTCTTCACTGTAAATTTCTAGTTGCTAGAGGGAGTCCACAACAAGTTGTCCACTTCTCCTGGATACGTCTTCGAGGAATATAAGAGACTAAAGAACGAGTCAAAAGATTCCAGTTCCCAATCATGTGCAGCCCTAATAAAACTAGGATTCCAAAGGATAAAGGAACTGGATAGATCTAAATAATCTGCCACATAGGCCTCCTTGTTTCGAGCAATGGCATAGAGATCGGGAAAAGAATGCTTAAGAGGCTCTATTTCACACCATACATCATGCCAGAAACTAATGTGAGAACCATCTCCAACCTTGTAGGAAAGGAAGTTGGAAACAGAACCCCAACCCTTTCTAATATTCCTCCAAAGGTTCACCCCAGAAGGATCTCGAGCTTCCTCTGAGCACCAACCTCCCCTCTTGAGCCCATACTTCGATTCAATCACCTGTCTCCGTAAGGAATGCTCCTCTTGCCCAAATCTCTGAAGCCATTTACCTAGAAGAGCTTTGTTGAATACCATCAACTTTTTAATGCCCAACCCCCTGCTAGACACCGGATCGCAGATAGTCTTCCAATTAACCAGACGAACTTAGGATCCCCGCCAGAACCATCCCAAAGAAAGTCTCTTTGGAGGCGCTCCAATCACCTAGCTATACCTGTTGGTAACGGGAAGAGGGAAAGAAAGTATGTAGGAAGACTGGATAAGGTGCTCTTGATAAGCGTAAGACGCCCCCCTTTAAACAAATAGATCTTTTGCCAGCTAGCCAATCTTTTTTCTATCCTCTTGATTACATCGTCCCAAATAGCTCTCAATTTGAAGGGGGCACCTAGAGGAACATATATGGTATGGTGTTATTGAGAAAAGATAGACCGTTGGTTGGCTAGTTGGAAAATGTTGTATTTGTCTAAGGGTGGTAGGTTTACCCTTATCAAGAGCACCATTTTCAATTTACCTACGTACTTCATGCCTCTCTTTCCTCTCCCTACGGGTGTTGTAAATCGTGTAGAGAAGCTTCAACGCGATTTCTTATAGGGTGGGCTAGGCGAAGAGTTCAAATATCACTTGGTGAGATGGTCCAAGGTTTGTACGCCGATCTCTGAGGGAGGGTTGGGGATTAGAAACTTGCCGAGGTTAAATCATGCTCTCTTAGGTAAATGGCTTTGGCGCTATGGGGTTGAGAGAGAGGCTTGATGGATGCTAAATATAGAAGCTCATGGGGAGGGTGGGTGGTGCTCTATGGAGCCTGTTAGGGTGTATGGGGTGGGGTTGTGGAAGAATATTATAAGGGGTTGGGGGAAGTTTTCAAGTCATACTAGATTTGAGGTGGGAGATGGCTTCAAGGTTAGGTTCTTGCATGATCTATGGTGTGGGGATATGGCATTTAAAGAAGCCTTTCCGAGTTTATTCAGTATTGCATGTGCAAAGGATGCCTTTGATGTGGATCACGTGGATGTCTTTGCCTAAATTTTCAGGTGTTGCATTTAGGGAGAGTGAGATGGGAGGGCAAGGACAAGCAGTGGTGGGTCCTTTCCAAAAGAGGGGAGTTTGGTGTTTAATCCTTTTACAATGTCATGAGTCATAATGATGGTTTCTGCTTACTCTGGAAGAGTGTTGGCATTTTTTGCTTGGTTGGCGGCTATAGGAAAGATCCTTACCATGAACAATCTTCGGAAGCGGCGTGTCATTGTAGTTGATAGGTGTTGTATGTGTAAAAGGAATGGGGACTCTGTGCATTATCTTCTTCTTAATTGTGAGGTTGCTTGTGCTATGCTGAATGTTTTGGTTTGGGCTGTATTGGGTTATGCCTAAACGAGTAGTTGACTTGTATGCTTGTTGGTAGACTGTCGACACCACTCGAAGTGCTGCTGTGTGGAAGATGGTACCTTCGTACCGTTTGCGGTGTCTTTGGAAGTAAATGAATGATAGAAGTTTTGAATATTGTGAGAGGACTTTGGAGGAAATTAAGTTTTTATTTTTCAACACTATGTATTTTTGGACAACTACTTTTGTTTCTACTTTGGTGATTAGTTTTCATGATTTTCTTGTTCTTTCTTCACTGCGACGCGGCTTTTGCTTTGTGGAGTACTCTCTTTAGTCGTTTTGGGATGTCTTGGGTTATGCCCAGACGGGTTATCGACTTGCTTGCTTGTTGGTGGTCTTCTGGAAAGCAAAAGAGTGTTGCAGTGTGGAAAATGGCGTCTATTTGCCTCTTTTCGTGTTTATGGAGGGAAATGAATAATAAGAGCTTTGAGGATTTGGAAAGTATCTTGGAGGAGATTTTATCCTCATTTTACCATACGTTGTATCTTTGGATTATGGCTTATGTGCACCATTTGTCGTTTAGTTTTGATGACTTTCTTGCTCGCTTTTCTCGTTCTATTTATGTGTTTCCTTTGTATACTCCCAATGTATTAAGAGGCGCCTTACGCTTTTAATGAGATTTGTTTCTTATAATTTTTTTTTTTTTGCTCCTACTAATTATGAGGCTTCTTTTGTATATTCTCTGTATAATGGGGGCGCCTTACGCTTTTAATGATATATCGATTACTTATTAAAAAAAATGCCCCTAACTTTACACCTAACCAAAAGAAAAAAAATGATAAAAAAAAACATAGAGAAAAAAAGGTGGCGGAGGGGTCCCCTCTCCACCACTTGTGTGTGGCTAAACCATCTCGTCACTAGGTTTTAGGAGGTTTAGCCACCCCTAAAGGAGGTTTAGGGGGTGGTTGGACTGTCCCGTAACCTCACATGGGGTGGTGGCTCGGGCCACCTCGAAAGCCCTTATGAGGGTGGCCAACCCCCCCACCCCAAGGTTAGGGGGTGGTCGGGCCACCCTTAGAACCTCCTTTAGGGGTGGCTGGTAGGTGGTCGGGTCACCCTCCAAACCTCCTTCAGAATAGTCGGACCCCCCCCCCCAGGTGATGGAGAGGGGAGACTCACCCCCTCCCCCACCTTCGTTTGTTTTTTAAAGGGTCAAGTTAAGGTGGTATTTGCCATGTGCAATAAGATTTTATTGATCTTACGTGGCTTTTTATATACGTAACAAAAATTTTGTTAGTTTTTTAGACGACAGATGAACAAAGGTATGTAATTGATAGACTTGTAAAGTACATGTTCAAATTTTGTCAAGTGTTGCTGGGTTTCAGAGGTGATGGTGACCATTCAGAGAAGGAAAAGGCAAGTGTTTTCAGGTACCTTTTTCTCGAGCTTTTTGGGGAGTGGATCGTCTGGGCAAGCAAGCTCCTGCCGAGTTTGGGCCTCAAGCATTTTGATATTAAACGCAAGGCAAGCTGTTTAGTGGTGGGCCAGATGTTTAAGAGGGCTAAGACAGTTTTAAGAAGGGCCCAGTTTCGGGTTGGGTCCAGGCGTTTGGGCTCCAAGGCCTCTTCCAAGCCTTTTGACCCTGCTCTCGGGTCAATTGGAGTTCCAGGTCTGACGACTTTCACGTGTGTTGGAGGAGTTCCGGGTTCCCCAAGTCAGTTTGTTGTCTTGCCGACGGCTTTGACCTCTTATGTCTTTCGTCGGCGGTGGGTCTACTTCAGGTTAGACGGCGTCATTTGCTTAGGCTTTGGCAGCTGTTTCGTCGATGTGGTCAGATCTTAACATTGGCGGTCCCGTGCCGGCTGCCTCAGCCTCAATGAGGCTTGTCGGTGGGGATCTTCCTTTGCCATCTTCGTCTGAGGCCAGCTTTGGGTTGCTGGAGCTGGGTGCTGCCTGGAAGTCCGCTAGAGCTGGTCAGCATGCCCGGTTTGCCTCGCCGGAGCTGGCTCCGTCTTCGGCTCTCGTTGGGAATGGTCTAGCGTTCGTGGATATTTATGGCGACTGCTCTTCAGGTGCGGATGCGTTATTCTCCCCTTGCGATGTCGGAGTCTAGAGCGCCTATTTATCCGTCGGAATCCAAGTCGGTGCTTAGATACTCCCGGAAGCATAAGGTTGGCAGATTGGATGAGCATCTGCTTGCCGAGGCTTTTAGTGTTCCCATTAGGGGTGTACAACCAATTGTAGTTGTGGTTGTGGTTATTTCCTTATAATCGGAACTGTAACCAGGGAATAACCGGAACCGTAACCATGGTACTCGGTTATTTACTTTTAAATAACCGCAACCAGTTTACCGGTTGCGGTTATTAGATTATTAATCGGTAACCGCTTTTCTTAAATTATTGATTTTTTATTTTTCTTTTCTTTTGAAATCCATACAAAATCTAGAGTGCAGTACATGAGTGATTAAAGTTGTGCCTAAAGTGATACTACTATTCTTGGTATTGGTAGGCTTTCAGTCGATTTTAGGCTCCTCCATTAGGAAAATGTAGATTGGTTTCATGTCTTAGAGGAGTTGAATTAAGAAAAGATAATGCTGTACCGGTTGTTAACATACCAACGACTTATTGAAATAATCTAGGCATTTCTAATTTTGACGTCGTCCAGTGAAAATAACTTGATTGTTGAGCTTTTTTTAGATATATGTTCAAAATCACTAGAAGTCTGGGAGAAATTATTATGATCACATGAACACCCAAATCAAGGGATTCTCAACCTAAGGTTTTAAAGAAACCTAAGAAGCGAAAGTGAGGAGCAGTGTGAAGAAAAGAAACCTAAGGTTTTAATTTATTTTTAATATATATATATATATATATATATATATATATTAAAAATCGGTTACCTGGTTATTAACCGCTTTTTTAAAGATCTATAACCGGTTACCACAATCGGCCTAAGTGAGTGTCTGGTTATTCGGTTGTGGTTATTTTCGATTATACGGTTATCCAGTTAGCAGTTGTTGTTGGTTATTAGCGGTTAATAACCGCCCTGCTTGTACACCCCTAGCTCCCATGACTCCTTCTATGCTGTTATTTGGGGCTGTTGCTAAGCCCTTGTCAGCACCAGCAAGGGATGGGATAGAGTCTGCGCCTGCACCTTTTCGAGACAATGTTTGTCTGCCTCTTCTTCGGCATGGCTTCCTTCTCCTAAGCGGCGCAGTCCATCCTCCGTAAGATGTGGATGGGTCTCCTTTCTCTTCGATCCTGTCTATATTTGGGTGCCCCCCTCTGTTGTCTTTTTCAGAGGTGGGTGAATATTCAAGGAGATGTGGTTTTGAAGAGTTAGGTGGTTCTCCCGGGGCAGTGATTGATCTTAGCTTCTGTTTTCAAATTCTGGGGGTTTCCCACGAGGGGAATGTGAAAGGCTTTTTAGACTTAATGGCTCAAGTTGATGTGGAGCAGCGTCAAGAGGCTCCATTCTCCACTTCGAATTGTGAAGTGAAGAACTTAGAGTGGATGATTAATTATGATGCCAAGGGTTTTGGTTCTGGCCGGGGCAAGGCAAGAGGGCCCCTATTGTGATGCAAGACTCTGGGTTTTGTGAGCTGGTTATGTTGGGATGTTTGGGTTTCCTCATTTTTTTGGATTTTGTGGGTGTTTTTCCTCTCTTCCCTCTTTTTTTTTTTTTTCGGTGTCGTTTTTGTATATTTCATGTATGTTTAGGGCTGCCTTTACGTTTTTTATAAACTTCTTTGCTTGCTTATCAAAAAATATTTTTTTTACTTTTCAAAACCCATGCAACTTTTTGATAAAGAGTTAAACTATAGGTAGGGCTGTAAACGATGGGCTTGGCTTGGATATACTTGACTCGGACTCAGATTTGGACTCGGTTCATTTAATAAACAAGCCATCCATGGACACAACATTATAATATATTGTATTATATGCACACTATATTAGTTTCATAAGCATGTATAATATATGTACTAGTAAGTAGTAACCATATGTTGCATACTACCATACTAGTTACATATTATATATTTATACTATTGTTATATATTAGTTACATATAACTATTTAAGTAAACATATTAATTATGGTTATATACTAGTTTGTAGTTACTCATATACTTGAGTGACCTATATAAATATATAACATATAGTATATTACTGTATGTTGTTATATATTCGGTGATTTATTTAACAGGTCCAGTGATATAGAACCATATAATACTTTCGAGAAGCTATGTATAAAAGAGAATAGAAAATAATAATAATTGGTGAAATTTCATTTACTCAACCTAATTGTTTGTAAAATCACAGACCAAGTAGGGACATGTCTTTTCCTATGATTGGACTCTATTCTAAAAGAAAATACACTTCATCTTTGTTAAAAGCCATGAACACTCCCATTGTGAATATTCGGAACATTCCAAGCTTGACAAGATTGATTTTTGAATGATTTGTCATATATGTATCTGTGTGGGATTGGTGCCTCAACTCTCCCTCAATGTTTGAGTTGACTATTTCAGAGAGGCTCATAGTCTCATAAACATTAGAAATTCTCATTTGCACTATGAAGTATTGGTTTATTTTTCACTATGATTTTCTCAGTTAAATGCGGTGTGTATGGCAACTCTCCCCTATCTGTTGCTACTACAATTTTCTTGAATCCAACCATTAGAGTACTAACAGCAGACACCCAATCATTTTCCCTAATTTAGGGAATCAAACCACTTTTTCTTTCCCTATATAAATACACTCCACAATAGCTTCCTTTTATCTTTCCCTATCTATTAAAATATTATTTTTACCTTTTAATTTTTTTTTTTTTTTAACTTTATTCCAAAAGCATCTTTTATTTTTTCTCAATTTCTCTCCCTCGTCAACGTCCATGGTTTTCCCTTCCAACACCCCCTTCTTCATCTTCTTCAACACAACACTGGCATCCCCTCTCCTATTTGTTTCGCACTGGATCGTGACCAAGATAGGAAGAAAGAGACGGAGGTTCAAAGAGAAATCGAGAGAGAGAAACGATGCCAGAGAGAGAACAGAGAGAGAGAGAGTTTGGTTCAGTATCACCCAATTGGCCATCAATTTCCACATGAAATCAACAATCGATTGAAACTCAAAATCAACACAATTTATCCACAATCCCAGAAATCGATAGGGATGGACTTGGAGGGCTCAGATTTGATGAAGTTCTTGAGGTTGAGCATGGGTCTGAGGTTTTTCTCTTTCTCCAAGACGTGGTTGAGGCCGCAGTCGCAGACCCATTTGATGGTGTCATTATCGTCCACAAAGGTCCGGCCGTGGCGGAGGAGCTGGGATTGAGAGTGAGAGAGTGGCTTTGGGAGAGAGCGGAAAATGAACTGCACCGGTAGCCTCTGGCGGTTCTGGTTTAGGCTCCGGACGGACTCTGGTTCAGCTGGCTTTGGCACTGACTTTGGTTTAGTTGGTTCAACACTGACTCTAGTTTCGGCTTTGGCACTGACGGCGGTTGTGGACATGGAGGGAGGGAGGGAGGGAGGGAGGGAGGGAGGGAGGGAAGGGGGGGGGGGGGGGGGGGAGGGTATTGGGTAGCACTGTAGCTACCCAATGGTTTAGGGTATTTGTAAGGCATTTGCTGTCGGAGCTATTTTGTAGTTTTTTTTTTTGAATTTTCCCAATATTTAAGGCATGGAACTACTTATAGGGCATTTGCTATTAGTGCTATTACCCTGCATGTGTAGTGCTTGGTATTGTGGTTGTTTTAGTAGCTATTGCAAGCCCAGTACGTTTCGTGGCTTATAAAAAGAAAGAAAGAATGAATTTCTATGCTCAAAGCATGGTAAAGTTTGCCCTGAAACACACTCCTATGATCTTGTAATTCTGAGGCTATCCAATTTTTAAATCAATGGAACTCCATTATGGGCTTCTGAATCTAAATGCAATAAAGCTATAGCTTTTTCTCTTTTTTTGGCAATTTCCATGAGTTACCAAAGATATTTGTGCTGTTTAGCTAGCCATGATGTCTAAGGAATTTTTTTTTTTGGGTGTGCAGGATCAAGCACATTCTTCCCAATTAAGTACTGCCTTGGATGTATGCCGCTCTGGTTCTCATGATCATGCTAAACAGCTGGCATCTGAACTTCCTTTTAAAAGCTTTCCTGCTTCAGATGGCGAAAGCAGGTTTTTGTTCATATTTGCTTGTTATATGTTGTATTCTTAATTACTTGTTTCCTTGAGATATTAATTGCATGCGGCTTCATGAGAATGGATTTCCCAAATGTTAAGCTTTATGCTTTGTCCTTTTTTTTGGTACTAAATTTAGCATTTAAAAATTGCAGGGTCCTCGAGAATCGAGTCAGTGAACATGGAGACAATAATAATGCCAAGGAGTTGGAAGAGAAGATGGTGAGCTGAAATTCCTTAACTAATATATTTTCCTCATGTTAACTTGGAGTTGCCTCATGATTGCTTTCGATGCTTTTAACGTACATGTTTGTGTTTTTGTTATTCATCAAAAAATGTTGCGTTTTTGTTAATCCTAATGCAGCTAGCTGAGGATGCGCACTTGTCAAAACCTGAGGGTGAGTGATCTTGCCCATATGCCTGCCAAGTATTAATTCCAAATGCAGTTATTCAAATACCTGGCTACTTAAGTTTAAGCATGAAAATAATGTCCATGTCTTGCCAAGTATTAATTCCAAATGCAGTTATTCAAATTCCTAGCTACTTAAGTTTAAGCATGAAAATAATGTCCATGAGACATTAATATCTAGCTCAAAATATGATTTTGATCATCAAACGGTGTTAAATTTCAATTCCATTCGTTTTTTTTTTTTATAAGTAATAATTTCATTAAAAAGCGCAAAGGGGCGCAACTCTAGTACACAAAAAGTATACAAAAAAGCCCCTAATCAAAAGAGATAAACGAATATGAAAGTAAAAAATCAGCAAACGACATACGACCCGGGCTATGCGCCGACACCCGCAGATATAACATTTTTTTTTTTTGTTTTGATAAGTAATTGCAATTATATTATAAAAAGCGCAAATGGGCGCAACCCTTATACACGGGAAGTATACAAGAGAACCCCTAAAAGGGATGAACAGAGACCCGCAGATATAACATATTAAGCACATTTCTACAAAGAGCCCCAACTGTAATCTCCACATCCTCAAAAAGCTTAGAATTTCTCTCACGCCACAAACCCCACAAGATACATAAAGGAACCTGCTTCCAAATACGGATAGTAGGACCACGACCTAAATTCCATTCGTGAATTATGATTTAATCATTTTAAGTTTTAAAAACACTTCATTCCTTATCTTGCCGTAGTATCACTATGCGAACAACAATAATTGTTGATACACTTCTCTGTACACATTAATTACTGATACACTTTTCTGTACACATGTTCTTCAAATGCTAACATGACACGTTAGGACGAGAGCCCCTACCATCTGGATGTGGTGTAAAACTCTTTTTTACAGCCTCCAATAAAAATTTGATGAGTCAACTAAATGCACTAAATACAATGGAGTTGAAAACACCTCATCAGCCCACCCAACCAACCCATTCTAACCCAGTAACCCCAATGAACCACGCCTAAACCATCCCCACCTCCCCTGCCGACCGCCGGAGGGCCCGGAATCCGCCGAAAGCCACAGCTGGAATCTGCCCAAGGCCACCAAACACCATAGAAGAACATCCAACCAAACAAGAAAACCAATTTAAGATTTCCACCCCATTCGGTCATCTCTAACCATAACAGGTGAAGCATCAAACTCCCCCAAATCAGTCACCTTACAATCAGCCATGAACCCCATCTTAACAACAACAATTGACAACCCAAGGTAAACCCAATAAAAAAAACCCACAGAAATTCAAACCCTAAATCAAAATCCCCAAATCGGAAAAATCAAAGGGAAAATCCTTACCTTGCTTGAGTTTTCTGCCTCCTCTTTTAGTCTCACTCACAGCCACGACCCAAGGCGTCACTCTCTCCTTTATCATACAGTAGTCGGAACTACCACGGGATGGCTCAAGCATCCATCAAACATCACATACCCTCTCTCTCTCTCTCTCTCTCTCTTGGTTCTCATCTACCTTAAACTTGGCGGATTCCGACAGTGGCCTTTAGCATATTCAGGCGGTGGCTTTCGGCTGGAGAGGAGGGGTGGTCTAGGGGTTGGTTCACTAGGGTTAGAAGGAAATGAGAAAAGTGATGATCCGGTGTTTTAGTCTCTAGTGTATTTGGTGTTTTTAGCTGATGTGTCAAATTCCTATTGGGGGCTGTAAAAGTGGTGTTTTGTACCACATCCAGATATAAGGTTCTCCATGAGGACATGTACTGGTTTCACAAAATCGGATGATATGGGGACGTGAATAAATTATTTAGAGAAACAGCACATTGTGGTCCTTAACCCGTGTGTTTTGTGTTTCCACAGCATCTATTTTTGTGAGATCAGTATGGCCTAGTATGTCATGTTAGCATTATAAGGATGTTTACAAAAAAAGTTTCACATCAACAATTACTCTTACTGTATGGCTTTTCTAAGAAGGGAGCTTACTTTAGTCAGTTATTTTGCTTTCTCAGCCTTTTTCCCCAATCGGTTATATTATCTTCTGCATGCTGCATAATGGTTTTCTTTTTGCAGTCTCAAACATAGTCTTAAACTATGAAGCATGTTTTATGTAGATTCACGGTCATCACTGATTAAGAAGAAAGATAGCTCTGATATAGGGGGATTATCTCCTGATGCCACCTCTTATGCCGCGTCATCTGGTGTTCTATCGAAGGGTCATGAAAAGATGAGTTTGCCTGGTGAACAGTCTGAGAGTATTGTATCTAGCAAATTGCATGGAGAAATAAAATCTATAAACTCTCGTGGACAACCAGGTAGTTCTACATCATCCAGTTCAGATTGTGCAGGTAGTGCCCTGGCTTTTAGTGGGCCTGGTTTATCACCAAGTTCATCAGTGGGTTCGTTATCTTCTGAAAAGTCAACCCTGAATCCCTATGCTAAGGTATGGTTGATTAGATCTTGAAGGTTTTGCTTACTTAATTGACATCAGGACACACGTTGTAGGTCAAACACATAGGATTATTAGTAAAAATATTAAAGTTGTATTATTAATACTTGCCTGTGTATGTTTTTTGTTCTTCTGCTAATTAAGGTGTTTTTCACTCTCTTTTCAAATTTGTTATCAGGAATTTAAACTCAATCCTAATGCAAAGAGCTTCGTTCCATCTCAACCGCCAGTTAGGCCTCATTCCCCTGTTTCTGATGGTTCTTTCTATTTTCCACCAAATGCCGTGCCACATATGCCTGGCATGCCCGTAGGCCTTGGAGTAAGTGCACTTTATACAACTTAAATTCCCCCCCCCCCCCAAAAAAAAAAAAAAAAAAAAACAGAGCATCATGCCCACCGATCTGGGCAGGAGAAGAAAGTTTCGTCTCATATAAAGTTAAATAATTTAAGCTTCTATCTTTTCTTTTTTTAAGATCAAAGAATTTATTTTCAGAATACCCTACGATAGATATTAATATTATAATTGTTCTTTGCATTTGGTTCTACTTGTTTATGCTTATGGCTATCTTTCATGGTGTGAACAGATTGGACCCTCATATCCTGGGCACCAGCCTATTATATTTAATCCACAGGTTGCACCAATGCAGTCGCCGCCATATTTTCATGCTAATGGGCCTCAGGTGCGACATTATTCACAACTTGCTGTTGGAGGCCTACTAAAGAATTCTTGTGAAGATGTTATCCTATTTTTTAAATTAAAATCTTGCTAGTGATTACTTAATATCTCTCTATTGCAGTATGGGCCACAGATGCTTGTTGGGCACCCTAGGCAAGTCTTGTACATGCAAAGCTACCAACCTGTAAGCAATTCTGATCATCCTCTTGAGTACTGTTATTATCTTGGTTGTTCAAGAATTTGTTATTTTATCTCTGCGCCTTGTTTTTCTTATTTTTATTAGGCATTCAAAGAAGCAGATAGTATTTCTTATTTATTTCCTGAAGCAACATCGGACTTTGGATAAGGAACATGCACGATTGTTCAAACTTGCTTTTTTTTTTCCAATGTTTTTTAAAGACCAATTATGACTCTGGTTCTATTTGGTTTAATGTCTTGTCTTTATACGTTGATGCCATATATATCCTTGCCATAGGGACTAGGGCAGTGCTGTATGCTTCTCTTTGCAGAAATGGATAGATTTTCGGCAACTTAAAGGAGGAATTGTTTGTTTAACTTTTACAGGATATGCCATACAAAGGCCGAGACTTTTAGCTGCTGGCTGGCCATATACAGAGAACGAGAACAGGTTTATCAAGTCATAGCTCAACTGTGCTTAAATTTTCCGTCTCTCTCAAAATATCACTATGGTCATGACATAATGGCTTGGGGCTCAACTATGCTTTTGTTAACACTTTGAGAAAACATTTTCTAATCCATGACTACTGTAGTCGGTGAACAATGGTTGTTTATTGATATATTTTTTTTTTTTCCTTGATATTATTAAATCCCAAAAATAATTATTTTTCGTTGTGTTATATCAGCGGCCATAAACTTGAAATGACAAATGCTTTGGATGAAAGTTATATCAAGTATCGGGAACTAAATAAAGGAGGTTTTAATTGTGTACAAGTGTCAAGTATTTGGTAATTGATTATTATGATGTAGTCTTCTTGATTATAGTCTAAGAGTACGTGCCAGTCTGCCGCCTCAAATTTAAATGTCCCAACTTTGCATTTTTAATAGGAAAAATTTCACTTTATATTCTTGATCTTTTGTCATTTTCAAAAAGAATTGTACTCAAACTTTAGAAAGTACTAATTTTTTAATTTCAACGATCCGTTAGAATTTTCTATTAAATCTTATTAAAATTTTCAAAATGCTCATGTGTTTACTTTTTTAAAAAAAATTATAAAAAGTTTTAAAGATTTAGGCTGCGTATGTTTACAAATTCTATTAAATTCTTACTGACGCTTAAATCTTAACAATTTTTTTTTTTAAAAAAATGAGGGGTATTTTGAAAATTGATGATTTGACCAAAAATTTCAAAAAAATCTAAGTTTTTTCTTTTTAATATTAGCAGGTTTACACTTATTTATTTCTTTATTTAAAGTGTGGGCTTTAGGACTGATTGGCATGGATTTTAGGTGAGTTCATATGCACAGAATACCCAAATTTAAGAAAAATTATACTAAAGTTATATTTAAACTTCAATTTTCGATATTTGGTCTCGTCTGGTAATTAGCATAGCACCTTTCATTAGATGTTGACATGAAAAATGAACTTCATTTTAGCATAAAAAGAAACTACACTTAATCCCCACCTAAATACACTAAATGGATGTTCTCCATTTCAAATGAAATGGGGGAGGATCCGTTTCCCACATTTGCAATCTCTCAAAAGTAATAATTATACTCTACTTAACTGCAAGGAGTTTTAATGTCCTCCTTTCCGTCCAAAATTGAATGGTAAAAATTGACAAACAGCTCACATGTCATGCACGTGCTCTTAGTTGATCGTTATATCTTAACTTTAGAAAAAGTGCTTAAAAAAAAAAAAACTTTAGAAAAAGTGAAGGAGAAAAAGAAAAAGAAAAAAGGGACAACAATTCATATAAAGACGAAAAAACCTCAGAAAAATGAAAAATTGCAAAGGACTCGGGAAAAGAAAATAATAATAAAAAAAAAAATCAGAAAAATATCCAACGGGGGGTAATAATGGTTAGTTAGGGTCAAAAAAATGGCACGGGCAAGGCATGTGATGAGCTTCCATTAGGATTTAACATAAATAAGACACATCGCAGCTCCTTTGTAATGATATATATATATATATATATATATATATATATATATATATATATATATATATATATATATAATTTTTTATTTTTTTGGGGGGTTAAAACTCTTCGTCAATGATATAATCTGTGTTGTGGATGTTTATTTTTGTTGGCTTATTTATTTAGAACTGCACTGGTTTATATTGTGTTTTATTATCAACTGTTGTGAGTTGTTTTATTCTGCTACATGTTTGGAGTCAGAATTGTGAGTTGTAAAATGCTTTCAAATTAAAACAAACGGGTTGCTTTCACCAAGTGAGGGGCAGACGACAACCTTTTTATAAGGATAGTCGCCCCTTCACTAGTAAGGCCAGGGCAGTCAGATGAGGTCTCCCCTCACCAAATGAGGGACCGTCGACCTCCCCTTGTATGGTGAGAGGAGGCTACCCCTCGATTTTTCGACTGATAAGGGGCAGCAGTCTGCCGCCCCTCACCTAGTGAGGGAGGGCCACTCTTTTTCTTTTTCTTTTTTTTTTTTAAAAAAAAAATATATATTGATTTTTATTTTTAAAAAAATTTAGGATAAAATTGTAATTTTAGAATAAACTGAGTCATGAGCTATGTCACATGTCAATCGTCAATTGAGACGTGAATCTACGTGTGTATCTAACGGTTTTAGTCAAACAATTAATGAAAGCGATTATTTTTGATAAATAGCTTATTTCAAAAATCTTTAAAATACTTTTGATACACTAACATCAGTTTGATACAACAAATCTCAGGGATCAACTGAATAATTTTTTTATTATTACTCACATTATCATGTAGTGAATCCCATTGTCATAGAAATATAAAAAGAAAATTAAAATGATATAAGTTAAAATGGGAGTAAAAATAAGGCTATTCAAACTATACGTGTTGTGAAATAAAATAATAGCAAGACAAGATAAAAGGATTGTAATATTTGAAATTATGTATTCGGGAAATAGGGATGTGTTATTTCTACATCGCATTACTCTACATCAACTCTACACCGAGACACATTGGGTGTGTGACCCATGTATATGGGACTCACATGCATGAGTTTCACGCTTTGTGTGTCTTAGTATAGAATTGACGTAAGATAATGTGATGTACAAAAATCATTTCTCTAAAAAATATTATATATAATCCATCTTCTCTACTGTGTATGTCTCAACTTCCTCAATACTCTTTTTTATTGATATAAAACCATAATGATAAGATAAAAAAATATGAAAGGGCGATACATAAATCAAGAATCAACAGGAAACGACAGCGTCATGACAGTGGGCACTTTTCCAATTTTTGTGGTAGCATCCGATCCGATGCCGTCTCTAAGTTTGTCCTTTTGTGAAATTTTTGTGCGATGCTTGAGATACACCTTTAGGCCAAGTTTGACTTGCGAAATGAGTATTTCATCGACAAATAAAATAGTTATTACAGAATAAAAGAGAGCGAAATTGAATGGCTATTCATACAATCTCAAATGTTTCAACGGTTGCACCACTCCCAACTCCATATATGACTAGCCAAACACCCTTTGGGGTGGTCGACTAGCCACTGGGTAATGTAGGTTGTATATTTTTGTTTTTTTTTTTTTAAAAAAAAAAAAAATGGTGAGAAAATAGAAAGTAATTAGTGATTTTTCTGAAAAATTTAGTCTATTCATTTATGAATAACTATTTCTATCATTTTTTAGAGGAATGGATATTCCTCTTCAAGAGCATCTCCAGTAGGCTAACCAAATGCCTCAAAATAGTCAAATTTGAGTCATTTGACTATTATCAAGTTTTTTTATTTTTAATCTAACAAATGAGGCAAAGTGACTTCTTTCCTTATAGAATGAATATTGAATAGGTTATAGAGCCTATTCACTATTTTTTCTATAACTAATAAAATATTGAGAAAAAAATTAAAACTAAAACAATATGATATTCGCGTATCACACTCTCTCTCCCACCCACTTTTCATTATAAAAGCATGCATAATAATGCATAACATGATTATTGAAGACGAACGAAATATTGACGATGCTAGTGATATTGAATATGAACAAATCGATGAAATTCCTTATGTACAAATTTCTCACGAGCATACTTATGGATTTTTGGAATTCATTGAAAGACATGTGAACATTAGAGACGGTTAAATTTATTCTTAGTTGCAATCCGACCTTACCAAGCACATGTGGCAACTGCATGGTCAATCTTTAGTCTTATTGTATGTTTCTAGTTGCTATGTTTTCATTTTTGCATTGTTGCCTTTTTTTTTTTTTATTATTTAATAAAATGATCAATTGCTTTGTTTTAGGTTGCTTTGCTTTTATAAATTATGTAATTTTACTAGAATATTGAACTTGTACAATGTTCGTGTGGTGTAGCCCTCTTTCATTGAGTGTTGGCAAAAATATAATAAAAAAAGAATATTTAAATGCAAGTAAAAAATATAATAGAGAATCTGTTAAAGAGAGTATAAAAAAAAAAGTAACTAAAGTAGAGGATTATACTTTCACAATAGCTATTTTAACTATTATTACTAGAGGTGTTCTAAAGTTAAAATAACTATTCTAATAAATAAACTTCTACCCATCAAGGTAAAAAGGTCTATTTTGCAACGATGATTTAAAACTCCACAGCGGTTCGACGTACGTTGATTTGAAACTCAATAGCGGTTCGAAATTGAAAGGTGAGAGCAACAGCAATGTTCCAAAATATTTGATCACATTAAAAAAAAACAAAAAGAAACAAAAAATCAACTAAAGGGCTTGCTGATTAGAATCTATTAGGTGTGACCTTTTTTTTTTTTTTTTTTTTTTTTTTTGTGGTAAAAATTGCTAAACTAAAGTAACTTCTGATTGAATTTGCAATTTCGAAATATACAATTTAAAAAAAAAAAATTTAAAACATGCGATTTAAAAATGTAATTTTTAAAGCATAATTAAACGTTTGATACAATTCCAGTTTGACATTTAAAATCACAGTTTAACCTTTAAATCGAACGCACCCATTTGCTTGCAATTTGAAAATGTAGATCTTTCTACATTTTTAAATCACAATTTTTTAAAATGCAATTTAATTTTTTCTAATTATTATATCAATTGTGATTACTAAATCAATTTGTTAAATAATTTTGTAGTAAAAGTTATACCCCAAACAATTTCCATAATTTTCAAATATATACCCTACCAAAAAAAACATTTTTCATCTTGATATCACATCAAAACATTTTTATTTTATTTTTCAATCTAAAACTAAAAATTAAATTTCAAAACCATTAGCAAGCATATCTTAAGGGAAGTTGTCAAAAAGTGATTAGGATAAATTAATATTAATGATAGTCGTCCAATAGTAGAAGAAATTCAATTTATGTATGGTAGAAAACTGATAAATTTTATATACTAGTGGCATATCTTATTAGAAATCTTTGGGCATACATAAATTTAATACGTGATTAAAAAGATATAAAAAAGAAAAAGAAAAAGAAAAGAAAATTGATGAGAAATTCCTATTATGAACTTCAACCAAGGGCGATTCCAAGGTAAGGATAGTTAAGGCAGTTGTCTAAGGCTCTCAAAGAGAATAAGATTTTTTTCAATTTAAATGAAATTGATAATATCTATTTTATGGTCGGATTTAAAGTTTGCGCATCTAACGGTGTACATAATTTCACATTATTTAAATTTTCTTAAAAAACTTGCCAATATTGAATTCATATATACTGTTAGATGCATCAACTTTAAATTATAACTATAAATCTATTTCATGGCCAGGATATATAGTTGATGAATCTAATGGTAATGGTTTATATGAAGTTAATGTTGACTTCATATATATACACCGTTAAATATACTGTCTTTTAATCTCACAATGAAATGTCTCATTAAAATGGTTATTCCCTCAAAGATATAAGGACTCCTTAAAATATAAAAGCTCTTAAAAAATAGTTTTCAAAAAGGATCCTTGAGAAATAGAAAAACTCCAAAAATAACAATTTTGTAATTAATGTAAAAACAACATTAATTACTTCATAAAGTAAAAACTTTACTACAACTTTTTTTTTTTTCTAATCAATTTACACGGGAAAGGGAGAGGGGGAAGATACATCAAAGATTAAACATAAAAAATGGGTGGTAAAACCCACAACAACCTCAGAACAATCAATACAACTATGGAGATCCATGAGGAAAATGAGGGTACCAGATATGGAAATCCAAAGGAGAAGGAGAGAGGAAGTCAATGATCACCCGCTGAGCAAAAGCGGAGATGTGGTGGCGGTGGTGCGTGCATCACAACTCACAAGCGTGCCTAGATGGAGTGTGCTGATCACGCGAAAGAGCGGGGATGGTCACTAGAATCAGTGGAGGTCGATGAGTCTGGGGGGTGACGCGTGGGCAATGGAGGGGAGGGAGATGTGGTAGATCTAGCTTCCAAGTTGCCGACGAAAAAAAGAAAGAAAAGGAAATGGGCAGGAAGAGGGAGGAGGAGGAGGAGGAGGCTCTCCTCCGTCAATATTCAGTAGAGAAACTCAAAAGATAGGACGAGAAGAAAGACTTGCCTCTGGAAGAAACTTTACTACAATTTAAATGTCTTCTACTATTTTTCTTTTCAAAACATACAAATAACCAAACATGAATAACAATTCATAGTGTAATTTAAATAACTATTATATTACAAATTTTTTTTTAAAAAAATAATTATTTAAGTAATGTTTGAATATAAAAAATGCTCCCTTAAATTTTAAAATTTATTGAGGCGCCCCGACTTCAAAAGTATTTGGGAGACTATGTGAATTACTTAAAGGCTATTTCTCTTCCAAAAAAAAAAAAAGAAGGGAAAAGTCCACATATCACCTCTCAAATTACCACTCAATTGACAATGTCATCCCAAATTTTCAATTGGAACAATGGTTCCCCTAAACTACTAAAAAATTGTCAATGTCCCCCTAAGGCCAACAAAAATACAAAAATTACCTTAAATTATTTTCAATAGGACAAAAATGGCCGCAATAAATTGGGATTTTTTTTTTTTTAATGAAAATTTTAAATTTCCACCCCTGGTTTTTTAAAAAATAAGTTTAGTTTTTTTTTTTTATTATTATTTTAATTCATTAAGGGTGTTTTCATAATTGGGGAATATTAACAATTTTTGGTAGTTTCGGGGATGTTGTCCAAATTAAAAGTTTAGGGGGAGCTCTATTAATTGTGTGGTAGTTCGAGGAGAGTGTATGTGGACTTAAAAAAATAAAGAAAAAAAAACTGTTAAATATTATTTTACCCCTTGAACTAACAGCCGTTTGTAAGGTAGCATAATGAACTAACAACTTACATGATATGGCCATCTAAATGCCAATTTGATACAATGTAGATACTTCGTTGGGAGATTCCGTCTTCTTGGGAGGAAGATTGGTCACTAGCCACGCACGTGACCACTTGGGCCAAAATTTTCCAATTGTGCCCTTGTTGGGATAATTTTTTTTTTCTTTTAAAAAAAAATTAAAAAAAAAAATGAAGAAGGCAGCCAACCCCGACTCTGGGGTGGCTCGTGAACCACCTCAAATGGGGCTAGGGTTGACAGTGAGCCACCCAGAGGTGGCTGGTGCCACATTTGGAAATTGGAGAGGTGGCTCGCAAGTTACCCCCTCACCCCGTGGCAGCTACTCTTTGCTTTTTTCAATTTGTTTTCAATTTCTTTTTTGTTAAATTTTTTTTTAAAGTTTTTAATTTTAGGTTTTATATATTATATTTTGAATATGTTAATATGTTTTTTAATTAAGAGTGACACATGTCATCATTTTATTGGTGATGTTATGACACATTAATGAAATCCGTCAAGTGTTTTGACGGAATTTCATTACAGGGACTAAATTATTATTTTGGCCTACCCTGAGGATAATTATTTTTTATACCGTAATAAGTGATTTGTAATTTAGGTCAACCACATAGATTAATTTTGCATTTATCCCAAAAATTAATAAATTTTATATATTTATGTTTTTAATTTATTCATAATTTTTTTTTATATATAAAAAGTGACGTGTCATTATTCTATTGGTGATGACACGCAGTACACTAATGGAATCCGTCAAGTCACAAAATTTTACTGCATAGACTAAATTGTTATTTTGGTCTATCTTGATGATTTTTGAATTAATTTTTATTCTATTATGAGCGATTTGTAATTTCGGCTGACCACAAAGAGTGATTTTGCATTTATCTTTAGTTTTTTTTTTTTGTTAAAAAAATAGTCTTTTTCTACTAATTAATAAATACAAATGATAAATTTAGTTTTTCAATGGTAAAAAAAAAATAAAGGTACTTTTGTAACATTTTGGTCAAATCTGATTTCTCATCCAAGATAAAAGGTTAAGACTAACGGAGGGCTAAATCATAACAAATTGGCAGTTTAGAAGACTATATCCTGTGAGTTGTTAGTACATGGTGCTACATCACTAACGACAATTGGTTCAGGGGGGCTATGTAATATTTAACCAAAAAAAAAAAAGGACGACAATGAAAAGTTTAAATCCGAAAAACGATTTACGGTTTTTAAAACCGTAAATCGTTTTCCAAAAATTAAAGAAGCTTTTTATGGTTAAAATGAAAATGATTTTCGTTGACCATCATTTTTTGTTGCACCAAACATTAAAAAATACAGAAAATATTTTACACCCAAACAAACGGAGTATTAGTAAGCTTGGTGCCAAAGAAACATATTTTAAGCCTAAACACATATGGGGATGAGGAGAAGGATCCTCTCCATTTCATTTGAAATGGAGAGCATCGAGTTAGTGTATTTAGGATGAGTAAAATAATCTAAAAAAAAAATTAAACCATTTTACCCTTCCTAAATACACTAATAGGCTCCTCTCCATTCCAAATGAAATGGAGGGGATTCGTTTCCATGGGACAGGACACTTTTGCAACTTGCAATCCAAATTCAAAAGCCACTAAGAGCACTAGCACCAGCTTCCCAACCATTTTTCCTATATTTAGGGAACAAAACCACTTTTTGTTTCCCTAAAAAAAAAAACACCCCACAATAGATTTCCTTAACTTTTCCTATATCAATTAAATACTTTTTTTTACTCTTATTTATTTTTTTTTTTTTCTCTTTCTTACTTTTTTGTACCAACCAACTCCCAACTAACTCTCAACCAACCCTCTCAACCAACCCTTCATATCTTTGTTTTTATGTTCATAAAACTATTTAAATGACCATTTAAATTGTTTGATCAAAATAGCTCTGAATGAGATTTTTTTTTTCAAGGGAAGGTTCTAGGAAGGTGGGTTGATTTATTGTGGATGATACCCAACACAGGTGGTGGGGAGCTTTGTTGAGATTCCATCAACTTAAAATGACGTACAGGAACATGCAAAAAATCCAAAAAATTCAATAGCCAAATTCAATAGTCATTAAATTGCATCAGGTTCTTGTATAGCCAAATTCAATAGTCATTAAATTGGTTATTCGTCATTGCAGAAAAGAGTAACTTTGATTCAATAACCATTAAGAGGACTTGCAGATATATCATATATATATATATATTTAGTTAAGTCAGCCAACACAACTCCAAAACTAAAAAGAATAAGTAACTTATCAGAAAGCCCCACTTGACTTGATTAAAGGCAAACCACAAACACGTACAGGTGCTACATGTAAGCATCATCTTAATTGACCACAAATCATAAAACAAATCTGCCCCTAATTAAAGTTTGACCTATGATTCACATATTCAATCAACTGCAGAAGCTTCAATCTCCCTGTGTGATGGCATAAACAATCCCAATAAATACAACCTAGGCATTCACAAAAGCCAAAATTACAACCATCTTAGAGATTTTCCTTTCTAACTGACAAAAAACCAAGGGTATAAACAAAAAGCCAATGGCATAAACAAAAAGCCAATAGCATAAACAAAAGCCAATTACCAATGACTAGGTAGTCCTACGCTTCTGCATGATTTCCATTTGGAGAGATTGAATATATTCAAGCTGAATTGATGACAAGTAGCTTGTATCCATCATCATAATTTCTCTTTCCTCTTTCTTTTGTTCTCTTGCCTCTTTCCTAAGTTCAATCTCAAGCTTTTGTTTCTCAATACGAACAATCTCTTCCTTTGCCGTATCAATATTTTTCATTCTCTCCTCATACGATCTTTTCTTCACTTCTGTTAATTCAGCCAAAACCTCCATCATAATCTCTTTATCTCCACAATCTTTGCTCTTTCTTTTTTTCTCTCTCTCTTTCGCGGCCTTCTTGCCTATAGGTCTCTCCAAGTCTACAATAACATCTTCATCATCATTGTCAACACCTAGATGTATCACAGGTTGAAGAGAAGGACTTATGGATTTCTTTCTCGGCACTACTGGCTTCAACTGCTTCCATTTTGGCAAGTTCTTCAACAACTTCCAACAATGTTCAAATTGAAATCCGATAGAGTATTCGTCTCGGTACATATCCTTTGCCAAATTAATCTGAAAAAAGAAAAGAAAAGAAAAATAATTAGAATCTTCAAACTATATAAGGTTAATTTACTCTACTAATAACAATTCATTTTTATCTTATCTTGCTCAGTAGCACCACTTGGATTCTTTGTTTCAACTTGTGCCAAGTACCCACAAAATTTGTTTGTAAACTTTTGGATTGATGACCATCGATTTGATAAAGAATGAGCGGAACGTTCCACCGTGTCTTCTTTCTTGTTCTCATGATAGTTCATCCAAATTCTATCCCAAAATTTGTTGCCTTTTTGATCAGTCCCTTGAATTGGATCAATGCTAGTACTGATCCAAGCATTTACTAGTAGAATATCTTATTCAATAGAGAAGTTTGTCTTCTTAGTAGATTTCATTTTAGGTTAGGATGGAATTTTTTGGTAGTTTTGCAACCCTGATTGTAAGAGCATAATGAAGCTTTGGTTCTCATCTTGTGAATCCATGAGAGTAGGCTACCAAACAATAGGAAGCTAAAAAAGTAAAAACATGAATAAGTAAAAACAATCTGAATAAGTAATCCATTTTTTTTTTCTTCAATGAATAAGTGATCTTTATAAAACTAATCAAAACTGAACAAACCCAGTCCAACAAGAAAATTGAAAACAAAACAAAAGAGCAAAACAAACCTCTAACCAAATTCTCAAAACAGAGAACAACAAAACCAGATATTGTACATTTCTGGGTTCCCATTATTTGTTTTGAATTATAAGTTTTGAAATGAAACCCAAAACAGACGTAAATCAGCCTCCCACGAAAGTTTGTCGCCCCCCGGTAACTTCTGAGAAGGGTAAACAACTTTTGTGTATTTGGGAGGGCAAAACGATGAGGGTCCTTGCTTCCTAAATATCCCTTTTCTGTTTTGTCGGTTAAGTCTTTTTCTTTTGTTAGTATCTCCTTCCGAGATACACAGCAAGTGTCTTCCAAGTGAGATTTCAGGATTTCACTACCCAGGTCTAAAAGTATGACCCTACACTACATGGACACAAAAGCAACGGGCAATCAAAAATAAAAGAAAAACTGAGCCATGTTTCCCAAGAGAAGCGGCCTTGCATTTAAGGTGCAAGAGGTTAGCATGTATCTATCTGTCAGATCTGTGTTGTCCCCAACTCTTAGGATGCAATGATACAGTAAAGACATGAAACATGTCTGACTTCTATTCTTTCTAGACCTGGTGTTAACTGCATAACTAACTTGAAACATGTCATCTTCTATTCTTACTTATTTGCATTGTAGGACACAAAGTTCATGTCCACTAGCAAGCACGTCCAGGGGCGGAACTACTCTTTGGCTTGGGGGGCCTGGGCCCCCCCAAGCCAAAGAGCCCAGGCCCCCCAAGCCAAAGAGTTTCTCCCAAAAAAAAAAAAATCTGAAAAAAAAAAAAATTAAATTTTACCCCTTATTTTTTTTATTTTCTTAGTTTTGGCCCCCCCCAAAGTTATTTTTCTCAATTTGGCCCCCCCAATGTTTGAAACCTGGCTCCGCCCCTGAGCACGTCCAATACATAGCTTATAAGTTATAGCCATAACCAAGTTTTTGGGTCTCACAAAAAAGTATCATTCTTTTCATCTGTTCGTTTAAAACACACATGTGCCTTCTGGCCTAGAAAACTAAATTTGGTACATCCTATTTTAAAGGCAATTAAGTTTCCGAATCTGCCCTATAAGGCAACCTTCATATGCTAACTACATTTTTCATAGATCAAAATGCCCCAAACCAGACATGTTTAGTGACCACAAGATCAACCCACTTTATAACATGCCAAATTGTGTACCCATAGGATTTCTTATATGAAGTCTGCCAATGGAAACTAGAAAATATTAAGATCACTGAGGCTGTTCTCTTGATAAATCCGTAGCTTGCGCAAGAACCACCCTGTATGCCATTGAACTAGCAGAATCAACGATGGTTGGCTTGCTAAAATGGTGAACAATACATTTACAATCTGTAAAATGAAAAGCAATTTAAATATAAAATAGTATAAATAAATAAAGTGAATGAAAGATACACAAAACAAGGACACTCAAGGTAACCGTTTTTAGGAGTTTAATCAACATCTTCCAGTCGACAACCTAAAAAGTTTATTCCCATTTCACCTTCAAGTCCCATTTTGCCTTCAAATCCCCATCGTCTCTGAATGTTTCACTTTCATTTGCTTATGATAGAGATAAAGATGCTACAGAGGCCAAGCAAGAAGAGCCACCGGCTTTGCCCACTGGGGTTCAAGGACTGGGCATGGGCTTGCCCGACCTCAGAAGCAAGAAGAAGGGAAAGCAAAAGGATTCTAAGGAATCCCATGTTTCTGAGGCTCTTGACAAGCTCAGAGAACAGACGAGGGAGACTGTCAAGGGTCTTGAATCGGTGAGTGGTGCGAAACCTGGTGGAGGAGATGATTTGGGAAAGGATGCTATGATGGAGGATTGGGTCAAGCAGTTTGAGGAGCTTGCTGGCTCTCAGGTAATGTGCTTGAAGTTGTTGTGAATTGGGGGTTCAATACTATAAACTGCCATAAATCCTTTTTACCTCCAAAGTGAGTGCAGATTAGGCAGGATTTAAGTTTAGAACTTTGGTTGGAATAGGACGGGTGTGTTTAAAAATGGAGGGTGCTAATTACAATCCACTATGGATTACCAACATATAATTGAGCTTCTCCACTCTGTTGTAGATTCTTCTAATTGTTAGGTTTAAAGACTTCAAGTTGGCTTCCTTTGTGTGCTATTCTCATATTTCTTTGGAATGCCGGTAGTGAAATGGTTTTATTATTTGAAATGCTCTCTAGCTCTGATGTTGGCTCTGAAATGTTCTAATGATCAACTTCTCTGATATGAATTCAGGTTGGCAAGAGAAGTTGGTCTTGAGTATGTCGAAATATAAAACAGGTTTGCAGATTTGTCTTTCATGTTGAGTTTATATAATTTCTCAGTGAACTACTTGATCAAACACTTCAAAATAACACTCCAGCAAGGAGTTGGATACCAGGTTCAATACAGAACAACAAAACACACCTTGTACTACAAAACGAAAAACCAGGGAACTAAAAACACTCTACAACAAACTCAACAGAGATTACAAACTCCATAAATGAACTAAATGAGCAAGAGCTAGGAATGAGGATTTGCCAAAAACTTCTATTCTCATATATATGTTGTAGATTCTAAAACAAAAATCCATAGCAATTAAAATTTTGAAGAATCCGGAAATGTTTCAGAAATAGAAACTCTCATCCCATGATTTACAACATGTACAACAAAAATATTGGAGATAATAAAAATAACCCACATTATTTTTCAACATTTTCTTGTGATAATCATGAAAATAGGAAGTGTACCTCATGAAACAGCTCGAAAACATGAAAGAACCGTCGAGTTGGAAGAGCGATGCGAGAATCAACCCATCGACAACAGAATGCAAGAATCAACCAGAGACTTGACTTCAACTAACAAAGAAAAAAAGCCAAAGCAACGCACAACAACAAGTTGGTTAAAAATTAAAGAAGGAACACAAACAAATAAGTAGAAAACAAAGAATGGGAAAGAAAAGAACGGGTCTGGGTGTTCACCGGCGCTGCTCCAGCCACACATCAACTACCGCAAGACCTGCAGCTCGTGTTTCTCGCTCCCGCTGTGCAAAAAGCTAGTGAAGAATGAGGGTAGAGGCGTGATGGAGGAGTTGTTTTATGGGTATGGCGCGAGAATGGGTTTCAGATGGAGGGAAATGAAAGCAACAGTGGGGAAATGAAAGCAGAAATGGAGGGAAGCGTGAAAGATGAGAGATATGGCCGATTTTTTCCTATTAAAAAAATTGATTGGGAAGCTACAGTGCTATCCAATGTATTGGGTAGCACTGTAGCTACCCAACCAAAATGTGTAAAAATGGGGAAGCTATTGTGGGTCAATTTTTGATGCTTTTTATCAAATTTTTCCTAAATATAGGGAAGGGAACCATTATAGGGAATCTGTTACTAGTGCTCTAAGCCCCCACAGGTCACAAATCATGACAACATGGTACAGACGACGATAATCTAAACATGAGAGCTTTTTTTTTTTTTTTTGGCAAACTCCTTTCCATCCCTAATTTTTTTATTTTTTTTTTATTATTTTTTTTAATAGAAAGTCAACTTCAAAACATTATAACTTTTTTCACTTTTAATATTATATTAATAATAATAATTTTTTATTTATTATTCAAACAAAAAAGAGAAGTGCTAGAGTATCTCCTGGTGTATATCTAGAATGGCATAAATGCAATTAAAAAATTACATCTATATCCTTTTGGATGGCATAAATACAATTTTTTAATTAAAAAAATTATATCTATGCTATTTTAGATGTACACCAGGAGAACACCAAGAGATGCTCTAGCATTCCTTAACAAAAAAACCCACTACAAAAACATTTTTTTTTTTTTTTTTTTTTTTTGCATTTCTATACAAAAAAATTCAAAACCCATTTTTACATTATATCACATTAATCATTTATTATTTAAAACTATATACCTCTATTCTAATCTGACCTATTTAATTAAACGGGGTCAGATCCATCAACTCTAATCCTTAAATTTATTTTAAGTTCGTGTCAAATTCACGGATCGTATAAAAAATTATTGGCCATACCTAAATCCTGATTGGCTAATTACCACCAAACCCCTTGGCGCAAGGTTAGCCCATATGGGCCTTTGTGTTTTTTGGGTGTCTCGGACTCGTCCCCACTATCTAAAGTATGGTTAACCCGTCCAATCCATCCAGATTCAAGTCCGGCCCAAAACCACCCCTACAAATCCTCAAAATTCCCTCCCTGTCCTCTCCTATATAAACCTTGTGGATTCGTGGAACTTTCTCATTATTTGATTATTAGTTAATTATTTTGACTTGGAGTTTCATATTTTGTCACAAGCACTGTGACAGGGAGAGAGAGAGAGAGAGAGAGAGAGAGAGAGAGAGAGAGAGCCAATGGATGGAGGAGGAGCACAGTACAACCCGCGTACAGTGGAGGAGGTCTTTAGGGATTTCAAGGGCCGCCGAGCTGGCATGGTCAAGGCCCTCACTACTGGTAGTTCTTTCTCTCTCTCTCTCTCTCTCTGTGTTCGAAAATGTCTCGCTTTTGCGTTTGGTTCCCGAGAAAAGAAAACGGAGGAAGATTTTCAAATTCTAGTGTGGTGTATTGTTTTGAGTGTATTTTTTGTTGTCGTTTCTGGTGCTAGGAACATGCGCTTTGTTTTTGGTTTCTGCTGTTGTGTGTAGTGGTATTTGAGTTTGGTTCTGTTCTGTGAAGTTCGAAATGGGATATAGTTTTTCTTTTTCTGATTTTTTTTTTTTTGTTTTTTTCTCTGCTATGCTTTGGATTTTGGCAATTTATAGTTCTCTGTTTGTTTCCGAGAAATTGAGGAAACGAAAAAAAAAGAAACATATTAACTATGCTTTTTAAACAAGCTTTCGTTTTTGTTTAGTTTCCAGAAAAGAAAAAAGAAATTGCAAAACAAGAGACGATTTTGTTTTTTCTTTAGTTGTTGTTTTGGCACTGGAAAAAATGTTTATATGTTTTGACGATTCAATAACCTGTGTTACTAAATTTTGGGTTTTGTTTATTGTAGTCTTATAAATTTATGTGAAAATGAGGTTCGCACAAACCATGTACAGGTTTTGTATTTGCGGAACTCGAGAAATGGAAAAATTGGTAGAAGAGGTTTCTTTCATTATCCTAGATTTTCTAGGCAACCATACAGTTCATGAAAAGCATGATTATATATTGTACGTATACATGTCTCCAATCAGTTAGGATATATTTTATTTTCTAAGAAACTGAGGAAGAAAATAATTAAATTCTGAATTTGGAAACTTTACAAAATGATTTTTTTTTTTTGATAGGTAATAAACGAAAAATGACATAAGCCATGCTGAAAATGTAATTTTTTTTTTAGGAGGGGGTCATAAATGATGAAATTCTCAGTTAATTATTTCTCTCTTTTTCTTCACCAAGTTCCACAAACAAGACAGGGAATTGCCATTTATACTTTTAGTTACTTTTGGAAAATCCATAGAATCTTTTCTTGTTTGAAATATGGGTTTCGGAAGTATTGACTTTTTATGTGTTTTCATTTTGTTGTTGCAGATGTTGAAGAATTCTATCAGCAGTGTGATCCAGGTTTGATATTCTGCTTGTTGTAAATTTTGCTAGACTTCTTATATCTATTTGGAGCTGTACGCATTTGTATCCTTCTCCTGTCTGCATGGGCCCTTTTCTGTTGTGACTAAGAGTTTGTGTGGTTGCTTGTCAATGGTTACATTACATGGGCATCTGTAGAATAGTTTTTCTTTTTCTTTGGCCATGTACATGTGTGGAACATAAAAGTCACATCCATCCATGTAGTACTTGTTTACCATATATATTCGAATGGTGGTTCTAACAACAGCAGCTTTGTGAAATACATTGCTGGTATTGTGGATTTATTTTTCACATATACGAGATACAATTTTTATTTTTTTTTGGGGGAAAATCATTACATGTGAGTGTTCAGAAAAATTGGCTCATAACATGCGTAGTTTGTCAAAATAGATAGTATGGTGGTTCCAGTATACGTGATACTTTCTTTTTCCTTTTGACTATTTTGACTTGAGTTGCATGCTGAATAGTATTATAAAGCTTAACTGTGTACCTTAGTGGTGTATCATAGTCGCTGAAGAATGTATGCTTTTTTGGGTGTGAGCCTGATATAATCTTTTGTAAAAATGTTGCCCGAGAGTATAAGAAGGATTGTGATTGATGCTTCAGAGGTTCAAATGGTTATTGGAATAGAAAGGTTTGTTGCACCACTTGCTACCATCATGTCTAGTTAATGTATAAAGAAGGGGTACTCTGCGGTCAAGCTTAAAAATGGGTCTCATATAAGTTACTAAAAGTTCATTGTTGTTTCATAAATTTTGTGTTTGGTTTTGGCATTTATCCTTTTTCGGTGATGTATGATATGGTCACTCATACAATTTCATTTTCCATGAGAACAACTTGTATCATTTGTTAGTTTGGTGTTTACAGAACTCATAATTTTGTGTGAACATCTTTTCTTATTCTTAATATAACTTGGTGTTTCCAATTTTATACATTTTTTGTTTGACATGTATTCCTTATTTAATGTGAAGAATGGTTTTTACCTCTTGTGCTTTTGATCCCCATTTAGTTTTCATTTTTTCTTTCTGCTTGTTATTTCCGATTCATAGCTATTCTATTGAATTTGTTTCGGTGGTCCTTTATTGTTATTTTTTACCTACAGAGAAGGAGAATCTATGCTTGTATGGCTTTCCTAGTGAGCAATGGGAAGTCAATTTACCTGCCGAAGAAGTGCCTCCAGAGCTCCCAGAGCCAGCACTGGGAATTAACTTTGCGAGAGATGGCATGCAAGAAAAGGACTGGTTATCTTTGGTTGCTGTGCACAGCGATGCATGGCTGCTTTCTGTTGCCTTCTATTTTGGTGCCAGATTTGGATTTGATAAGGCTGACAGGTAACTTTTACTCGATTGTCCAAATTCCCTCTTCAGTTTGTTAACTTAGCAAAAATATCAGTGTTAAAACATTAACGAGGATAATGGAGAGTCATAAGCCCCGCCCCCTCCTGAATTCTTGTCTGATACTGTAATTTTTTCAGTCAACTTGATAGATTTGGCTATACTCTTCCTAGTTTTGATTATAGATATTGTCATTTATATGTACTTTGCTTTGTTCGAGTGTTGTGATTTTTAATAGGTCCTTCCCTACTACTGACAGCATTGTTGTAAACTTTAGGCAAGTTAGCAGCACTCAGTGATTAAAGCAGAGGCACTTAGGGTCGAGACCCACCCCTTCCATGCCTCTCTCAGAGGCACTTGGGGTGGGTCTCTCTTTCCCCCCTTACCCAAGGGAGAAGGGGTGGGTCTCCACCTCCATCACCCCACTCCGGTGTCTACCTGTGTAGGGAAGGCTGGAGTTCCACCCTCTCCGCTCTGCAGGGGTGGGTCTCTACCACTGTAGAGGGTGGTGAGGTTGTAGATTGAGCCCCTGTTGCCCTTTAAGGTGGTGAGGTGGTTGGAGATCAACCCTCTCACAAAGGGTGGTAGAGGTGGAACTCCAAACCCTTGCCACCCTTCGAGGGTGGACACCGAAGGTGGAAGGGGAGACCCACCTCCAATGAAGGGGGTGGAGGCCACCACATTTTTTATTTATTTATTTTATTTTATTTTTATTTTTTTTTCATTTTTATAAGAAACAAGGTCGCCTCCACTTATTATTGTGCATGTTTGAACAAATTGAGCCATATTTTCACTTGTTTTTAGAAATTGAGCACGTGTTTTCAAAATATTCTCGTATGAAGGTGGAGGAAATTTTCTAAAAGTGTTCTGCATTTTGTTTTCTGATAAGTGTTTTGCGTTTTGTTTTGAAATGAGTGTTAGTGGTGGGGGCCACTATTGAAAACTTGTTTGGATAACTATTGTCTAAAAATTGTTTTTCCGTGTTTAAAAAGTGAAAAAAGTTTTTCAAAATTTTACCAAATAGGGATTTAATTTTTGGCTTAAGTTGGGAATCATGGTCATGATAGTGGATAGATTGATGTCATTATTGCAACACCCCTTATATTGTAGTTCATTTGAAGCTTTCTAGTGGTTTCATTTAGTGGAACGTAAGCTTTATTAGAGTGGCTCATGATTGAGAGGTGGATGTCTTGGCTTCTTTCTTCAATTTGTTGTACTCTTATAGAGTGAGACGGGAAGGTGATGACATTCTTTGGTGGAGCCCTTCAAACAAAAGGGTGTTTGATGTTAGCTCTTTTTATAGTGTCCTGTAATGATGGCATTCATTTTCCTTGGAAGAGTATGTGGCGGACCAAAGTTCATTTGAGAAGCTTTTTTCGCTTGGTTGGCGGCCCTAGGGAAGATCCTTACAATGGACAACATTAGGAAGTGGTATGTCATCGTGGTCGATAGGTATCGCATGTGCAAGTGAGATGGGTAGTCCGTGGCTCATATTTTTCTTCATTGTGAGGTTGCTTGCGTCTTATGGAATGCCTTTTCCAATCGCTTTGGGATGTCTTGAGTTATGTCTAGTCAAGTGGTTGATTTGTTTGCTATCTAGTGGACTGGTGGTAGAACTCAGAATACTTTCGTGTGGAAGATGATGCTCTCTTGCCTTTTGTGGTGCTTTGGGAGGGAAATAAATAATCGTCACTTTGAGGACTGTAAGAGGACGTTGGAGGAGCTTAAGTCTTTTTTTTTTTCTTTTTAAATTATTATTATTCTCTTTATACTTTGACAACTGATTTTGTAGATCCTTTAGCGATTAGTTTTAATGATTTTCTTGTTTTTTTGTTTTTTTTTGTTTTTTTCCTTCTAGGTAGATGTTTCTTTTGTTCCTGTGTACTCGGGCTGTGCTTTGCATTTTTAATGATATTTCTATTACGAATAAAAAAAATATTATTGATTATACTTTCAGTAGTTGTACTTTCTATGAGATGCCATGCCATTGTCCTATTACTTGCTTTGCAGGAAGCGACTCTTTAATATGATAAATGATCTTCCAACAATTTTTGAAGTTGTGACTGGAACTGCCAAGAAACAAGTAAAGGAGAAGTCATCTGTATCAAATCATGGTAGCAACAAATCCAAGCCGAACTCTAAATTGGTAAAACGACTGCCTCTATAAATCCTATTACTTGGTTAAGAAAATTACAGTAGATATGTGGGCAGTGGGTATTATGTTGGTGTGGTCTTCTCGAGGGAAGGTCTATTCACTGGGAGGCCTATACTAATAAATATTGATTTTGTTTCTGTTTGTTGTCTAAACAACTATAGTCATCGTAAAATATAACATCTAGGAGAATTTTGGTCTAATAATTTAATAGTGAAAAAACAAGTTGTATTGTGCCACTTTTAAACTGGAATTTCCAACTAACTGGTATTGAGTTTGGCGTATTTCATCAGAGAAAAAGTTTCACCGTTATGTACAGAGGGACTCTGTTTTCTTTTCAGGGCCCTCCCCCCCCCCCCCCCCCCCCCCCCCCCCCCCCAAAAGAAAGAAGGAAAGAAAGCAATGATAAAAGGATGAATGTTGATGTAGGTGTCATTGGCATGTAACAAACTTACCTCTGTTTATGTTTTGGTTATGGAGAATAACTGGGTTGTTATCGCTCATGTTCCAAAATTGCACCCATGGGGAGCTATTACTAACTATTCTTGCAATTCTTGGCATCATTATTTAGATTTGCCTGATAGTTGTACCCAAGCAGTGTCTTAAGTTTGCATTCACTGATGCTTTCTAGATTTATGCATCTAGGCGAAGTTCATACTTTGGCTTGGAAGATTATGTTTATCTACTGGCTATGGTGAATCTACCATCCTTGTTTCTCTTATAAGGTGGTATTTTTTTTGTTTGTCGGGCAACAAAGCAGCGGGCATCAGAACCTCCGGGAAAATATTCGAAAGCTTCACAGGCAAAGGACGAAGATGAGGTCATGGATGAGGAAGATGAAGATGAGCATGGAGAGACCTTGTGTGGAGCCTGTGGAGAGAACTATGCATCAGACGAATTTTGGATTTGCTGTGACATCTGCGAGAAGTGGTTCCATGGCAAGTGTGTGAAGATTACTCCTGCTAGGGCTGAGCATATTAAGCAGTATAAGTGCCCATCATGCACCAACAAGAGAGCTCGCCCTTGACATCTCCAAGGGATGCGATCTCTCTCTCCCTTTCTACTCATCTCTTGGTGGACTCTGCTTACTGCTTTGTCTGGTCAATCTGTCTCTTTGTTTTTAAAATTTGAAATTACTGCAACTTGTGAATGTGTACTCTAGTTTACTAGATCTCAATTTTCGATATAATGCTATGTAGTTGTAGTTTCGGTGTTGGCCTGTTTAGTTTGATACATCCCTACCATCTGTCTCATTTAAGAAATCTCTCTCTATTTATGGTTGTGTAAGACAGACTTGTTTTCCTCCTGCTTGCTCTTACGGTTGATGTTGACTTGTTTGATGCTGTAATGGCACCCCCATGAACAACACATGCCCGTCCGTCTCAAGATTTCTCATTTGCATAAATTGTAACACATCTTCAACATCTGACTTTCAGGGCTTGAAGGAAAGCACTCTCTCGTCGTTTGGCTTGTGAAATGCGGCAAGAGTGCAGTTTTGACAGCATTTAGGTGAGGGATATCTGTGTTTTGTCGTTTCATTCATTTTCCATTGTTATGTTTGGTACTGACTTCATCTTATGTAAACCTGTGCTAGGGGAGATAATTTTGCCCCCATTAAACGCCATGGCAAATTAGCTGGAATTATAAGGCTTATAGCCTCAGAACATTCAGACAGTCCTTGAGCCCCCCAGTTATAGCTGCCTTAATGATTGGATTACATATCAAGACACCAAAAAAAGAAAAAGAAAAATTTAAAATAGAAGTCCAACTGCCTACGTGGCTCAAAAAAATTAAGGTTCCTAAAAATTAGGGATCAACGGAGTATTAGATTGCGGATCAGAATATATTAATATAATCAGATTGGTCTCCTGGTTGATGTTACCCCGACGAGTTAGTTAAGGCTTATCAAGAAAAGGTTAAGATAGTAAAAGCCTGGAAGTTGATATGGGCGCTCCACACCTTTTTCCCTAAAAAAAAAAAAAATAAATAAAGGTTACAATGTTATGCGTTCATCTTCCCCTTAAAATTGTGAATTAGGTGGAAGCAGGTAAAAGATAATCTTTAAACAATTTTATTCAGAAAATCTAGAACAAAATTATTAAAAAGAGGAAGAAGAAACTGGCAGATCAAGCGTAAGCCGAATGGCAACGGAAAAACTTAAAGATCCTTTTGGAATTGCATTTAGATAAATGGCAAAAATGGAAAAGCTCAGTGAGATGGAAGGACGAAAATGGGTTATTTTATAGAAAGATACAAGCAACAGGCTCGCGCATATTGTGTGGGGGTGAAAATGCGACAAGAAGCATGAGTAAACAATTCAATAAAGATGATTCGTTTTACATGCTTTAGATAAATATTGGGTTTGGTGGCCTGTAAAAATAAATAAATAAATGAATACGAGCTTGGTCAATAGTGAAACACGCCTCCCTTCCACATCAAATATGGGAAGATACTAAATTAACGGCCACAACTGGGAAATGCAATAGAGATTTTGTTGTGAGATGAATATGATATGCGTGCTTCAAGCGCTTTTGGCAGTCAGATTAGCAATTCCTATAAATAACGTTTTAATATACGTTAATTATATCTGACTAAGATTCTTTTTTCAACTCAGTTTTTTTTTTTTTTTTTTTTAAAATATATTTCCCTTAGATCGATATGGTTCTCTGGGATCACATTGTATTTTAATTCTCATAGATTCTCCCACGTCCCACATGGCCACATCCATCCAAAAGGCAGGTATTCCCTCCCCAACATTTAATTAAAGTTATCCACAACCATCCACACCCCAACCAGAAAAGCCTAAACTTTCTTCCCACTAGCTAGCATGTGCCCCTTAATCAATAACCTCACGGAAAAAGAAAAGATTGATGTGATGAACTGGCAAACACTCTTATCCAATAACATCATGCTTGCAGAAGACCTGAAGTAAACTCCAAGGGTTCATTTGCTCCCAATACTTAAATCCCATTCAATCTCTTCATCACAAGAAATCTTGAAAATTCTTTAGACGAACCAAAAGTGTATGGAACCACGTTAAACCCAAAATTATGCTCTTGAGATTTTAAAATATATATACAAACCAGAAGTTCTGGATAACATCATATCATCATATTCAAAAAACATACATAAGGTGTAGTGGAGGAAAGAAATTATTTCATATATATATATATTAAAGCCCTGCCAGCACTTTACACAGATTAACCAACCAGTCAGGCGGGCTAGAACAGAAACAAGTAAGAGAAAATAAACAGGATTTAGACAAAAGACCAAAAAAAAAAAAAAAAACCTCTTCTATTTTTCTTCCTTTTATGTTTTTTCATTGTACCTATGTGGTTCATCATGTCAAAGCCTCTTGACTCTTCGTCGACATCCGCTTCAGAAACTCATAGGTGGTGATCATTGTTGTTGCAGACATTGACATTGAAGCCCACCGAGGCCCCAGTCCTCTGTAACAAGCCATCCAACCGCCTTCCCTGACCAAATTCCTAACCGTCTGTGCAACAGTCGGTCCTCGACGCCCATTTTCTTCCCCATCCAAAACTTGTAACCTGGTCTTGATTGTATCAAGTGGCATTGTAATTAAAGCTGATATACCACCCGCCAAGGCTGCACTTACTCCCTGAACTGCCATTACCGTTTTTGAATCCGGCCGAATCATGTTCAACCCATTTTCATCTTCATGTTTCTTGCAAAAGTAACACCCAATTCCGTTCCAAATCACCCTTTGCGCAACAGAGTAAGATGCCCACCACACAGCATTTGACGGCGCATACGTCAAAATTGATATCCCGAACCCCCTATACAACCCCCTTGGCCCATCCGTACTCAAAATCTTCCTAAATGCATCTATCCCATTAACATATTTACAAGCTGATGATGCATTACCAACACCCGAACTCGAATTACCATGACAAGCAACACCACCTTGAACCATCAGTCTTTGGCTAACAACATCAATAGGGGTCCAAACAAGCTGTGCAGCCATTGCTGCACTCAGCCCTGCAGCTGCATTGGCAATTGTTGCTGCTGCAGGCTCTGAAAACCCTAATCCAACTGTGGTTGTTCCCACATTACTCTTCGTGACCTCTAGCGCCCCCATATAAAGCGCCCGGGCAGGGATTGTGCCCGTCAGGGAAGTCCCAAACCCTCTATACAATGCCCGAAACCCTTCATTCGTTACAATCGAAAGAGCAGTCTTGATACAAGAAACTTGGGTTTGAGCTACTTGTTGCCTAGTTTTCAATAAAACAACCGGATAAAGAGCCGCAGATACCCCCGAAAAGAGGGCGGCGCCGAGGAAGAAAAACTTCGATTTGTCAAGCATTTCCCAATCGATATCGGCCGGGATATGAATCTCTTGCCCCGACGATTCTTCCTCGGCCGCACTCAAATTCATCTTCGCCACTTTCAAAACCCCTCCCCCACAAAATTAGTCCAATTCAGCCCTAATTCGATTCTAACTGTACAAACTAATAGAACACAAAAGAAAACCCAACCCTAACTAAACGAACTGTACAAGTGCAAAACTGCGAGATATGATACAAATTCGATAAACTTTCAGAGTCACAGAGATTCAAGTTAGAGAGTTAGGGGATCTTTTTCCTCTTGTGGAACCAGGTCTTGGATCGGACGCGAACCAAAACGAACTGATCTAACATTTCCTGATAAAGAAACTAAATTTATCAGAGAACCTTACCGGAGAGTCGAGCATCGGATGCCGGAGAAGCTCCCCGGAAAGTTCGGATCTCACCGGAGAAAAACTAGGGTCCCAATTCGGATCAAAGACACATATACATGCACTATATGCACGTATTTTTAAGAGAGAGAGAGAGAGAGAGAGGTGGGTGACTGGAAATAAGAGGTTTTTTTAGGTAAAATGGAGTGGGAAAGAGAGGAGAAATGGAGAGGGAGGGGGAGGGATGGCTTGTAGGGGATGAGGGGGAAACCGACACGTGTAGGTGATGGATTTGGGGTGATCTCTTTTATCTTTTGTAGGGTAGTAATGGGCGAGTTGTCCGAGCCAGTGGTGACGTGTAAACCCTATCCAAAGACTTGGGCGAGATCGGGTTGGCTGTGGCCGTGTACAGGCCATACGCTCGTAGAACCTACGCAATGAACCTTTTTTATTTATTTATTTATTTTTTATTTTTAATATAAGGAGGAAGGAAAAGTGTCCATAAAAAAATGAGGTGAATTTTTAAATCACTATTTGGCATGTGATAGATCAAATGATAATTTTAATCAAATAGTAATTTTAAAAGCCACATCATTTGAAGGATGCTTAATGTACATATAAAATTACTCGAAAATTATAATGGAATTACTTGAAAATTATAGGGGAAGTTTTTGAGTAATTCTGGGAGTACATTAAGTGTTCATAAAAAAATTAGGTGGCTTTTAAAATTACCATCGAGCGTTTGATTAATCAAATTGTAATTTTAAAAGCTAAATTATTTTTTTATGAACACTTAATGTACTCTTAGAATTACTGAAAGTTTTTAGTTTAAGAAATGTTGGTTATACACCATTACCTATGTCGCGTCTTTTTTAATTTTTAATAATTTTAATTTTAATTTTCAATTTTTTTTTTAAAAAAAAACCCAAAACGTTACAAGATGCGTTAAAAGCCATGAAATAACCTCTACTATTATCTGTATAAATTTAATCAGTTATTCTTTTTCTAGCATATTAAGTTCATTCAATAATAATAATAATAATAAAAAATTAGAACTCTCACTATTTTATAGAATTTGGTAGATAGCCAAATGGATGTATCATAAAAAATAATAATAATAAAAAAAATTCAAAGGAAATTTTAAATAAACTAGGGAGCTATGTATCACATTCCATAATTGCAATTTTTAGCTAATGATGGATTTCGAATGAATCGGATCCTTAGAAATTGGAAAAATAGATGAAGGTATGATGGAAGAATTTGCAACAAGCGCAACAGAAAGCCTCTTTTAGATAATGTGGGACGTTCATATGATGATAGCCCACAGAGGTGAAAGCGACGACTACTGTATTTAGTTAACCAGCACGCAAGTTGGTGATTCCTCTTAGATCGTTAAGTTACTACTATATGGTGGTAGAATGGGTTTAAAAAAAGAGTAATGCTAACAATGGCTGAGCTAGTAGTAATCTCCATCAACTCTTTGATTATTTTATTTTAACAATGGCTGATGTGGAGGGCAGATAGGTACTATCACGTCAACTCGATGAGACGATAGTATGATATTTAGCATTTCACGTTAAAAAAAAAAAAAAACAAATATTTGATATGAGAAATGCTAAATACTATACTCTCATCATATTCCGCTAGTGTGACAATGCCCATTAGCCTTTCGATGAATTTTTTATTTTTTATTTTTTATTTTTAAACAGTGTGTGATCTAAGAGTTGATTGACACACATCAACATAGTGAGATTTGGGCTAAATACTGTTGCTTATAGTCCTGATAGCATCATGATATGCATATCATAAATTGGTGGCGGAGCCCAATCCATAAAAAACCATGGGTCTTCAACTGATTTGGGGGCTAATTTCGTTGTGTCAAAGTTAGCATTGCAGCAACTTGCTGGGTTTATGCTTCAACCTATTGCACTAGTTAGTAGTTATGTGATGCCGCCACCTCGTCTAAAGTGGCCTTCTTATTGGGAAATCATGGTACAGGAATCAACCTGGCTCTCATTTCAACTAATGCAACAAGTTACAAGTGTGTGAAGAAAAGATCGTCAAAGTGATGATAGCCTTCCTTGGATCTATTGATCCTCATAGAAAGAAATCCAATTAAGTGCAAAAGTGACTGGAATATGTAAGAAAATCTTTAGGAAATACTATTTAATAACTAAACCACTAAAAGTTCAAAGCCTAGAATCAAAAATTACAAAAAAATAAGGAACATAATTTAAAATGAAATTTCCCATCTTGATCTCGATATATTTCTAAACAGTATTTTTAGAAATCAATGTTGTATCTCATTATACACTTTATAAAAGAACAAACACTACTTAATACGCCGCCGTATATATTACATTTTGCTCACTCTGTTCTTTGGTAAGGACACTTTAAATCCCTCCCTCTTCCCCCCCCCCAAAAAAAAAGATGGAAAGATTGCTTGAACGCCAAAATAATGGTCAATCAATTCGACATTATAAATATTGTCAGGTAGCATTTGAGAAACAAGCAACTGTACATGGCATTATATACAATTGGCTCAGGTGCCATCAAAATATATTTCTGGCTTCAAACCCTCCATTATCCCGGATCAAGAATTTTCAGTAAACTTGCACATTTGCAAGTAAAACCGTTTCTGACATTAGCTCTTCCATCAAACAAACTTAGTCCCTCCAGTACTGCATAACCTCAAACCACTGTCTCAGCAAGTCAGAAAGGGTCCTAGGAAGTGCTTCAATATTCCTTAGTACGATGTAGTATGGGAAGGGAAAAGAATCCATATACTTGGAAAACTTGACGTTGGCACCCTCGAAAGACGCTTCCATGAGGTCCATGATTGACTCTTGTGGACTATCAAGAAGCAGAAATGCAACCATACGCTTTCTACTCAAGGCCTCTCTAACACAGCGCTTCAAGTTTTCCTTCTCATGGAACCGGCCGTCTGCAATGATCAAAACAAGCTGCTGTAATGGGTTCTGTCCGGACGGGAGTCGTGCTTTTCCAACAGCTACATCTAGCATGTTATTCAAATACTTCAACAGATCGACAACCGGTTCATCTGCAATGGTATTCTCTTGCTTGAATGTCAAGCTGGAGATCATCTTGATCCCAGCCTCTCCAGAAAATGGCTGATCAAAATCATGCAGTAACCTTATGTTCCCCTTCTTTCCAAAGCTTGCGACAGCCAAGTTTCCCACTTCCAGTTGAGACATGGCGCGACATACTGTCACCAAAGCTTCAATAGCAACATCACCACAGCAACTCTCAGACATGCTACGGGAATCATCCACAGCAATAACAACTTGGTAATCACGTTTGTTAGGCCGGGTTCGCCTCAGCCATATTTTATCTTTCCGGTAATGACTTGCTATGTAAGGAATTACCTTCTTCATGTTAATCCGCTTCCCAGTTTTATAATCACCTTGGAGCTTGCTGGCGAGTGTGGGCTCCATAACAAGACGCAATTGTTCAGCCAATTCCTGGGAGAATCTTGTTGTCAGCAGTTCATATTTTCTCCATAGAGCAGTAGCATTATTTTTCACATCGTTGGAAACTTCCCCAGGATCTTGGGCCTTTCCGAACTCATCTTCAGCTACAGAAAGTTTACTGAATTGATGTATACCTTCACTTAAGAAAGACTTCTTCACAGAGACCAAACTCTCGGACAGGCTTTCAGGATTACCATCATCATGACTTTGAACTTCTTCAGATCCCTCATTAGGTGACTTCTCCAAACCTGAGATATTTATATGCTCTTCAACCTTATTTTTGTGGATTGAGGCATGGCTCCTGAGAGGGGGTGCTTCAGAATTTTGCTTCTCAATCTCCATATCAGCTAAGTCGTTTTTATCCGCTGAGAGATCATCTCCATCCGGCTTGTTGCCACTGACATTTCTGTCAACCTGCTCAGATGTTGCAGGCCCCAAGGCCTGAGCTGTTCCTTTTTCAAACTCAGACACATAGCCATATTCATCTGCATTCTCATCCTCAATCTCACCCAGTGCCTCTATATTATCCGCCTGAAGATCAACAGACACCCTGACTCTTTCTTTCCACTCCTCCAATGCATCTCCAACATTCCGATAAGGGTTTGGTTGGGTTTTCTGAGTAGATGAAGATTCATGTTGAGGCAATTGACTTTTTGATTGATCATTAGTAAATCTCCCACTATTTGACAAGTCCGCCACTGAAAAATCCACTTCAGTGGTATTAGTGGAAGGCAGGCCTCTCAAAGGAGCAAGGTCATTCTGAGCATCATTGCCGCTAGACCGGTTTGATTCTGGTGCTATATTGCTTATTTCCGATGTCTGAGAGTCACCCTTTGGTTGTGTTGCAGATTCTGCATTGGGCACATGATCAGTAACAAAGTCAGAACTTCCTGGCTTGAATGCATTGTTACTTGTTTCAGTTAAACTCATCTCAACATTCTCTTCATGATCCCTACCGAGATCCTTTTCAGGATCTCCATCCATTTGTTCTGTCTCAGCCTCTCCAATAGTTTCATCCATTGGATACGTGTTTTCTTCCTCATGTTTTCCCTTCTCATCAGATTCCTTATTCTCTAAAGGATCTGCTTCTTCCACAGAATCTGCACCCTTTTGTTCATCCATTTCCATATCTTCGTCAGGACTCTGATTCAGCTCATCAAGCTTTAACCCTGTAGGATCAGCAAATGCTTCTTCTTTCTCCAGCTTCATGTCTTCTGTGTTGTCTCTGTCACCAAGGTTGTCCTCACTTCCAATCTCATCATCTTGTTTATCAATTTCATCAGAATCAAGCTCTCCAGGTTCATCAGCATTAAGCTCTCCAGGTTCATCAGCAGTAGCAGCATAATCTTCCTTGGCCCTAAGCTCCCTACAACTATCCCGATCCCTGACTGAAGATCCGGATTCATACTTCTCCTTTGTATCACTTGGATTTTCATCTTCATCCTTGTTCCAAAGTTTCTCATCAACTACTTCACCATTAGCTCCGGTTTCCCCCATAGCAGACTCTAACTGATCATTCTCACTATCTTCATTGTCATCTTCTGCAGAGTCCTCACTAATGCTATATGTATCAGCTGCAAAATCCTGCTCCATCTCAATACCTTTCTCATTCTTACTAGGGGCTTCATCTGAGGCATCTTGTTCTTCACTTGGCTGTAGAAAACATTTAATTGAAAAGAATGACATACTTGAAGCATCAATCCACTAGAAAGAAATAGCAATACAAAGTTATGCAAACTCAAACATGCTTCAACACTCTTACCTTTTCCAAAGCACCAAGCAACTGATCTTCATCAGTTATCTGATCACTGACATCATTCATTCCAGCACCCTCCCCCATGCCTGTTCCATTTGCATCTTGAGATATATCACGAGTAGCATCACCCACCTCATCTTCGGCAGAGATGCCAAACCCTTTTGAATATAAAGAAGCTAAAACATTCGCAAGCACATGGGTTACCATAGAAACCTGCATAGCAAGATATAGATTTGAGTCATGGTGGTTAACAAATTTGAAGTTCACTGCCATGAAATAATTCAAAAAGAAAAAAAAAGAAGATTTATACAGTTGAAGTATAAATGTAATCTTACTGTTCTATACATAGCTAAAAGATCTTGCAGGAGAGCATCACCAAAATCCAAAATTAGGCTCAGAAGGACATGTAGATGCTTAAATTGTACTCCAATTTCGGAAGTACTACTAGTATTATTGCCAGAATGACCCAGTAGTTGTTCCTGAGAACATTATGTCAAATGATTCACCAGATTAAGTATTTACAACAGAACAGCAAGAGAATAAATCAAAGACTGCAGCAAATAACTTACCGCACAAAAAAAAGTTTTAAGAATCTTTTCACATAATAGATCCAATCTCAGATCTGCTACAAGCGAGTCAAACAGAAATTTCCATGAGGTAATATTCTCTGCTGACTCTTCTGGAAGGCTATAACCGGTACCTGATGAACCTAATTTCTTCAATGCATCTGTAACATGTTCAAAAGTACAGTGAAGGGCTTCATCAAACCCAAAACAATTGCCGTGACTATGTGCATTTATTGACAGCACCGAATTATACTCTTCCTCCATCAATCTCCCCTGCAACATTTTAAGAAGTAGCATTTATAAGTTCTCGGTCAGACATGGAAGCTTGGATGATATAGTTATTTAACACTTACATCACACACTATTTCCAAAGATTATTCATCATACTAGTGATAGTAAAAAGTTGCACCAATTAACGAATAGGTTCAAAGATCAAGCAGTAGAAAGTGTGAGAAGAATGGCAAAAAAAAAAAAAAAAAAAAAAGAAAAAAGAAAAGAAAAGAAAAGAAAAAAATAAATAAAAAGAGAAAAGAAAGACACCTTCTCAAAAAATTCTTCAAAATGACTTAGCAAAATCTCTTCAACTGAGCTTCTATCCACGTCTTGCTTGCGGAAAGCTAAGAGATGCTCCTCAAACTCCTTCATGGCCTGGAAGTTCTTAGACACCAGCTGTTCCATTTGTTTTGTAACAACATAACAGTGCGAGGTACCAGCCAGTGTCGTTATCGCGCTATTTCGGCCAAGAAGATAGTCATCTAAGGATTCCTGTTACAGAGTTATCATTAATATAGTGCAGGAAATACCGAGCTCAAAATAAAACATAATGAACAAAAATTTTGCACCTTAGATCCCTGAAAATCTGGAAAAAAATTCCCGATGAAAGCAATAACCCTATTTGCTGCAGCTTTGACACTTCCACAAGTGTTCAAATGCGTATTTTCAAATGTCTTTAGCAAAAGCGATTCTTCATACAGCATGGCACACAAACTATCAAAGAGTTGCTGCAATGAAAACTTATCATGTGAAGCTCAAGAGCAAGGTGAAACAAAATATAAAAAAATATTTTTATAATCTCAAGCTTATAAGGAAGCTAAAGAATACATATGCGACATCAGATTCCAGGATGAGAACTTACCTTCTGCTGCCACATGCATTTCAACGTGGCATGTTGATTTTGAACAATAGAGCACACGCCAACAGTTTTAATATCAGTAGTTGGGGAATTAGGATAGAGATTTTCCAAAGTAGATATGCATTCCCTCAAGTGCTTCAATTGCTTAGCAAAATCATTGGCAGCAACCTGTTGCTTCTGTTGTATGTCAATGAGCTGGTTGAGAAAAGCGCCAGACCTGTCAACCTACAGGAAACAGGAAAATTGTTTTGATTAGTAAACGCAAATTCATTAAAAAGCGCAAATGTGCAACTCAAGTACACAAGAAGTATACAAGAGAGACACCTAGCTAGAAAAAAAAAAAAAAAAATTAAAATCAAAGGTGACAGGCCAATAATAAAGAATAATAAAAAATAAAGCCTTTAATTTTACTAATGTCCTCACACAAGACTCAAATCTCCGATCGTTTCTTTCACTCCAAAGACATCATGTAAGACAGGATGTATCATCTTCCAAACTGCATCAAGCTGAAAACTACCACCTTGTGTTCTCCAACAAGTGAAGAGATCTACCACCCAACAAGGCATAACCCATGCCAACCCTAGACTGCTGAAAATAGTATTCCACATAGCAGAGACAATCTCATAATGGAGTAGAAGATGATCCACCAACTCTCCATTCTTGTTACACATGTAGCACCACTCAACCACAATGAAATGTCATTTCCTTAGATTGTCCATGGTGATGATCTCCCTAATACAACTTACCAAGCAAATAATGTCACTCTCGAGGGAACCTTATTGCGCCAAAAACTCCTCAAAGGAGGAGTACAATTATGGGGAATAGAAATATTGTAGAATGATCTAGCATCAAAAACCCCTCTCTTAGAAGGTACCCAACAAAGCTAGTTGTCACCACCCCTTCTCACTCTGACGGAATACTTGTAATTGAAGAATGAGGCAAAGAGATCGTGAGCCGCTCTAAAAAAGTTAATATTCCACTAATACAAGGCACTAGAAAGCTCCAACTGGTATGCTATTGGAACTACCTCAAAACGGTCAATTTTAAACAAGTTTGGAAAAACTATCTTGAGGGCTTGATCCCCATACCATAAGTCATGCCAACATCTAATTTTGGAGCAGTCACCGATCTCAAATACAATTTGACTAGAAAGCACCCCAACCCCTCCTGATATTTCTCCAAAACCCCACCCCATACAACCCATGGACCTCATTTGAACACCACTCACCCCATGTGCTACAATATTTAGAATACACAACCGCCCTCCATAAGGCCTCTCTCAAGTGAGCATAGCGGCAAAGCCACTTCCCCAAAAGATAAGAGTACACACCCAGACTAGCTAAGCAAGTGAAATTCGAACTCTTCACCCAAACCACCCCACAAATAATCTTGTTGCAACTTTCTCTATGTGATTGGCAACACTAACCGCGAGGGAAAAGAGAGACATGAAGTAAGTAGACATATTAGATAAAGTTCTTTTAATTAGTTTAACTCTCCCACTATTTGACAAGTACATCATCATCCATCCAGCCAAACAACACTATCTCCTCAATAATGTTGTTTCAAATAGATTTGGCCATAAACGAGGCTCCCAAAGGGAAGACCTAGGTATTTCAAAGGCAAAGGAGATACACTGCAACACAAATACTAGCCAAAACTTCGACATTAATGACATTGCAAATAGGGACCAACTCCAATTCTAGACCACAAGAGAGGATCCCTATTGCTAGACCACGTAAAAGAGCCACCCACAAGAGAAATGTCCATGAGCCTTAGCTCAGAAATGAAATCGAGAAGCTCAAACATAGCAAGACAAAAGTGGGCTTCACCCGATTTCTCACTAGGAAAACAAGTGACATTGAAATCTCCCTCCATGCACCAGGGTAAATCCCACCAACTTAGCAAACCAGCTAATTCATCCCACAAAAACCTTCTATCGCCGTTGGCATTTGGGCAAAAAAACACCTGCAAAAGCCCAAAAAAAATGATCTTCGAAGTTTCTAAAAGAAAAGGCAACCAAGGACTCACCCACTCGATTTTCTCCACCACCCTCCTATCCAACATGAGCAAAATACATCGTAAGCCCCCTTGAGTCTAAACAACACCAATCTACAATACTGCACCCCCATAAACTACGCACATACAATAGGACATAAGCTACAAATTGGTCTCCTAAAGACAAATAACATATGCTTTCCACTCTCTAAGCAAATTTCTAACCCTAAGGCGCTTCCCCCCGTTGTTTAACCCTCTTACATTCCATGATAACAATTTAGGCTTCATGGATAAACTGAGATTCCCCTTCCCTACCCTCTTATAATGATTGAGCAGGATAATCTTTTCAATTCTCTATTACTTCTGAAAGCTGATTTGGAGTTGGAAGTCCATCCCTTTTTATTATGACTCATTTCAATGGCTGTAAGCAACGCCATTAATTGCCCTTCAAACCCCTCACAAGATAGACCAACAAAATAGGGATGTGCTTCACCTTATGCAGGACCCAACTAGAAGTCGTTGGCATGAACACTTAGGTTGGGCAAGCACACTAGAGGGATAACAACTCAGAGCTTCACACACAAAGGGTACCTCCCAAGTGCATAGCACCAATTGCTGCAGCTGTGTCCTGAGGTGAGACCTTAGACAGAGCACCGTCAGCAGCAACATTAACACCATCAAGGTCCAAAATCACTTTCCCCTTATTGCACAACTGCATGGCATCTGCTTCAAAACTCACCGACGAAGCACTCGGAGACATCAGACCCTCCATAGCTCGGACTTGCACCCGCACAATCCACTTCCGAAACAGTGCAATCCCCGACCCGTGTTGTAACTCTCCACGACAGGGTGGGTTTAATTCTGGGATGGGTCAGGTTCTTAAAAACCTTCCCTTTAGTTTGACCCACCAACAAGGGAACTGATCAAAATTCATCATACGCAACTCTTGAATTTGGGCCAGGTTTTTGCCCCAACTCGCCTATCTCCACCGGGCTACCAATAAAACCCGACCCAGTATGACCTAGGCCTGTATTTGGGCTAGCAATAAATCCTGACCCAGTTTGACCCAAACCCGCTTCCAACCGTTCAATCATTTAGTCAAGTTCCTCTCTCATACGTGCCAACTGTGATTGCATGTCACGACAACAGTAAACAAGAAAACAACAAAAGATGATTATGTATACTCTTGAAACTCACAAATGCACAAACAACTGCGTAGAAACTGGACAGCCAAGCATGGCCCAACCAGAGGGACGATATCATTGTGAAAATGCAGCTCTATTAAGTTATTATAAAGGATAAATTACGAACTCATCGAAAGAGCAACCAAATTTTAGGATCGGAATGTAGCATTCACCAGTAGCTATATCAAACAGGTTTCGCTTGTCAAGCAGGATGTACCAAAAAGAAAAAAGGGGATTTTATCAACTTGGCAACACAACCCAGTATGGTAATTGAATAAAAATATGAGAAAACTGTCCACGATTAAACAAAATCAAACAAGAAATGGTCCTTCAATTGATGTTTAGCGAATCACATCTACCTGTTCACGAGTAATGTCTTTGTGGGAGTTCAGGCAAATCTGCTGCAGAAGAAGCACTGATGCTACGCTCTTAAAGTAGTATTCATTGGCAGTTTTCCATTCTGTAACCAAATCCTCAGAGGGAGGACTTTGAAATTCGCAGGCAGCAGCAACATCAGAAGCTCCAGAAGCCAATTTACTTTGTGTCAGCAGCAGATGCTGCACATCATATGATGGCTCAAGGAACCACCAAGATTTATGATGATCCTATGAAGTGCCAGTCATCAAAAGAAAACCAACATTTAGCTTAAGCAATAATGTATAAAGAATCTAAATTATGTATTACGACAACTAATATCTTAGCATGCAATTTATATTACCTCCGTATATATGGACTTGTGCCTAGACAAGCCACTGCTTTCTAACAGCTTTAGAAGCTCGGAAAAGGCCCTCCTCTTCCCCAGATTCTTGTTTGCATCCTTCCATATATCACCACAATGCACTACAGTTCTATATATTTTCTCAATTGTGCACCACACAACCTTCCATTGTTCCTGGGACAAGAGGTGTGTATCAAATCCAGGAGCTCTCTCAAGGTGCAACTTTTGCAAAGCATAATATACTTTTTTCCTCCAGTCAGCAGACCATATGGACCTATGCCAGACAAATCAGACCAAAGTTCCAGAATCATGTATTTTAAGAAAGACTTGAGCATACAAAAGCATTGAATGGACAAAACGTTAACCTGTCCTCATCATGAAACAATGTTGGATCGAAAAGACCATTATGAATCTTTTGACCATGTAGAGAATGAGCTTTTGCTCCCCTTTGTAGTGCGTCTTGGTTAAGAAAAAGCATTACAGGTTGTTGCAGAAAATCCTATACAAACAAATACATCAGAGGCATATTATTACAGCACAAGCATGCAAAAAGGCTACCCTAGGCACAGAAACAGACATTACAAACAGTCCTCCATCTTAGACAACATATGACAAACAAAGGCTGTGACATTGGCCATGCAAAAGACATGATGGATCTGGGTATGCTTTCCATGTGTCCCCCCCACTAAAAAAGACTTGTTTTTTTTTTTTTTTTCATCAAGTCCTCCTGATCCTACACAGTTGGTCTTAGTGAGGCATCCGCGGATACATTGCACTTGGCAAACAAGGAGATATGTGAATAAAATCATCCATACATTGAACAATCGGATGCGAGCAGGCATTAATCCAGTCAAGATGCCAGGTCATGAAGGACCAGCCAGCTGGACCACAAAATAATAATGTATTGTTTAAGATACTATTATACTTATTATATTATTATATGTGCCTACAGAAACAAAAACAGCACAACTTAATCACAAAATGAGAAATCACATCTTACAAGAATTAGTTGGAGGCTAAAAAAATGAAGTAATATCGAAATTTTGTAATATTAGGGTCGTACTCATGTGAATGCAGTCCAGGTTTCTCTTTTACAAATTTGACAAAATCTCATCTCAAAACTTCAGCAAACAAAATAATACATGAAGCAGCTAGAGTGCATGTTACTTACAGTGTACTTCTGTATAAGCTTCCTGAGCTTATGCTGGGTCCTTTTTGAGTTTTCAATTGACACCAAACTCTCAGAATGTTCCCATCCACATAGTTTCAGAAGCTCTTTCAACTCTACCTCAATATTTCTTCTATTAGCTTTTATGTGTTCCAAAACTCTGTAGTAAAAAACATTATTACCTACCGAAACGACCTCAAAGATCTTCATGAGGGAATAAATATTCAAAGTGTTAAAACTGAAAAGAACTCACATTGGCAAAAACTGCACATGAAATCCAATTACATTGTATAAGATCTTCATATTTTCCTTGTCAGAAGAACTGGCATAATCACTTAACAATTAGTACACTTTAAACAAGCAAAAAGTCTACATCAAGAACATTCTGTGGGTAGCACTACCCTTAGCTTTGATGTATCAACTTTCATAAGAGATGTTTTCGAATAAATTTACAGATAATCTCTTACATGTAATAATTTTTTCTATATTTTTAACAAGAGGAAGATAGATAAGCCACGGTATTTAGTCTTACCTTGAATAAATATTCAGGCATCTACCAGTATTGAATTGACCAAGGAAAGCATACAGAAGCTGAAGGCGTTTCCTAAATTCACCAATGCTGGATGTGTGAATGAATTCCTCCAAACTGCAAGTTCCACTCACAAAAAGTAACTCAGACAAGATGAATTTACAAAACCCCTAGTGAAGCCTTCTTAAACTGAATTCCAACAAAAGACTAAACCACAACATGCCTTTGAAGGGTAGATAGATTATATTCAAGTACATCAGCAGAATGTCTGTGTTGTAGAACTGAATACAGAGGAAACCATAACTGCAACAATAAGAAGACAAAAGTACCAAATTAATTATACAAAAGATCACGTAGAGGTTCTAGATTTAAGAAGAAAAGCAAATTATAGCCAATATATAAGCTTGTACATATCACCTATGCCATAAATATAATTTCATAAGCTCTTTTATGCATATACTGTAAGTGCTTAAAAATTTAATCAAAAGAACAAAGGGAGTACGTCTTCCAATGTTACAAATTGTTGACTTCAGTAGCTGCATCAGCAAGACTGCTTTTTTGATAGTACTGAAGCACAATTCATTATGCCATAGATATATACTGGAACACGCTTACTGAATTGAAATTAAATTAAAAATTTACCAAAGACAAAATTCATTTCCAAATAGGTACACTATAGATACAAGTAGGGACAGAAGTGATCAGTTTGCTTCAACATTAGTTTTCCTCGGTATTAAGTGGCTATAGTAATTTGCATTTATGGCTGTTCTTTCCCCTAGTCCTCTGCAAATGTTCAAAGTTTTCCCTAAACAATTGCACTGTATTACATTCAATCCTCGCAAATATGCATAACCATGATTTACCTTCCCGGCATTAATCTCATACTGATCCTGAACCTCGTCAAGCAGGGCAGGCCAAGATCCAAATTCCATCTTTTTCCAAGAGGACACCAGAACACGAATAGGCTCCAATTGATCTATAACCATTTATAGAACACATAAACCCTCATTATAAATGCAGCAAGAACCTAAGAAAATGATCAATGAAGGAAAGTTCTTACTAGAGAGGGAGAATTTTGAGCCATTTTCTTGTAACATCTGGGCCCTGTTAAGTAGAAATTGCAACCCTGCAAGAGCCTTCACAGAAGAAACAGAACATATATTTAGATATTTATTGGAGGAGAAAATGTTTACTACCTATCATGTGTCAAGTCTCCAACACACGCACACACATCCAGAGTAATTGTTCTATCAGACACAATGAGACTGGTTCCCAAATCTAAAATTAAACCTAACAATTGAATTGCATGAACAGGTAAATCATTCTGCTTCACAGATTTAATACTCTCTTCTGACCAACTTGAGTTGCTGAGTGGGCCGGCCATATTATGTTAGTTTAAAGGCTGCACTAGTGTTATTGGATCTGTTCTGTTGACTAATAATCTCTTTATTCTCTTCTTGCATTGTACAAACCAAATAAAAACGAATGGCCCCATTTCTGGTTTAATCTTTCTTTATCACTTTCTACAAAAAAAAATTTCTTTTTCTTTTTTTAAGATAATGCATTTTATTAAAAGTGTAGAGGGGCATAACCCTAGTACACATGAAGTATACAAGAGAAAAACCCCTTCAATGAGAAAAAGAACAAGAATCCAAAAAATAAAAAGTTAAAAAATTGTGAGATATTATAAGCCCGTCTATGAATAAAGCAATTTAACCGAGATATGCTTTAGCTCTTCCACCGAATTCTCGAGATCTTCAAAACTCCTTGCATTCTGCTTTCTTCATATACACCGCCTTAAGCACAAAGGGGACATCCTCCAAGTGTTCAAAATAGAACGACTTCCCAACTGACCTTTCCAACAAAATTCAACTCTATCACGCTTAAAGGCATTACCCAATCTACTTCGAAAAAGGTAAAAAATTGAAGTCCATAATTCTCTTGCCGCTCCTTTTACACATGCAACACAAATCCACCACTATGACTTTTCTTTTTCTAAGGTTATCCAAAGTCTATATTCCCAAGAGTCACTGTCCACCCAAAGAAACTCACTCTCAATAGAACCTTGACTCTTCAATGGTCTTACAAGGAAATGATGAACTAGACAGAGTGGATAACGCTTAATAAAACGATCTTACTTCAAACTTCCGCTTCTTGGTTGGTATACACCAAATACTATCCTCACCCCCTTGTCTCACTTTGAGAGAGTACAACACATTAAAAAATGTAGTCGCCAATTCTACCTCCCGATCTTGCACAGGTTTGATAAAAGATAAATTTCATTGAATAATTCCATTAGAAAACTGCTAATGATCTGCCACCCATGCCTCTTTACAACAACCAATACTAAACAACTCCAGAAATGATTCATTCAGTGGTTGTTCCCCACACCATAATGCATGCCAAAACCTATTTGCTTCGGAGAACAAAACTTCGATCAATGTACTAAATGCAACTTACACTTGCCGAAGTTTTTCTATCATTTTAGCCACAACAATCAGAATGGGGAATAGAGACAAATCGCATCTTGGCATATTGGACAACGAACTTTTAAGCAAGGTCAACTTACCTCCTTTGAACAAATACAACCTCTTTCAACCAGCCAAACGCCTATACATTTTTTCTATAATGTCACTCCATATAGAAGTAGATTTATATGATGCTACTAAAGGAAGACCCAAATACTTCATCGCTACACCAATACCAACCAAAGATATTAGCCAAACTTTCTACATCAACCACTTCACCTACTGGAATAATTTTTGATTTAGATCAATTAATCTCCAACCAAGACACTGCTTGGAAACATAAAAAGAGACAACACAAAATTACGGAGTTGTTCACTATTAGCTTCACAAAAGATCAATGTGTCATCTGCAAACAAGAGATGAGACTGCAAAATATTCATTATTCCTCGACCCCACCAAAAAAATTGATAATAGCTTTTTATCCACTATGGCCGACATCATCTTACTCGGGACCTCCATGACAACCACAAAAACTGATCTACCACGAAAACTACTAAAGAAACCAGAGAGAACATTGTTAACAAGAACGGAGAATCACGCTTATCAAAAAAAAAAAAAAAAAAACCAAAACGGAGAATCACACCATAGATATACAATGTGCTATCCAAGCCCACCATTTCTCCCCAAAACCATTTCATTTCAATAAATACAATAGAAACTCCCAATTCACATGCTTGTAACGGCCTCTCAGAGTGCAATTTACACAACAATCCAGGGACACCTAATCAAATTTGACTATCATCACATTTATTAGCAACAAAAACTGAATCTAATATCCCTCTTCCACTTATAAACGCATTCTATAAAGTTAAGATAATCTTCTCCAACCGCTATCCAGAGCCGGTTACTGGTTTTGGCATTTTAAAATACCCGGTTACAACTGGGAAACCAGGTACATATATATAAATAATAAAATATAAAAATTACAGCTGATACCCTTTACCCTAGTTTTACATCTTTTTGACTTTTCCTTTCACTTCCACTCTGCTTCACTCTTCAGCCGACGCCCGACAGCACAAACTCACAAAGCTCTGCGCCCCACAAACCGGGTAGCTCATTTTCTTCTTCGTTTAAGCTACCTTGTTTTATCTGTGAATCAAACGAGGAGGAAAGGAGCTACCATGTTTGTTTTGCCCCAAAGGAAAATATATATAGATAAAACAACTTCTCAAAACTTTACCAAATGTTGCCTATATCTCTCTACTGAATCACTAGGAGCTTCTCAAATAATATCCATGGAGATGGAATCCTTTCAAATGGCTAATGCCAACATGCCTCTTTCACTTTTGCCAAATTTCGTCCTTGGCCTCAATTCCTGTCGTCGACCTAAGCAACGACGGCAATGAAAATCGCGGTGGCCCATCCGGGTTGGTTCAGAAAATATCTCAGGCTTGTGAGGAATATGGCTTCTTTCAAATCATCAACCATGGCATCCCTAAAGAGTTATGTGACAAAACGTTTAAATGAAAGCCCAAAACATAGGCCCAAAAACACATGTTTAAAAAATTTCAATATCGGGTCCGGATAACTGAGATAGCCAGTTAACCGGCTACCTGGTTACTGGAGCCAGTTGGCAATTTTCAATAACCGGCTCTGGGTTTTCACCCCTACACAGATAAATACCCCATAGAGTCTAGTCATCTTCTCAAGGATTGACCTTCTCTACTCTAAAACTCCTTTCTGGTACCATTTATCTACCCATTAAACCCCTCTAAAGTAGCTTCCACATCCGGTGGAAATCTTGATCTTAAACCCAATCCCGCTAAATCAGTTTCCCTTAGCTAATACTCGTGCTTCTGCTTGTTTTGCTACCTTTGGCCTTATCTAAACCAAACCCATGCGCACTATCAGCCACTCCCGTCGTCAAACTCACAACCGTCAGAGATTCTCACAATGCATCACCATGAACAAGACTTACTGATCGCCCGATAGTCGGCTCCAACATCCGGCTTAAACCCGCCATGGAAATAGGTGCGCCCGCCTTCTCTCTCCACTTGGTCGCTGGTTTTGGTTGTACCTGAAGTTTGTACGCTACTACCTTACTCAGGCCATGTAATTTGTCACCCAACTTGACTAATTGGTCCTCCACATCTTCTTTACCGTTGGATTTCAACACATCATGCCCTTCTGGATGACTAGAGCCCATTTCATTTAACTCTACCCCGCCTTGATATAACCTTCAATTTACCCTAGCCATCCAAATTCCCTACCCCCACTAAAACACAACCCATATTTAATCTCGCCAAACATCGATTTACTTCCTTTTTAAAAGCAATCAACATATTCCTTAACATATGAAAATCTGATACTCCTTCCAAAACAGTCAATCTTCTTCAGACTTGCCTTGCCAGCTTCGTGATTTTCAGGTATTGTTTGTGTCTCTATCCTTCCGAGACTTTCCAAACCCTTCAACAGTTGTTTCCCCCAGAATACCCAATATATCCCTAGTTATCTCTATTTTTTTGAAAAGTACCATTCTCAACTAGACCCTCCATATACAAACGGACCTTGCTCCACCGTTTGCGACATCACCTAATTAGCACCAAATCCCTCACTTTTTCAACTTTGTACACCACCTCTCAGCCCAAAAAACTTCGCCACCTTCCTCATCCATGAAATGCAATTTCCCAACCCTCTGGGATGATAATCAAGCTATGCCACCTTCCTCCACCGTATTCCGAAAGCTCCAAGAATCTTTCATAGTTCTTCTCTCTTTGTCCCCACACATATACTATGCTACCATCTCGTTGTGTTCAACAGATCTCTCTCAAATTCTCTCCTTTAATAAGTTCCTCAACCATTTTCGAAAACCAAATCACACTCAACTTGACCAAAATCACTGCCCGGTATACATCTCTACTCCTCTAAGCGAAACGAACTCCATCGTTCCCAACTTCTAACAGGATCTCAAACGACTTGGCTTTGACGTAAAGAAAGCCCAAATAACCCATCTCTATTGCGACACTTTTAGGGAAAAATGAAAGCAGATTTAAGTGGAGCAGAGCTAGAGGCTAATATGAAGAAACAATAAAAAGTAACCATATCACTACCTTAGCTAAGGGGGTGCTCAAAGAAATATTCAAGAGCATCTCAATCACATCCAAGATTTTCTGGAGTCCATGATGATCCTCCCATTCATTCAAAAGGGAAAGAATCTGCTGTTGAAGAGGAGTAAGCAATTTCACCATTTTAGCCATAAGAGGAGCATTTGAATCCTAGAAATGGGATGGAAATAAGGTTAGAATACGATGAGATATAAAAAATAGACATTGTAATAATAAGGCACCAAAAAGTTTAAAACCTTGTAAAAATTATAACTGTGAGCCAATTTCTGAGATGAAACAATTGTCTGCTCATGCTCCAAACAAAGACGTAATAAGTGCTCCGGCATGAGTTTAGCATCTAAACTGGACAAAAATAAACTTCCTAAACCTGAAGGGAAGGGAAAAAAAAGAAAAAAAAAAAAGTCATGGATAATCTCTCGAAGGCACAAAATACCAGATATTCATCCAAAAATTAGAATATCAATAAAATACCATTAATCATCCCTACTCCCAGTCTATAGGAGTCAGTGAAGCAAAGCAATCTGTCTGCATCAGATATTTGAAAAGTTCCAGGCTGAATTGAAGAAACAATACATTTAGTGCAGGCATGTGGCACAAAGTTCTAGATAAACACAGAAACAAATATGGATAGAGTTTATGGCATAACCTAGTGTAAAAAAACATATTCAACCACAATGAAAGAGTCAAACAAGATATCCAAAATGTATTGCAATATATAACATTTAAAAACAAGTTTCTCATTCATTCAATAATGACAAGCTATCTCCAAACAATTTAAAATTGTGATACCGGAAGACCAGTTTTGTAACTCTCTCCACACATCAATTTGTAGTGAAGAATTAAATGAATGAACTAGTTTTCCAAAACCCCACGTGTTCAAACTAATTTTTAAAGAATACAGAAATAATTCCTAATTCTATGATGTTATTTATTTATTTGTTGATTTGAAATTTGCAATCTTAATGTCAACAAATGAAATTAAAACCATGTGACTAAGTTCCTTCACAAGAAGAATGTGATAACTACAAGGTGAAATGCTGCATATTAACCATAAGGCTCCAACCGAATATCAGCATTATCAAAGAAGTTGATGTAAATCTCCAGTAAATATGTGAAGATAACTTACAGCGAGGACAAGATCATTTGAACCAAATAACTGATCGTGAACGTGGACTATGTTGTCCACGATGGTCTCCTCTATAACATTCCATTCTTCCTGTGAACTTTCTTGTTCCTCATGAGCTTCCTTTAAAAGGATGAAGGGATTTCTTGAGGACCAAATAATAAAACATGAAACATGGAAAAAGCAAATATTTGCACATATTTTGCACATATAACATTATATATCAGTACTACCATTGTAGGAAATTCTTCTTCAGAAAGCAGTTCCTTCCATTCTGAAAAGCTATCATTTGTCATTGACTCGCACAATGTTGATATATTAACTTCAATAATGCTCTCAATCTGAAACGCACGAGGCCTAAACTTGTATTTCTGAGAACTGTCGTCCTTATTGGTTTTTGCTTGAACTTTCATTCTCATCCAAAGGTTTGAAAATTGATTAAATACCTTATCCAAGAGCTGATTCAGAAGATATAATTTAACATCAGATATCAATCCTGTGTGACTAATTCCCTTTCTGCTAATTGCAATTCAAATCAGTTCTTACCTTAAAGGACTCAATATCCATCAATCTTGTATTAGCTACAGAATGTGCAACACGGACAAGAATGTTGCGATTAAGAGCAGCTTCAAGTTGCATAACAGAGACCTGTTACAAGGAAATAAATTTTACATGCATGTCAATTTCTAGAGTAAATAGAAAAAGGAACAAAGAGTTTTACAAGAAGCCAGTATTATGGACATCAAACGAAATGGGATAATCATAAAATAGATTCAGATAAGTGTGGACCTTCTTATCAACAGCATCGTCTCTTGAGAATGTAACCAACTTTTCTAGCAATTTAATATCAGCTGCACAAAAGTTCCCAGGAATATTTATATCATAGGAAGGAAGCTCAGGCTGCATGCTATTCAAGTTCACAGAAATGGACTTGGATGGATGTCCACGGGGAAATCTCATGAATGAATATATAGTTCCCTGCCATACTCTCCAAGTCAGCCAATGAGAATAAGACAACATCTAAAAGCACAGATATCTTAAACACTTGAAAGAAAATACCATAACAAGATCCATATCATCCAGATCAAGCCTACTAAAAAATGCTTTTCGGAAGACACTAGACATAACCAGCGCTGAGCCCAATTTCATTTCATATACTGCAACTTGAACTGGCTGAACTACATCAATATATGCAGCATATTCATCTGACAATCGGTCAACAAAACAGGTTGCTGTGTTCTGGAAACCAAAATAGAAACAGGTAATTTAGAATAATAAGTTGAAATGGCATAGCAGTGTGGAGTGGAGAAGCAAAGGGTTATCATCCAAAATACTTTTCACCTATATCAAGTCATGCATAACTAACGTACCTGCCAGTTGCAAACTTGGTCAACAATCTGTGGCAAGTCCATGGCTTCAACATCACTCACCATAACCTCCAAAGATGTAACAAGTTTCAGAAACTCATCACATTGTTTAAGAAAGTCATTGCATTCATGTTTTAACTTCTTAAATTTCCCAGAATCAGAGCGGAACACAATCTGAACACAAGAAACTTTTTTCATCAGATAAAAGAGAAGAAAAAACCAGAAGCATGTAGTGGTATTTATAAACCACCCACGGTGAAAAAGTTTGACCAGTGAGATATGAGATTGATTCAAAAGAAACAGAATAAGATAAATAACTGGCAACAAAGTCTATCCAGTAAAATAAATAGAGAAGGGAAGACGAATTTCGATGTTAGTGCTGACAACCCATATCTCAGAGGAAACTAAATCTTTACTCTCTTTCTCTCTCTCTCTCTCTCTCTCTCTCTCTCTCTCTCTCTCTCTCTCTCTCCCTCTCCCTAGTCCACCTTCATCTTCTCTCTCCACAGCATCCAACAATTAGTCCTAACATTCACAATCTACCATGCCATGGCACCAACCTTCCAACAATGGAAGTCCCAAACTATCCAGTAAGGGCAAAATTACTAATGAACCGGGGGAAAGGCTTGGAGAGGGGTTGTGGGGAATGAGACACTTCTCAAAATCAAAACAAAGAAAATTTTACCGAACAGTTATTTGATTAAAGCTGTCATCAGAAAAAATTTCAAGCATCAAAATATTGGAAGCTAAATCGTGTTCTTATTTAGAAAATATTCTGCAATAAACAGTAAAAAGTAGTAACATCAAACACATTAACAAATGACCATATAAAGCATAAAATAAGTAGGGCAATAACCATTTTCACTATAAGATAAAACACCTCAAACTTCAAACTTTGCTATGCTAAGCAAGCTCAATAACATAAAGAACATAAATAACATGAGTTTGTACATCTCACACAATTCGTTTTACTATTACAGTTTTTTAACTAATTAAACATATCTTTCTTGAAAGAGCTATATCATTTATAGTTTGGCATACAATAGTTTTATGAGACTTAATAACAAAATGCGATGTAAAGACAAGGGGCGCAGAAGTCACATTGGCATAGTATGCCAAAAAAAAAAAAAAAACAATACTTATTAAGGCATCTTGTAATCACTTATATAGTTTAGTTCCTTCGAGTACACACTAAATTGAGACTTACAACATTTGCCCATACAACCCCTTCATCTCAAATCTAATATAATGTACCACAATCTTACCCATTAAAATCCCTAATATCTTCCTCAAACTTCATGTTGCACTACAATGCCCTTGCACCAGAAGGCCTTAAGAGGTCGACTTTGATGCTATTTGTCACGACCAAGGAACATGCTACATCTATACAATACCCTAAAAGCAATTCAAACTTCCCGTAACCACTTATATAATCCATTGGGAAAAATACACATAACCCCCTCAATCTACCATCTCATTGTCAATGTCTCCCACCAAACTACAAATTGTGTCAATCTCCCCCCCTAAACTATCGAAAAATGTCTATGTCCACCCTAATGACAAAAATACCATTCATAAAACATATTAATATTTTTTAAAAAAAAAACTAAAAAATTATTAAAAAAATCTAAAATAACAAAAATTTATACAAAAAAAAAAATTAAAACAAAAAAATTAAAAATAAAATACAAAATAGAAACGGTTTTTTTTTTTTTTTTTTTTTCGTTTGTTTGTTTGTTTGTTTGTTTTTTTTTTTTATATAATTTTCATTTATTTTTTTGTTTGTTTTTTTTTTTCTTTTACGCTTTTTTAATTTTCACTTTTTGTAAAAAAAAAAAGAGAAAAGAAAACCGTTTCTTCTTTAATTTTTTTTCTCAAATTTATATGGTCATTTTTGTCTTTTTGTTGGTCTTAGGGGGGACATTAACATGTTTTGGTAGTTTGAGGGGGTACATTGAAAATTAAGTGGTAGTTTAAGGGGGATATGCATACTTTTCCTAATCCAATTCTACCTAGTACACACCTAATGTTGGGCTTGATACACATATGCCCATCTAACATTTTCAATCCGACCCAATAAGGGGATACCACATGTGAACTCATTCTCTTTAGACTACAAAGATGAATTCCATCACAAAGATATTGCAACATACTGCCATCCTAATTTATCATGATTTCTCTTCTTTTTTTGGCTAGTTTTTTCTAAGCGTGTCAAGATCAAAGACAGGCCACTTCTGCCCCATACAATTATGGAGGTTGACATTTCAACATAAATGAAAAAATTGAAAATTGGTATAAAACTGTCACTATATTGAGTTCGCTTTGAGTTCGCCGATGACACAGTGTTTGGGTACTTCTTCTTAGGCTTTGGACGGGTCTGTGGTTCAGAACCTGCCGATGCCAAGTGGGGGAGTGGGGCTACAGTGCGGGTTCCTTCTCCCGAGAGTTCCCTCCCCCTTGAGCGGCTGCAAATCGATGACCATTGACAAGGGTGAGACTCCCAACTCAAATGGCTTGATCCAATCTCAGGAGTGGCCGGTAGGGTTTAGCCCATCTGGGGAGATTGTTTTGTAGGATCAAGGAGAGGAAGGTGACTTTCCTCACCCATTGGGCATTATTCCTCCCGACTTACATTTGGAGTGGGAGTCGGATGGTGCTGAGGATGAAGATTCGGCCCTGGCTTTGTTGGAGGCCATTGAGGAAGATTTTCATCGGGGTAGTATGGGGAAGCGGTATAAGATCAAAGGTGCGAGTGTGCCTTCTAGGAGTAGAAGAGGAAAGGCTCAGGTTCTGTAGTTTGTGGGTTGTTTGTGGGCTACGGGTGTTGTGTTTTAGGGTGTTGGTTCCTGTGGGTTTTTGGGTGGGTTTCTTGTGTGTTCCTTGAGGGTTGGGTTGGGGTTCTTTGTTCTTGTAGGTTTAAGTTCTCGTGGGTTTGTTTGGTGGGCTTCTTTCTTTCTCTTTTTGGGCTGTTTTTTTTCGATTTCCAGCTTTGCATTTTCTCTTGTATACTGCCGGTTTACTAAGGGGCGCCTGACGCTTTTAATAAAGTCAGTTTATTACTTATCAAAAAAAACTATATTGAGGATACCAAGCACATGCACTTCTGTGCACTACAATTACAGAGGGCTTTAAATATATTTTGCCCAAAATTTCTCCTGTTCATCCCCTTAGAATTAATAATATGATCAGAACCAGTAAAAGGCTAACCAATAGAGGCATCATTCATATTCATATTCATAATCATCATAGATAGTTGATTTTCTCAACCAAATCTAAGGTAATGCTACCTTTGATTTTCATTGATCATGTAAGCAGAACATACATTCCATAAACTATTTGCAATAATATTTACTTTATCAGCAAAGGAAAATAGTAATCCAATGACAGAAGTAAAACTCTTTAAATGTTTAGACCTTTCTTTGCGCCGTTCTAAGCTCCACTTGAAGATTTTCTAATGCATGTGCTCTTCTATCATCAGCTTCTCTTGTAGAAAACCATCCTGCTAGATAGTTGCATTCTTGTCGTACCTACAAGAAGCAATATAGTAATGGCTTTAAGTTTATCATCTTGCAAAGACTAATCTCATGGCTGCAAAGAAAAAGCTTAACTACCTACTTGCGCCTGCACATGATCATGGACATTCAGCCACATAATGTGAAAGCTTTATGTATATGATTTTACAAATAGAAATTCCATGTGCTTATGTTAAAGTTAAAATGTTAATGCAAGCTTAGAATAAAACTCAAGATTGTCAAATTGACTTCATAATTTACTCTGCAGTCAACTTGTGGTTCAAGTTCAAATAGTTCACAATTAATTGAGGCATTCATAAAAGAAACAAATATGTGAACTCAGCGAGCAGTAATGGGTTAGAAGAAATAAATTTGATGAGAGGTGGATTGATGTGCTTTAGATGTCAACAGATGAGTTCAACGATGCTGTCTTTACCATTGCATTAGTGGTTAATAAAATATCCAGTAAAGCAATACATGAACAAAAGCCTAAGGGACAAAACACCACAACAAAAACATTTGAAGCATTGCTGGATAATTGAACAATATATAATAGCAAGATACCTGCATCTCAAGCTTAAGCGATGTTATCTTTTCTGCTAACTGTGAAGACTTCCAATAGTATTTCATGGCAGGATCCAAATCATCACAGCTAAGCAAGAGATGAAAGCGTAATCCCCCAATCCGTAACCACGCACAACCAAGAACATAGTCGAAGTCTAAGCAAAAGAAAAACAAATGCATAATTATGACAACATACAAAATTGAAAAGGAAATGAAATTTATTTCGCTAGACCCCGAACGAAATAAAGACCATTGCTAGGAACCAAAATAAATACTATTAATATTAATAGCCCTTTATTTTTTTTAAAAAATAATAATCAGATACTAATATATAATCATGTATTTCTAAACAACAAAATTACTGACAGACAATAATTTGGATTAACTCCTATAGTTTGTAAGCAGAAAATGATCAATAGATATATAACCACCGGTAGAAGTGCGATGAAGATAGAGGTCTCTAAGCAGTGGCTCAATGAACTTGTGCACCAACTCTTTCAATCTGCAATGGCTTGATGAGAGAATAAGGGAGCTCATTTGCTGGATGTTTTCTTGCTGTCACCAAAGAGAGAAAAATAAATAAAATGATGAACTATGATATTGGACAACAGGATGCCTCAATGTTGTGAAGGTGTTCCAAAACTAAGCACGATGAACTAATCTTTTAAAAAGGCCACATTATTAATTTCTATATGTTCACCTCAATTCTCATGTAAATTATGAACCTAACAGAGCAAGAGAACAACTATAATTTAAAGGTCCACCACTAGTACAGCTGTAACAGAAATGCATAAAGGTGTTACAGGGTCCTGAGTAGGGCTGTCAAAACGGGTTGACCCGAACTGTTTGACCCGCGAACACGTTAAAGGTCAATCCTGACACGACCCGTTTAGATAAAAGGGTCAAATTCTTAAACCATAACATGACCCTGCTAATTAATAGGTTGACCCGACCCGTTTGACCCATTTATTAATAAAATCTATAAAAATAAAAATAAAAACACAAATTTAAACTAAAAAAAAATCATATATATATATATATTTTTTTTGATAGGTAATTAAAATTTATTAAGAAAAAAAGCGTAAGGCGCCCCTATGTACACAAGAAGTATACAAAGGAGACCCCAAAGCTAACCCGAAAAACCATCAGGCAACCCAAGCACCAGGAGGAAAACCCAAGGCCCCGAGATACAAACCACAAAAAAACCCCCCCAAGGCAAACAACCCTACAACATATGGTTTTTGCCTTTCCTACACCTAGAAGACATTTTCGAGTCACCAATCAAACGGAACTTTGCAGATTCAGAAGCTCCTTCCTGCCCTTAGTCTTATAGTGCTTAATCATTTCATCCGAAATAGCCATGAAACTCTCTTTATGTTCCTCAGATAAATTCCCCGCACACTCCTGGGACAAACTCTCCCAATACCCAGCAACCTTCATCCTAACATCTATCTCCCACTCCGATATCAACTTCTCATCCAACACAGCCGAAGAGAGTGAAACTGACGTCTCCAGCGCAGGAGGAAGAGAACCCAATTCCCCATCTACGTCCATCGGATCCACACCCATAGAAGCCACCCCAGATTCTGACCCCAACGAAATCTCCGACGAAATCTCCTGCAGAATCTCAGTCGGTCCCGCGCCCGCATCACTGTCTGGATCATATTATTTCACAGTTGAAAAATAAAATATTGAGTTGTTTTATTATTTACTTGTTTTGGTTCAACTTCTAAGTTCGAAAACTTGAAAGAAAAAAAAACTCCTCTAATTTTTTTTAGTCTTTGCCTTTTTTTTCAAGTTCTAACTCAATAAAAGAAAAATACTAGTTTTGTTTTTTGTGAGAAATTTTTTTTTAGTTTAGTCTTTACTCTTTAGACAGTGAGAGAAAGAGAGAGGTAATATGATTGTTTAAATTAAATTTTTAATGTTGAAAAAAAATGTTTAAGTATACGAGTCAAACGGGTCGACCCACGGGTCAAGCAGGTTGACCCTATAACGACCATTTTATTAAACGGGTCAACCCTTTTATGACCCAAACCTTTTTAAGCTTAGCCCTAACCCTTTAACTTCGTGTCGGGTTCGCGGGTCGTATCAAAAATTGCCAGCCCTAGTCCTGAGAAGGATAAGGCACATGGAAATTAATGCTTTTCAGAAACATGAACTATTAGGTATTCTTTCTTCAAGTAGTGTTAATATGCAACTGAAACTGACCATGGTATCACACAGCAAGGAGGCAAGAAGCCACTGCTGAGATTTTCTGCTTATGAAATGCATAACATCCAGAAAACAACACATTTAGTTTTCCAAATAGTACAAATCATGACCATATGTTATTTGCAATTCTCTTTCTATCTGACATAGTATGTTTAAGATGTCGTACATTTCTTTTCTTTTCAAAATATAATGCATTGAAAACCAAAAAGCTTAAACATCAATCCCTAACCACGCGTGAAAGTGGGTAAAATCCCTTCTCTTAATGTGTTTCTTTTTCTTCTTTTCTTTGGAAGGGGGAAGAGAAGGGGAACTGGGGGGAATCAAATCAAAAAACAAAGTGTTCCAAAAAATCATGAGAATGGCAAGACAAACTGTCTTCGGTAAGAGTCATTTTTCAAAAGATAATTACAGAGATAGAAACTTTAGAAAGAGCACCTTAACCATATTCTTCTGGAATGCATGAAGATTGGACTTGATCGCCTCAAATTCATTCGCATGAAAAGATTTTCGATGTGCATATATAATCTGGAAGCAGAAGACCAACACAAAGAATGAAGTCCATGAATACTAGAGAAACAATAAAAGCATATAAACAAAGACGAAAAAAAAAAAAAGAGAGAGAAAAAAAGAACTACCTGCTGGAAAAGAGAGCGAGCCATAGATAAAAGATAACTAGGTATATTTGCCCCTGTAGGAGAGCTATGCCAAAGATTACAAGAAGCAACTCTAAGCGTCAAACAGCGCACAAAATATTCACGGACAGTGGATGTACTTTGCCTGAATCGAGCACAAAAATTGAGGGAAAAAATTAACAAAATGAGTATCCAAGTATCAAGTCATACAGTTTTTCACTAAAATTAAAACATTACAAATAATAGAACAAATCTCAAAAATATAATAATTTAGTAAATAATTGAAAAATGTACACACTACACCACATATAACAACAGAGTTACTAAGAGGCACCTCAGTTTTTTTTTCCCATTTTTGTTCTTATTCTTATCATACAAAGGAGTCTGTGGTGCCAACAGAATGGTCAAAGCAATGGCAACTTTTCTCCAGCAAGGCACTAGTGACCAAACATCCATAGAGGGTAACTTCTCATAAAGACCAAATTCACTAATTTTCATTTACTTGTTTTTTTTTCTTTTTCTTTCTTGACTGATGAGATTATACATTTCAGTATTGAAATGGAATAAACACTTCTTACAAATTCAAATGGTTATCAGGAAACGCATAGACACTAATTATCTTACAGAATCTTGAAGACTGTTGCTGTCTTCACAGGCTGAACAAGCATATCCGGTAGTGGAATGTCGTGATCACCAATCTTTGAGAAGTTCTGCATGCATATCAGCAGGTCATAAAACCTGGAGTCTCCTCACTCCCCAAAAAAAGAGTCACAAAGCAAAATTGTCTTGCATTAGTATCAAACTAAAAAGTAATATATACCTTGATAAATTCAGGCCGATGATTCCACAAAGACTGATGCCACCTAAACCACAGTTCAATAACAAAACTTGCAATCCTTCCATTCACTGCATTAAAAGAAAATACATAAGATAAGCTTATGGCTAATGTAACAGGTATGCTACTACATATATATTAGGTACATACATCTATACATAATTATGTAAACACAAAACTACACTGACCAGCATCCACTGAATTCCATGCATCTAGTGTCCACAAGATCTTTTGATGAGGTAAAAAAAATTGGGGAGGTCTTGATGAGAAGTCCAAAGAAAATTTCAATCCATATTCCAGCAGGTTCGATACAGTACCCAAAGCCTGTAATATCATTAGAAAAAAGAAAATAAATAGCAGATCAAATCATATAATAATTAAGTGAAAAATCACCAAAAGAACTCGTGCAAAAATAATGAATGCCGAAAGAATGAAAAGCAAGAAATAAGAATAAGGCCTTCTAATATAACAGGATGGAATTGTCAAAAGGAAGAAAACAATTTTAATTACCAACTGGCCTCTTTCTATTGAAAATCAATCGATCCTAACATTGTTGACTAAAAGCAGCATATTTCAGATGAATTCCTAAAACAGAAGTGCATATTATTATCAAATAGAACCAAAAATTTAGGACATCGCAATCATAAAACATTTTTCTGTGGCTCTAAAATCTATGAGACTCTACTTTAACATTAGTATCTATTAGATCCTTTCAAATTCAATAAGTTCCAGCAAAACTAGCAGGACAAGATACAATTGCAAAAAATGGTGTAATTTTTTTTTGCAAAGAATGGTGTAATTTAACTGATTTTACCAGCTTTAATCCTTTGGGATCAACCAAAAGGATAGATGATAGCCCCTGAAGTAACTCCATATCAAGGAAAAAACTTGTGCTGTCACTTAGAGGAAGAGTGTCCTGCCAGCTTTCGAACCCAGACTTCCTACACAATATTTCAGGGAAGAAGGTACAACAAGAAGCTGAATTTGCCTCAGCATTTGCATGCTCACTAGATCCCAAATTTGCCACCAATTTTTGTTTTTCATATTCAAATCTTTCCAAAAGCATCTGCAAAGATGAAATTTATTCCCCAAACAAGTGTGAGAAGAATTCCAAAGCAGTAACTGTAGAGAAGCTAGAGGACAAACCTGATGCATCTCCTCCAACTGATGAACAACAGGGCTAACATCTTCATCACAATCACATTTGCCCATAATATGTACTGACATGGAAACACCTGCATAAATATGGAATCAAAAAAGAAATTGCATTTCATATCAAAGAATGAAATAGGTGTTTATAAAAGAGTAACTGCAAAAGTATATAACAATTGCAAAAAAGTTAGCTCAATAGATCTAGAACTAGTTAGAAGCAGGATAAACATAAACATCAATATCAAAAGATTAACTACATTTCACTCATTACAGCAGTTTTTTTTTTTTTTTTTTTTTTAAATATAAAATGTGTAAGGCTCCCCTAGGTAAACTGGCAATATACAAAGGAAAGAACCTAACTAGAGCGAGTAAAAGAAAAACCCGCGAAGCAACAAAAACCCACAAAACACCAACAACCCTCAAACCTGAGACCCACACGAAGCGCTCAACGCAAAAAAAACGTGAGCCTTGCTTTTCCCACACCTTGAGGACACGACTTCATAGTTAATGGAGCATTCTAAGTTCAGAAGTTCCCTTCTACCTCTGGAACTAGCACCCTTAACCGCCCGAGAATGGTCCTCTTCAATGGCTGTCAGGAGAGCCACAACTTGATCCTCATTCCCTTCACACAAAAGCCCCACCACTGGACCAATTTTCTTAAGACAAAAAAGAGCCCAATCCAAGGGAGTGAAGAGAGGAAAAATACCTAGAGGGGCAAAAAAAATCGGCAACCTCCCCATCATCACACATTACAGCAGTTATACAACATGTTAGCTCATGCCTCGAACACCCTCCAAAAAAAAACTATTTCACCTAGAAATTCCTACCTCTTCTACATAGAAACTGTTTCCCATATGAGAACTTCGATAGACAAATAAGACATACAAAATAATAGGAGGAAGATGTTTTCCCCACAATATAAATCCAAATCTGGAGGAAGCCACTACTTTTCAAATAAAATATAAAGGTAATATCATCTAGTTATTGGCGAAATCTTTCTAACTGAAAGCACACATTTTGCAAACTCCTATTTCTCCTTGTCATACAACAATTTGATAGCACAAACAATTTTAAAAGGCAACAATTTGTATTGATAAACAACAATTATACAACCACACTTTCAGAGCCTCCACGATTGCTAGGAGTCAACATAAATAATGGCCAGCAAATGCAGCCCTAGCATTCACAATTACTTCTAAAGAGTTTGGAGAACTTTATCCGATTAAAACTTCAGCTAAAGCTTACTTTTTTTGATAAGTAATAAAGTTTTATTAAAAAGGCGTAAGGTGCCCCTAAGTACATACAAAGTATACACAGGAACCGCCAAAGCAGCTCACAAAAAGAAAGAAACCCAACAAACCCTCACCCTCTAGAAGCATTCTCCACTACAGCACGTAAGCCTTGCCTTTCCTCTGCCGAGTGGACGCACTTGCATCACCGTAGTTGATGGAACTTACCAAATTCAAAATCTCCCTCTTGCCTTTGGTCTTCGGGTGCACAACCTTAACTTCCTGAAGAAAGTCTTCTTTTTTCTTTTCTTTTTTTACAAGAAATGTTTTATTAAAAAGTTTAAGGCGCCACTAAGTACACAGGGTGTATACACAGGAACAACCAAACTAGCCCACAAAAAAAAACCCAAACCAACCCATAAGGGCCTAAGCACTTAAACCCGAAACCCACAAGGAGCACTCAAAGCTACAGTATGTGAGCCTTTCCTTTCCTTCACCTAGAAGGCACGCTTGCATAACACAGGAACAACCAAACCTTTCCGAAGAAAGTCTTATTCAAAGGCATCCAGAATCGCCAAGGAGGGATCCTCGTCCTAACCACTATCCAACTCTGAATCCAATGCTATGTTGGGAGGAAGAACACCCAAAGGGTAAGGGGAATCTCCATCCTTCCCATCCCAAATCTCATCTCCCTGCTCCCACACAACCACCTCTCTAGACAGACCAAAACCTACTAGCCACTTTTGAGATTGGGACAAACCATTCACCCTAAAATCATCACCCTTTCCAATTACAAGAGTGACACAACCACTCAAAGGGGAGGGAATCCCTACCACCCCATCTTCCTTAATATCCAGAGTCGATGAAGACACAACCGACTCTAAAAGCGAGGTATGAGGAGTAGAAACTTTCACAACCAAGCTTGAGTTGAGAAACCCCTGCTGAAGGAAACCTTTCTTTGAATTAGATGGCTTAACAATATCCTTCACAAAATCTACCAGTCCCATAGAATCCATCACTGGAAGCACTACAACTGCTTCCTCGCCTGAAAAATTGACAGGCAACCTCATTGCTGCCAGAGACTACAAATACATTCTCATCCAAATGCACTTATCTGCCATCCCTTGGCTTTTTGCAGTATTTCTAGAATGGCCTAGATATCGGCAACACAGAAAGACGAACGAAACCTCTCTCCCAACTTAGCTGCCCCTGATGGGGCGAAGATGGGCTAAGAAGACCCCTCAAGTCTGAGCTGAGGGTCCAAACAAGTATCACCAAAATTGATTTGCAGAGGAGAGGTACCGAAAGAACCAAACCCAACAATAGAGCTTATCGGTGACGGAGAAATCCCCTCAGACATGTGAGAAGCATCCAGAGACACCGAAGACACACCTCCGGTGTCGGCAAGGGGGGAAAGACGAACCGTGAAACAACAGGATTCTCGAGATCCTGTGAAAGTTGAGCAACGGCCTCCGACGCAAACAACTTGGCCGAAAAGGAATCCACCGTTGGATCAAAATCACACCCACCGACGAAGAACTGCCTAATTCGAAAGCCCCCGTAAGTCAACAAACCCAATCCACCCTAGAAACAGTCGCTGAAATCGTCCAAGGTTGAACCAAATCCGAACCGGATCCAACACCCAGATAACCCAACCCAAACCCCGCCGGAACCAACCTCTTCCCCGTGGGCTTAGACATAGCTTGACTATCGCGATTGGGCTTCAAGCCCAGCCCAGTCCGCTTGAACCCAGAAGCTGAAGCCCGCTCCAACGCGATTAGAAGCCAGTCTAGAATCTTCTTCCAGTGAAGAACATTGTTTATAAGTAATTTGAAATTTCTTCACGGAGAAATTAATTGTTGAAGAAAACTATTCTTACACTACTAATGCAAACCACAAGTATGCTTTCTTTGGATGAAATCATATGGATCTCCCTCCTCTAGATTTACATTAACCTCCCTCAAAATTCGTACCAATACCCTTTATGCCTCCTTTTACAGCATGTTCATGAGTGAGAGGTTCTGTCTCCTCATCGTGAGTGTTGTTAACGGGTGAAGGCATATTCCGGTGATATCATTAAGGATTTTGTGGTTTTGTAGTTAGATGGATTAGCAATGAGTTATTTAGGTTGCTTCTATGTCAGCATTCGAAATTTTGTCTGAGATTGGGAACGACGACATTCATTTTCCCAAGAGGAGCACAGGTTTTTACTGAGCGGGGCTATTGCGCAAGCCGAGTGTGGGGTGGTTTAAAGACCGTGGAAGAGTTGATTAGAGAAAACAACCTTCGGGATTTCAATAGGACTTTTAGAGTGGGTACTAAATACATGTTGCATAGAGGCATGTGAATAGCCATGGTAGGTTCCTAGAGGTATCGAAGTATGGTGCAAAAAGGCGATGAAGCTTCAACATCATTCTGGAGGGTCGAGAATGGAGAGAGTGGAGGAGTTCTGTTGTTCAAATGAGGAATGTAGTTCATTATTTTAATAAGGATTTTGCCAAAAGTAGATATGGTAAGAAGCACGATGACTCTCTGTTGATGCCAAGGCTAGAGGATAAAGGACAACGGCCGCTTGTGGAGGTTTTGGTAGGGAAGGGACATTCTCAGGAAATAGCACCATTGAGTAGGGGTACTGTGGGTGTTTCAGAGACACTAAAGGTAAGCATAATGAAAGTTTTTGATAGGAAGGATGAGCAATCGTTAGCCGAATTATTTTGTGTGCAAGCTGGCAAAGACAGCTTGATCTTTCCATCATCAGACGTGGAGGATCTCCTAACTTTTTGGTCTGTAAAATAATTGTTGTTTTCCTTAAAAGAGAAGCGGGGAGGTATCTGGAAAGATTAGAAGTGAGCCAAACATATAGGCCTAGGATTGTTAACTCAATGAGTAAGCCCAATTGATTCCGGGGCTAATTTAGCAAGTAGGCTAAATAAGCCCAAAGTGTTGGGTGGGAAGTTGCCTACGGGAGATGGAGAGAATAAGCTGGTCTCTAGTAAGGTTGAGGTGAACGAAAGAGCGGAAGCCCAGACACTTTGAAGACACGAGACAGGTCTGGCTTGATATGCATGGCAATGCATAAGCGGTGGCCTCAACCGATAATCAAGGTAAAATGGAGAGTGAATAAGAAGTGGCGGGTTCAAGCAATGCTAGTAAAATCGACACTTCGTCAACAATACCTCGGAAAGAAGTTGCAAGTATTGTAGTTATAGAGGAAGTTGATGTTGGGGTACTGGCAATAGTTCAGACGTCAACGTAAGAAGTTGTCAGAGCATTTGGTTGTTTCACTGACAAGACCGATGTCAGTAGGGAGGGAGTCAATGCTAGAGTTCCAACAAGCTTGGCAATTGTTAAGATGAAAACGGAAGAAGCAGCCAAAATGACTAGGTCTTACATAGACAAGACCAAAGGAATATTTGATGTCGGTGGGGAAGAAGTTCTATGACAGGAGAGTGGGTTGTTGTTATAAGGGACTTACGGTATTAATGAAGGGAAAGGTTTGGGGCGGAATAGGTCCCTGGAAGTGGGGATGCAAATGGAGAGTTCTTCAGTTCAAAGGGTCAACTCTTACTTGGGGGATCAATAAATGCATAAGGATGCATATGAAGTAAAGTGCACATTTTGATTTTATGTTCTGGGACCCTCTAGTGTTTTTGGAGGACATAAATTTCCTCCAAACTGGGTTAGAAAAACTTCCTTCAACCTAATCTATAAAACTGCCATGTGAGAAGCGCATCATATATATATATAAAAGCTGAGTTTTGCCTGAGTGAGAGCCTAAACTCTGCCACGTGGCATGAACCGGTGATTATTAAAAACTGAACCGGTGTTTAATGTGCAGTGTTTTCATAAAAAAAAAAAAGCTGTCAAAACCAAACGTTATCTTCTCTCCCGTCTCACTTCAAACCCAAACGTTTTCTTCCCCACCGTCCCTCCCTTCTCTCTCTTAACTTTCATGGACGTTCTGTCTCCCTCTCTTACTTCTTTATTCTTTCCCTTCTTTCTCTTCTCTTTCTTCTTCTCCGCTATTCTCTCTTCATTCTTCCTCCGTTTTCCTTTTCTCTCTAACGCATGTTCTCTCTCTGTTTTTGGTTTTTGTATTTCTCATTTTTTTTCTTTTTGGCTTTGCTGCAGAATTGAAAGTGGGTCATTTTTAACGTTGATTTGGGGGCTTTCGGTACACATATTCTTCCCTTCTCTCTCCGATTACGGTTTTTTTTTTTCCCCTTTTCTCTCACTCTCAGACGAACATCAGGGAAGATTTCTGTTGTCACTTTTGCTTTGGTTGTTTTCTTGCAATTCTACTTGAACACTATATGTTTGATGAAATAACTAAACATACTTTAGGAGAGATTACTTCAATCTTAATATGGGTCATTTATTCTCTTTCAATTTTCAGTTTTTTTTTTCCCAACCCTTTTTCTACTTGAACTCTTTGTGTGTGATGCAAGGTTTTTATCAATCATGAATCCAGGAAGACTTTTTTGTGGCCTTCTACTTTTTCTTTCGAATTGTGATTTAAATACAGGGGGTGCAAGATGCAAAGAAGGCAAAGCTATATTCAAGGATTGGAAAGGAAGTCGTTTCTGTGTAAGTTACTCCATTTTTAGTTAACTTTTTCTTGAATTCACAGTCTGAAAGTAAATTAAAAAAAGTTACAGTACATTGCTCCTACCAATTACCTACTAGCAGAAGTTTCTTTACGGTGGGTTCTGCTTGGTAGTATTCTCTGCTTTTGAGGGATATTAGCGTGACACTACCATGAAGTTTTTTTGCTGCCCTATTTTTGGTTTGGTTTTTTCATGATCGTTATCTTTACTTTGATGTACATTGAGTTATTTATTTAGTTTTCTTATGGGTCATACCTATAATATTAAGTCAGTGCTATAGATTACAGTGGGACTAAAATGCGTGCCCATATTTTCCACTGATCCAGTGTAAAGAAATGGGGTCCAAATCCAATATCAAATACGGCTTTGGCTGCTGTACTAGAGAAAGCCAAAGAGCTTTATGTGCCAAAGGAAATTCTTGACCGCAATATTAAGAAAGGTTCTGATAAGGGATAAGACGCGTACATGGAGAAAATCTACGAGGTTGGTATATACATTATCTATCATTTTTATCTCAGGGATGCTATGATGTTCAAATTGTTTAGAGTTAGTTAGTCAAGGATTGACACGTCAATTATTTTACTTCATATTGATACATTTGGATGACTTTATTTGGGTCTTGAAAAAGGCTTCTTTGTTATTTCCAGGTTTTTCTTGATTTTTCTATTTTCTAAAAAAAATTCTTGATATGTTTGTTTGTTTTCTGTTTTCCTTGGATGAATTCTGAATCAGAGTGACAATAAAATTTGGATAGTGAATATGATAGCAGTATGTTCAACTTGGTACAGTTATGTATTGATTGAAGGATAATTATATACCTTAACATGAGTGCCATTTCTAGATATATATATATCTATATAAGTAAAAACAAATCAATTAGTCTATTAGAATTTTTGGTCAAGAACTAAGTGTCGTAACCCTCATGTGTTTGCTATTAGTTAGTTTCTGGCTTTACTGATGCAGATTTGTGTGTTAAAAAATTGATGATGACAAGATTCAGGGCTTTGAAAATGAAGTGGCAAGGGCTTTTATTATTGCTTCGGCTTTATTCCACTGGTATACATGGATTGTCTTTACTCTTGACAAAATTGCAGTTAGGATTTTGATTGTTCCTAATTTGCTCTTCTTTATAGTGTTTGTTATGAAAAAACTTCTTCATAAAAAATGTGATATGGGCCAGTGAATGATTTGTCGGATAGTTGCTTTTGAGGGTTGCTGATTTTCTGAGTTTGCTGAGGATAAATTTACTAAAAATATTTCTGCAATGTCTACATTTTTTTGGTTAGTTCTTACAAAAAAAAAAAAAAAAAAAAAAAAACGAATGGCGATTTGTAGTAGATCAAGAGAACCAAGTAAATCTAAGATTACTGTCATTTGTTTGAAACCACTTTATGTTGTTTGATTTCAAATATGTCAAAAATTAAGGAAATGAATGTATATAATGTGCTGTGAGAACTTTTTGGTTTCTACATTATGAATTGGCGTTGTTTAAATATTGATATGAGAGATATGCTTCGTATTGCCTAAGTGGTTTCAAATTGTGTATACTGCTTTAGATTGTAGTTTCTTTTCCTACAAAGAATATTTTCTCAGGTTAATGATTGTGTATTGCTGGGTTTGTTGTGAGATATTAATTTTGTTTGTAAATTTTGATCTTTTTCATTTGGTTTCTTTGTATGATTTTTAATACGCTTGGGCATTCTATCTGTTTGATGAAATATGAATAAAATATGATTTCCAGGTCTAGGGAGATCTCCTATAATGGCTATAAGTTCAATGAGTTTGTTTCTAAAAGACATTAGCTATTTAGCTTATATAAACCAATATGACTTGCACATTTCTGAAATGACTAAGAGAAACACTTCACTTCTCAGCATGGTGTCAGGGCATTGGAGGAAGAGCAGGTAGGCTTTGTTTTGCATCTTATGGCCACAATCACGCTCTTATGAAATTAGGTTGATCTTATATGAATTTTTTCACTCACTATGCAAAAACTGTGGTTTCATGCAATAGAATGAGTTCACTGCAACAATTTGTTTCATACCCATTCAGTGCATAGTAATGCTAGAAATCATAATGTTAGGGCTCTTACTGATGTATTTTTGGCAATTCTGCATCATCATGGGTATAGTTCCAGTATTTTGCTGATAAATTTTTCATTTAATTGCAATTCATTGATGTTGGAACCATAAAAAAATATCTTGACATATTAAATTACTTCACATATTTATGATTAATGTTGCTAAACGTTAAATTTGTGTAAGTTATATTGTAATATGTAGATACATTGCATTTAGTGTAGATAGCCTTGAAGTTCAAGAGTTGTTTATATCCCTATTTATTAACCATTCATATTTTTTTTTAATTAGTCTATTGTATTTGTATACATATATGCTTTTGTTCATAATTTTCTTTGGCTCAAACCTCTACTTTGAACTGCCCCAATTTAGTGGAATTTTTTATGTGCATATGTAGTCTAGGTTTTAAGTTCTGGCATCTCTCTCACGCCCATTCATATTTTCTAATGTAATTTTACTTGTGACAAAATAAACTGTTGAATTTGAAATTTGGTGCTTTAAAAGTTGGTGATTGTGTTTATGCAAGCACATTGCGCTTGAAGCTTTCAAATTTGTCAGCATATGATGTTAGGATAATTCATTCATTGATCAAAATCCTTACCTTATTCCGGGATTTCTACTTATTGATATGTTGTACATTGCTACTTTTGGTTTCACTTGCTTTTGGTTGGAAAGATGGAGGGTAGTCTTGCAAAGAGCTCTACTTAAAAAGTTTGAAGCTATGAATTATGGATTTTGGTTCTTCAACTTTCATAAGTGAAGAAAGTGATTCACATTGTATGGTTATAATTTATCTCTTTTGATATGAATCTGCCAGAACTAGGTGCTTGACTTGCTATCTTTCTTTCTTACTTTTTTTTATTTTTTTTACACTATTCTTTCTCAAGATGTTTTTCAATTTTTTTTGGAAATTAAATTATAATAAAAAACAAACCGCACATAGTGCGGGGTATATGCTAGTATTTTTTAATTAACATGTGAGAAGAACATGCTTTTTTAATGAACTATTAGAACATGTGATTTTCACATGCTCAAATGACACAATGTAGTTTTAAAGACTAGGTTGGAGGAAATTTTTGTCCTTTGGAGAATGGGGTGGCGTAAAGAGGTTTCGTGGGTTGGAATTAAGAGAGCATAAGGGCAAACTGTTTGAGGTTGATAAAGGTTTGTTCTCTTGTGGGGATGTGACTCATCCATCTTTGGAGAGTATGGTAAGTGAGTATTTCTAGGGAGGAGATTCGCAGTTTATGGGGTTGTCAACATGTAGCCTGGTCATATTTGAGTTCGAGAGGGTGTCAGGAGGTATTTTGTTAATGTAGGATAGGCAAGTGGTAGAGAAGATGATGTGGAAAGAAAATATCTTTCGGATGAGTTGGTTGGCCTTACGAGATGGTGGAAAGTGCCGTAGTGTATTGGGGGTGATTTCAATGTAGTTTGGTACCCTTATGAAAGATCACGCATTCCTAGACAGCCACAAGCAATGTTAGATTTCTCGGGATTCATTTTTGTTCAAGGCCTCATGGACATTTCGCTAGTTAGGAGAATTTTACTTAATGTAATAATCATGATTCTCAGGTATGGTCTAGAACATTTTACAAATGTATCTCAGAGATGTCTTCCCAAAATTCTATCAGATCACTTTCCTTTGATGTTGGATTGACGTGTGGTGAGCAAGTGTAGTAGGTATTTTAAGTTTGAGAATATATGGTTGAAGTCAGAGGATTTTGTGGAGCATGTGAAAACATGGTGGGTGTCTTATAATTATTAAGGTTCTTCTAGTTATGAGTTGGCACAATAATTAAAAACATTGAACTCGGATTTGAAGTAACGGAATGAGGAGGTTTTTGGTAATGTAGGGAAGCAGAAGAAGGAGATGGCAAATGGTATTCGTGAGCTGGATATAATTGTAGAGGGAAGACCTTAACTGAGGATGAAAAGTTGAGAAATGAATATATTTCTAGAGAGTTGGAAAGGATTATCCTTCTTGAATAAGTGAGTTGGAGCAAAAAGTCAAAAGCCCTTTGGTTGAGGAGATAAAAATACTAAAATTCTTTCATCAAGTGGCAAATTCGCATAGAAGGAATTACTTGGTGCAGTCATTAGCTGTCTTTTTTTTATGAGGAACCCCTCCAAGGCAAAGTCACTTTCATGTACCTACCCCTAAAGGTTAAACTTCGGACCCATGCAATGCGCCCCCACCACATGGATCAGGTAATTCACGGCTTCACAGCAGGGCAAGGCCCCCAAGAAATTGTTTGCACCCAAGAGAATTCGAACCTTAGACCTGATAAGATAATCACCAAAGTCCAAGGCCTTAGTTGTTAACAGGACTATGTCTTCAAACTCTACAAAAATAAGGGAACATATTGTGCATTTCTACAAACAATTGTATTTTGAACAATATAATTGGCAACCAAAATTGGACAGCCTTTCATTCATGTCCACTAATGCGAAAGAGAGAAATTGGTTGGAAAGAGACGTCAAGGAGAGTGAAGTGTTGGAGGTGGTGAGAGAATTCAATGGTGATAGGGCCCCAGGACTTGGCGATTTGCTATGGATGTTTTCTAAAAGTGTTGGGAGATATTAAAAGAGGACATCCTGGAAGTTTTTAATGAGTTTCATAGCCTAGGGAAGTTTGAGAAAAGCTTTAATGCTACTTTTGTGTCCCTTATCCCTAAAAAAGCTGGGGCGGTGAAATTGGTGAGAGAATTCAAACGTGATAAGAAGTGTTGGAGGTGGTGAGAGAATTCAATGGTGATAAGGCCCCACGACCTATGGCAGAGCTACGGAAGCGGTTGCATAATACGTTATATATTTGGATAGCGTCCCATCATGGTTTGAATTTTTTACTTATGTAGATTTTTTGAATTTATTCTCTGTTCGTCCCTTTTAGGGGTTCTCTTGTATACTTCCCGTGTATAAGGGTTGCGGGTTGCGCCCCTCTGCGCTTTTTTTATAAATTGCAATTACTTATCAAAAAAAAAAAAAAAGGCCCCACGACTTGGCAATTTGCTATGGCTTATTTCCAAAAGTGTTGGGAGATAGTAAAAGAGGACATAATGGAAGTTTTTAATGAGTTTCACCACTTAAGGAAGTTTGAGAAGAGCTTTAATGCTACTTTGGTGACCCTAATCCCTAAGAAAGCAAGGGCTGTGGAGATGGTAAGAGAATTCAACGGTGATAAGGCCTCAGGTCCTTTGCTATCTCTTTTTTTGGAAAGTGTTGGGAGATATTAAATTGGATTCGGAGAAGGCTTATGATCATGTTAATTGGGAGTTTTTGTTATATTTTGTTGAAGAGATGTGGTTTTGTGGAGAGATGGCGACATTGGATAGCGCATTGTATATCTATGGTGTGGTTTTCCATTCTCATTAATTGTTCTTCTTCTGGTTTCTTTAGTAGCTTGTGGGGATTAAAACAGGGAGATTCGATATCTCCATTATTATTTATGGTTGTTCTTTTTTTGATAGATAAGCAAAGAAATATTATTATAAAAACATAAGGCGCCCCTAAGTAGACCTAAAAAACCCAAACATCCAAGATACCCAAAGACCCCACCAAAACACCCTAAACTACATTACATCACAGCAAGGGTCCCCTTGCCTTTATCCTAGCTAGAACGAACTCACTAGCATTAAAGCTTATCGAGAATTCTACTCCCTCAGGCTTAGGAGAGAAAATCAGCACTGCAGAAGTTGTTCCAAGAAACCCCTGCCGAAGAAAGCCCTTCACCGGAGGAGAGACAGTGGTTGCCTCTACAGTCTCAGCAATCAATTCGATCAACTTTGCATCCTTTGGCTTCCAAGAATACCTCAACACCGACGTGGATTCCGTCGGATATAGAGGCGCCCCGGCCTTTGACATCTCGGGAAGCCAAAGGTGGAGCCTTTCACCCAGAGCTGCCACCTCAGAAACAATTTACCCACTGCCTGCCAACCAAGCTTGGGATTTCGCACAGGTGAAGGACCCTTCACAAACCACCTCTCGGTTTGCACCAAAAATCCCCCATTGTACTGATCTATCTAGACCCTGTCGACACTGGCCTAAAGTCGACCGTCGGAACTGTATGACCCCCGATAGTAGAGGAGGTAATAGCAAATGCACCGAAAGAACTCCGCGCTGTTCAACCTTCTCTGAATAGGCTAGAGTCGTTGACATCGTCTTTGGCCGAAGAAGATCACCCTGGGTGACCGCAATTAACGTCTCTGGCCGAACAAGACCTTTCGCAAACTTAGGACCCGCAAAAATCCAGGACGAAGGAGCAGCCCCCGCTATGCCGATATGTCAAGGCCCTATCGAACCCAGCCCAGAGCCGAACATCAGACCTGCAAGGCCCCCAAAAGCAGACAAAGACAAAGCAAACTCACTGGAGAAATTCACTGCAAGAACTTTGTCCTCTTCAGCCTTCTCTAAACAGGTCATTGTCGTCGACATCGTCTCCGACCGAAGAAGACCACCCTGGGCGATTGCCGAAAACATCTCCAGCTACCGAGTTCGGAACAGGACCCATAATAGCAGAGCCCTCATCCGTCACCTTGGATTTGGGCTTAGTCATGAACCGGCCCAATCGAAATCCTTTAAAATTTTGGCTCAACCCGAAACCAACAAATTCCCAACAACCCGGCCGACTACTGACTTGATTTTCACTAGAAGCTTCCTCCACGTACGCAATTTGAAACAAGCCCTTGTCTTCCTCGCAGAGCCTAACGTGCCTCGATTGGAGAGATCACGTTCGTTAAGCTTCTTGCCCAGCTGACACAGCGGCATCGCCTAGATCATCGGACCAAGCGGAAGCTTCTCTAACACAGAGTAGTCCATCGCTGATCTCATGTCCTCAGAGACTGCATACCTCTCTGCCGGGAGGAAATCAAGATCGCACGACTCTACGAACGACAATAAAACACCACCCATGATGGGCCAAGCCCCACCCGAGCGCCCTGAAATGGAATCCTTCAAGAAATCATGGAGGCCTAACACCTTCCCAGCCTTATTCTCTGTCAGAGACAACGCAGCAGCAAGATGGGACCCAGATATGGCTTCGAAGAAAGCCAGCACCTCACACAGCTCAGCAACCACTTTATTCCAGCCCCGCCCTCCTCGTCCCTCCGGAAACAAAATGAGCCCTCTTCAAACACCCACAGAATAGACCAGCTTTATTACAGCCTTTCTTAACGATCCAAACCATCAAATCTTCCCAAAATGATTTGACAAAATCTTTTTGACCCCTAGAGACCGCAAAGCCTCCTTCACCACCATGACAACCCAAGCAGTGCACTGCAAACCCAAAAGCACAACCCCTGAGAAGTCTTTCCTCCTCTCCTCCATTCTGAGCACAGACTTACCTTCCTCCACCGAGACGAAGAAAGTTTTAGCCTCCACGAAGTACCGCCTCTCCATGGACATCCTCTAGATAACAAAAAAGGATGAAACCCTAGTGGGACGCGCATTCACATGCCGCCACTAGGTGAAAGAAAGGAACCGGCAAGAGAGAGAGAGAGAGAGAGAGAGAGAGAGAGAGAAACTTATTTATGGTTGTTATTGAGGCACTTAGCATGATGATGTCTGTTACAGTGGACAGGGGACTTTTATTAGGATTTTCGGTGAGGTTGAGGAATAATAAAGAGATTATAGTGCTTCATTTACTCTTTGCAAATGGTACTTTGATCTTTTGTGAGGCTAATTGTGAACAACTTCGAAATCTGAAGTGCCTCTTCTTATGCTTTGAAGCGGTGTCGGGACTAAAGATTACTTTTTCCAAATCAAAGATAGTTCCTATAGGTGATGTCTAAGTTTGGCTAGTATTCTTAGGTGTAGAGTGCCTTCTTTGCCAATGAAGATTTGGGTCTTCTTTTGGGAGCTTCTTATAAGGCTTATACTATTTGGAATGGCATTATTGAGAAAATGGAACGTCGTTTGGTGGGTTGGAAGAGGCTTTATCAATCTAAGAGAGGCAGGCTGACTTTGATATATATATATATATATAAAAAATTAAAAAAAAAATTAAAAAAACTCTTTCTAATCTGCTGACATATTATGTCTCCCTTCCCTATTCTGGTAGGTGTGGCTAATAAACTTGAAAAAATTCAAAGGGATATTCAATGGGGTGGACTTAGCGATGATTTTAAGTTCCATTTAGTGAAGTGGCAGAAAATTTGCACTCTAATAAAATCAGGATGATTGGGTAAAAAAATTTGATTCAATTTAACCGAGCTCTTTTGGGAAAGTGGTTGTGGTGATATGCTACAAAGAGAGAGAATTTACAGAGATTGGTGGTGGAAACTAAGTATAATAATGAGGGCAGGTTGCGAGGCCTTTGCGAGTGAGTGTGGAAATGTATAAAGAGTGGGTGGAAAGATTTATCTAAATTTGTTATGTATGAGGTAGGAGATGGATCCAAGGTGAGGTTTTGGCAGGATTTATGATGTGTGGAACAGCTTTAAAGATTTCTTATCTGGACTTGTTTAATATTTCACGTTGTAAGGATGCGTGGGTGGCGGATCATATGCAGTTCCGAATGAAAATCTTCATTGGAATATATTCTTTACTAGACCAATACATGATTGGGTGGTGGAAGTGGTCTTTTCTTTCTTTGAACTGTTATACTCTTGCAGAGTATGCAAGGAGGTAAGGATAGAATTTGTTGGATCCCTTCTAAAAGGAAAAAGTTTGAAATCAAGTCTTACTATCATGTGTTATCCTTCTTGTAAGTTTCCCTTTTCCTTTGGAAAAGTATTAGGAAAGTTAAGGCTACTTCAAAAATAGCATTTTCTGTGCGGACAGCGGCCTTAGGGAAAATCTTGACTTTATGTGTAGGAAAGTGAGGAATGTATTAATCACCTCTTTCTTCATTGTGAAATTGCATGAGAATTATAGAGTTTGCTTTTCCATTTGTTTGGTGTTGTTTGGGTTATACCTAGAAGGGTGAGAGAGATGTTGATAAGTTGGGGAAGACAAATGGCCGGAAAATCGTAAAGCTTTGGAAGCTTGGAGGTTGGCTCATTTGTGTTTAATGTGGTGTATTTGGAGAGAGAAATGCAAGGAACTTTGAAGATCAAGAGACTTTCATGTTAGAGCTGAAAAATTTGTTGTTCCAATCCTTCTACATATGGGTAGCAACGTTCAATAGTCTGCCCGTTTCCTATTTTTATAAGTTTTTAGATTTGTGTTCCTCTTTTTTTCCCATATTAGGGGGTTTCTTTCGTATACTTCTTGTGCCCATCTGCGCTTTTAATGAAATTGAATTACTTGTAAGAAAAAAACATGGATAATTTAGAAAAACCTCAAGTATACGGTCACTTCCCCAGGTATACGTGGCTTTGAGATATGTAATTTTAGAGCCAAGTCACCCTAGTATGTGGGCATTCTCCTTTTCATAGGACGAAAACAAACCAAGAAAATTAAAATTTAACCAAAGATAGGATAAAACACCCAACACCAAAAAAACAGTATATTAATGTTTACTAAACTGTAAACAACAACACCAGCACATTCAAATAAAATATTCTAATATAATTAAGAATGTGAAAAGTCTACCTTGCATCGCGAGAAAGCGTAGTTCAGGATTTGACGATGCAACAACCTCAATCAGACTTCTATTCGCTGTAACAGCACACATTTTCAAAAGAAAAAAAAAAAAAAAAGGAGAAAAAATCAAATTCAACGGCTTAAAATCTTAATTATCTCTTTTCTGATAAGTACATGTCAACAATTTATAGTCATGGAGACGCAAATAGTATATCAGAATGTCATACCCTGTTCCCATGATTTTGACTTTGTTGGCCAAAGCAACTCACAAAGTGATAAAAGCTGATGTTGCTTATGATATAAATTAGCAGAAGAAGGTAAATATGGATGACCACCATGAACCCAAAGCAAGGACTTCTCTGAATGAATACGCCAAGAAGAAACTTTAGCCAAATTCTCCAGATTCTTGCTCTCCCTCTATACCACACAAAGTAAAAAGTAGTGAAGTTCAAAATCAATTACAAGAACTGGCTAAAAAAATGTAACACAGAAGGAAAGCAAAACGCAGTATTATGATGGTCAGCTTACCAGCACAACATCAACTGCTTCTGGACAGATATCTTTCAATACTTCCATAAATTTTGCAGCATCCTTCATTAAAGAACGCCAAGAAATTAGCAACTGCTCAACATTTGATGACGTAACACCATTCCAGAACAGTTTGTGATCTTCAATGAGGTTAGTGTATAACCGAATCAACACATCAAAAGAAGGAGACTCAACAAACATATATGACGAATCAACAAACTTATGAAGGATTTCCTCCTCCATTACTTGCAGAGATTTTAACACTGGTATAAAACATTGCACTTCATCACTATAGTCATGGCAGCTCTCAGCATTCCATTGTTGATAACTAACTCTTAGTGCACCTAGGCAGTTAATGGCATTACTCAAAAATTTACAGCACGACTGAGACATGTCCCTGGATGCAGTTACATCAACTAACTCCAACGACAGCATTGGTATTGGCTGCAAGTAAAAATCTACCCATTGAAGAGATGCAACCTCATGGTGTCGGCGAGAAATGTAGCTCCAAATAGGATGCTCCATGACCTGTTTGATTAAGATCAGAAAAGAACTGAAAAACTGACAGAAGGGCCGCATGCGATTACTAAACCAGCTAAACCAGAGAAGATAAAGCTCAAGATCACTTTCAGTGGCTTGTTCAATGGTCCAGTTTGCAGCAAATAGTAGCATCTTATTAGCCAATTCCAAATCAAATTCAATTTTCCTATCAAAGTTTGAAACTGTAACATTTGAAGAACCGGGAAACATTAACTGTTCTAACTTCTTCATATTTAAAGTATCTGCATGGCAACAAGCAGCTAAGCCCTCATCCAAAGGGCACCTGATCCTACCAACTTCTGATTCATATGAGGCACACTGAGCCCCCAGGAACTCCAGATACATGCAGTTCTGTTTCACACAAGCTTCTTTTGAGTGCCATATAAAGTCTCTTAATTTCAATGGCATTGGCCATCCTCCAGGCAAACATAAAGAACGTGCCAGTGATGAGTCAGACAAATCTATAACTGACAAATAAGCACTTTTAGCATGACTAATAATATTCCCTCCTTCAGCCTCACCTAAAGAAGAAAGATAAGTATGCTCCCAACTCACATGGAGACTCCACAGAGGCTGATTGCCATTCATTAGAAGCTGCTGGAGTAGCTGAACCCAACGTGCCAGCTCAAGATATGTAATGCAAATATTAAGGCGTGAACCTTCATCCCTAGCATAGACATGAGCCCTGGCCATTGATTCAACCAATCTACCACCTGGAATACCAGATAGAATGAGAAATCTCTCCACATCTTTTAGTTCGATCTGCTGGGAACCATAACCGCTTCCCTCATCTAGTAACCAGCATGGCTGCATCATAAATATTTCAACTCCTCTATTTCGCATTGCTCGGGAAACTTCGCCATAGTTTGGGTTAACCGTGAGGAACATTCTAAAATTAGGGTGTGGATGGAGAACCACTGGTTTTCCATCAACAATTCCACACTCATTAATCGTGATTGACCCAAATGGTTCCACCAAAGAGTTGATTCTATCAAGAACCTACGTTAAGTAATAGAAATTAATTGGAAAATTGGTCACAAACAGAGACATAATAACAAGGTATCAGAAGAATAAATATCATCATATTAAGAACATGTCACATACCGTAGGGTTACAAAGATTTGCATTCTCCAGAACAATCCATTCTCCACGTTCTATAGCTTTTATCAGTACCCCCATAACCCATTCAAACTTTGCTGAAACAGCCCTTTTCTGATAATCATCTTGCAACTTTAAAACTGTCTTCATGGCTCCTTCAAGATCCCTGCTTGACCATGACACAGGTAGAACATTCTTCTCTTGATCCAACTTTAGTTGTGCAATGATCTCAACTAACAAACTAAGAGAATTGAATATCCTCTTCCACTTCTCCACATACAGAGAAGTAGAGCCTGATGCATGATCATAATTCATGCTAGATAAAAAAGTAATCCATCTGGTAATTAACTGATCTTTTCTTTCACTCATAAATGTTTCCTTTGAGGACTCCACTTGCAAACTAAAATACTCATTAACATAGCACTCAACTTGATCAGCAACAATGTGAAAATTTCGGAAGGCGTCATATTGCTCAAAGCATCCAAGTAATTCAGATATATCAGTTGCAGCCGAAAGATTTAATTCATTTAGTGCATTGCCAGTGAGCTGAGCAAGTAACCTTATCAATGAAGTCTTACCGGATGATGGACCAATCAAGATGCACAGCCATTGACGCTGTACACAATGCGCAGCAGCTTCCAAGCATTGACGAATTCCAGGCATAATTTTAAGCTGGCTGCTTGAAAGTTTGGACGATTGAACATGGTTCCTTTTAATGGCAGTATTCCCCACAATTAAGTACTGAGAATTGAGCTGAACCCGTGGGTAAGGATTTATAACTGGCTTCATCTCAAAAACCTGCTCATAGAGCCGTAGGACCTCTCTGCGATCTGCTGCTGTACGCATTCTTTGAATGTAAAGAATGTTGAGGAAGGAATAATCTCTCAAGTTCTCAGGTACACCTAAATTAATGAAAACAAACTCTTACAAAACCAGCTATATCACAAACAGATATACATATATAAATTCCAAAAAAAATCAATTAGATAAAAAAGAAATGAGAAATAAACCTTGTATAATCTGACATGACCGAATCACATCACGTAGATTAAACTCCCAAGGGGAGCCATCCTGTGCAAACTTGTGGTACAACATGGTGTCTTCATGCAATCGTTTGTTAAATAATATCAGTTTTGATAACATAGACCTGGGAATTGACGGATAAAGTGAACTACAGATGAAAAGATAGTCATCCTCAACTAACTCATCCACATAAACCTGAAACCCATGACAAGAAAACAGATCATTGTTGATGTCTTTCATTTCAAGTTAACAATCATCAGTTTTAGATATGATTCCACAGCAGAAATGATGATTAGACAATCATACCTTAGTGAAACGGTTGAGGAAGGACTTTGGAAGGCCTTTTCTCCCACCACCTTGATAGGAAGGATTTTGACATGCAAAAACTCTGAAAGATGAGGGACACTTAAAGGTGAGACCCAGCTCTGGAATAAAGACCTCAGCTCGGTGATCCAGAATAGCATTTAAACCCTAAAAACAATGAATTTCCATTAATGATCAACGTTCATATCATTAGATAATAAAATACATTAATGAAAAATATTCTGAAGCAATAAATCACGGAAACAAGCAGAAGCATCAATGAGATGATTTCAGCAAAGCCATAAAGTTCACGACAGTACCTCTAACACAGATTGAGGAGCAAGATTAAGCTCATCAAGCAAAACCCAACAGCCTTCCTTCAAAGCCTGCAAAAGAAGAAAGAAAATCAGTATATGTTAAAGCAAGTTACAGACAATGACACCTTTAAGATAATACATTTTAACCTGCAATAGGATCCCATCAGACCACGCAAACTTTATTCCTTCATCACTCTCAACAGGTAAGTCTGACCCCAACAAGTCCATTATATCAGTCTGCATAAGAGTCTTGATTAATACTACTACTACTAATAGTAAAACATTGCAAGCACATCAAGAAAGGAGAGCATGGAAGAGAAATATGTAGGAAAAGAACAGAGAAGAGAGTAAAGAAAAAAAAAAAAAAAAAAGGACAAAGGGAACTACCAAGAGTGACTCACCTGTTCAGATAAGTTTATGCGGACAACTTTATGTCCTGAAAATTTGCCCAAGGCAACAACCAAACTTGTTTTCCCAACACCAGGACTACCTTCCAATAAAACTTTGGGGGGAAAAAAAAAAACAAAGGTCAATTGAGAATGCTAAAACAAGGAATTCTAGAACATCAACAGGTAGAATTTGGTCAAACAGGAAAGATGAACCACCAACTGAACAATCCCTACCAGGTTTTGGAAGCTGCATAGCCCTCAGTACCCGCAAGGCATTTCTGCGGGTGGTTGGCGCCAAAAACTCAAATCCCCCAACCTCACAACTTTCACAACCTATAAACATAACGTATAAGTCGCTATGATTACTTTGCAAAAAATATAATTACAAGACAATTTTTTCCTAAAGTTACAGATGAAAACAATTAAATCTATGAAAAGTTTTTAACACTCGTGAGTATTATGCTTCAGATAATAACCAAAACCCTTAAAGGTAATTAAACACAAGTTAGTAGTAGCAGGTTCTATGCCAAATAAAATCACACACTACTCTCATATAGTTACCTTTTTCAATATAGAAAGGATCAATACCAAAGATATTGTCACATTGCATACTATCACTGCATGAAATATCTGCAGTTATTCCAAGATGACCCCAACCATAATTTTCCATTCTTGAAAGTTTTGTGTGTGTCAAACTAGTAGTCTCCATCTGTTGTATCAAAAATAGAAAGCAGTTTTAATCAGTTTTATGCATAATTGGAAACATAACATCTTGAGAATGGACAGCTTGTCACTTACAAGAGGCAACGAACTCAGGCAAACATTCAACTTCATATTAAAATCTCCAAAAATCATACAAATAAACTTGCAGTAACAGGACAAGTTCATGAACTTCAATTGGGAAAAAAAAAATATCTCCACATAATTATAGTGAAATACTGGGAAAGAAATAGTAGTAGTATTGAAAGGATAGACAAGCAGAAAACATAATGGATTATTTGGGATGGGTTGAAAGTTACACTTAGAGAAATATGTTTCACTTATTTAAAGATCTTAATGGGGTGGAACCGCAGGATACATGGAGTATAAAAGAGTAGACCTCTAATGACAAAACCCAACATTTCAAAAATTAACAAGAGAATAGAATTTGACATCCACACATATAAACAACACAAGACGGACGACTAAGTTCTCATAAAGAATGACACCCCCCCCCCCCCCCCCCCCCAATCTTCTAGTCCACAATTACAATACTGAACAAAGAGTCGGTGCTTGAAAACAATGTGACTAAAACCATTTAAAAGTAATTTCTCAATGTTTCCCAACCCCTTAAGGAAAGACTCCTACGTGGTTTCCCTCAGGTTTCCATGTGCATTTTCCACACTTGTACCAAAATACAAGTCATAAGAAACATAAATTTAATAAAAATGTGTTTAGAACATCAGGGATTATGATTTATAGTTTTCATGACATTGTAGAAACATAAACACTCCACAACTCAGAATTAGAAACCAAGAGTTAGAAATTAAGATTAAAAAAAAAAGGCAAAAATAGAATGTTACCCACGATTAAGGGCATTACAGAATGAAAAAAAAATTAGCACACAATGCTTATAACCAGAAGTAACACGACAATGTGAATAAAAGCAAACACACCTTAAGTTTTTCTAAAAGAAAAGACAAGCATCTCTCCCTCAACTCTCCGGCATCGCTTTTGGAAATACCTGTCCCTGAGAAAACATTTAGAAATGGAGATCTAAATGAGAAAAAAAAAATTATCACTCGCCATCAGAAATATATATATATATATACATGTGTGTGTGTGTGTGTGTGTGTGTGTGTGTGTTTCTATATATATATAGCAAGAACACGTTGGCAAACTGTTTCAAAAAAATGTGCAGGTCTTCTAGATAAACAAGAGAAACTATAAGGAAGGAGGGGGTTGGGTTCAGCGGCATTACCAAGTATCAACAGTGGCCGGTTGGGTTCGATCAGTCTGAGGAGGCCGTGGTGTGGGAGCAGGATGAAGAGTCTTGGGATGGGGTGCCAATGGTTTGGGAGATGGATGATGGTCTTGATGTGGAGTCGTTGGCAATTCACGATGCTATTTTAGAGGATTTTTTTCGAGATCGTTTGGTAGCTCGCAAAAAGACTAAAGGCAAGAGGGAGCTTTTGAATTTGAAAAGCTCCGTTAACTATAGAGATGTGAGCGCTCCCTCAAGACGCCGAAAGGATAGGATCCCTTGACGTAGGATTGTGTTCTCCTTGGTGGGTTTTGTGGTCTTGGGCTGTTCGGTTTGTAGGGTTTGTTTGGGCTACTTTAGGTTCTTTTGGGCTCTTCTTTTGGCTAGCTTTTAGTTGCTTCTATGTATACTTCCGGTGTACTCAGGGGCGCCTTACGCTTTTAAATAAAACTTTTATTACTTATCAAAAAAAAACTATAAGGAAAGAAATTGCTATAATAAAGCCAGAATATACCTAAACTTATTCCATCAAGCAAAACAAGGAATGCCCCATGGACGAATGCATATTCAGGCCCCAAACTCCTCTCAGTCATGTTAATAAAAGTAACCCAAGAGAGAAGATCTCTAACAGTAAGCATTCGCCCTGGTTGTAACTGGTTGAACCACTGTAGAGCATAGAAGGTGAAACATACGGTTAGTAGTTGTGACTACTACTATTGTACGTGGTACTAAATATTCCCGACAGCCAATAGTAATGATGACAAGCATTGTATGTTGAATAAAGGGAGAAGTTCTCAAAAGTGAAAGGGCTTCTCTCATGGTATCTTTCCTCTAACAATGCAGGGGATAGTGTGTCAGAATACTCCAGACATATAGTTTACAAAATTGATACAGCATGCACCAGTGAACTACTAATCAAGATTGCTAAATCACGCTCCTACTACAGAAATCTCAAGAGTGCATTATTTTATAGAAAATCATGTATATTGATAAAGATGTGTTTGGTGTCATTCTCTTGCACATCTCTTTTGCGAATTCACCGTTCAATCTGTAAAACCCACATGTGGTCCCATAGATTCAATGGTGGAGGATTTGCACATCTCTTGTACGAAGATGAACAAGAGATGTGTAAAAGAATAAAACCAAATATTTCTTTTTTATTTTATAAGTAAGAAAGCTTTATTAAAGAAAGCGTAACGCACCCCTAAGTACACAAAAACAACTAAAGCTAACCCGCAAAACCCAATAAAACCCACAACACCAAGGCCCCAGAAAACGAAAAAAAAATAAAAAATTACAAAAGGACCCAACTAAGAACTAGACTACCCACTACCCGCAAAAGGACCAAATATTTCTCATATTAATAAAGCGGCAATGACAAGTTGGAAAAGAACATACTTCCCAAAAACTTAGCATAGCATCCACAATGTGGGAGAGTTTTGGGTTGGCAAACCTGCAAAGATAACCACTAAGAGAAGTCAAGAAAGAAAGTGCTGATTAAACACATTTCCCATATAAACAAGTACTTCAAACATAACATACCTCTGCACAGCAATACTCTTAAGCTCGTTTAGGTCACCAACAGGCGGAACCCATATCTCCGTAAACCGATTACGAAGAGCCGGTGAAAGTTCTTTCTTACCATAATCCCCCCCTGGATTCATCGTTGCGAGAACAAAAAATTTTGGATGAGCAGTAATTATCTCCAAAACTGACCCCCCTTTCTCAGCCAATGACTAAAAAAAAAAATCAGTGTGAGTTTATTACTTATCAAAAAAAAAAAAATCAGTGTGAGTATATGTAAATAAAATGTGCACAGAAATGGGTCAGAAGATGTTACACATGTAAAATGTAGCTACATATCAGTACCATTAAGTCACAACTCACTAATACCAAGTAGGTTAAAAAAATTTGTTCCATAAATAAATAATACAGAGGTCATAAAACTGCATGCAAGTTCAACCTATGCCAAGAAGAATCCATCTACGCAGAATCTCATGCGAGTTCAAACTGTGTCAAGGACAAGCCACCTATGCAGAATCTGCTGGTTTCAATTAGGAGAAAATAATGAAATAAAAATAAAATCAAAGCCCACTCTTCCCAAAATTAAGACAGCTGCCCCATCAACAAAGTACTTCAAATTATTTAATGATCAAAAAGTGATGTTGCGCAGATCAGAGGGACGCCAAGTTCCAATTGACTTGATATTTCGGCATACAAGACAAGCACAGAAAAACTGAGATCCTATTGACTGGTTTTGCTATTCTTGCAAAACTTTTTACTCCCAAGGGGCCAAAATTTCCCCAATTCAACAATTTTAATTTCAATTTTTACAAGAAGAAACCTATTTTTGAAATACAAAGTGCCATACTTCCAGTAACTTGATATTCCTCAAAAAGACAAGCATGGAGGAAAATGAGATCCAATAGTGGGTTTGAGCACCAGACACTTATTAAATGTTTTGCATGATATCTAGAAGATGGTCTCATGCAGCTTCTAATCTGGAGATCTGATGCATTTTTTTGTCCCCATGTCATTGTAGATCTTTCAATGAAGCCTCTTTAAGAAATAGCTGGGTGAGAATTCTCGCACATCAGCTTGAAGTTTTGCTGTTAGTTTAATAATGTAGGCGCTGATGGGTTAGTTTTCTGAGATACTTCATCTCGTCAGCACGTGTAGGCACGTGCCAACATCTCTGAGTTAGTTCAGATGGGCTTCATTAACTGGTTTTACATAGAACCTAACGAGTTTGAGCTCTCAGTGCCTGATGGGGGGTCTGTCTTGCGGTTGGTTGAGAGAAGACTCAGGATTTCCTGCATGATGCTGGTTGATAAATTCAGCATTGAGGGGCTAAAAAAATCAATGGAGAAGATTGTTTGTTCGCCTGAGGAATCAGACTTCCTCGATTCTTCCAAGGAAGGGAATAAGGCTTTCATTGCCCAGAAATCTTCTAATAGAGCAGGCCGGTTTGTCGAAATAGCAGAGTACAGGGTGGGTGGTCATCGTGGTCTGATTGTTGTTCTGAAGGGGCGTCAAGGGAGGGGATGGAAGCTTTTTGCAGCCGAGTTGGGGAAGGTGGTGGACCTTTTCAGTTGCTCTCCTGGCTAGCACTATGTCAAACTCTGATTCAGCATCTCAGGGACCCAGGGGGCTCCATTGTTACTGGCAAAGAGGTGGTATTGGCTTTGGGGACAACGATGTCCTCCAGTGTCGATGGTGGTAGAAATTGAACTTAGCGTGGTGGGTATGGCACACATTAGAACGCAGCTCAGGGACGGCAATGAGGAAGGAGATGTGCAACTAAAGACCGTTGAGCAAGGACCAGAATGCAATAGGGGGGCTCTAAGGGTCAGATTGCAACGGGTGGCTCGATGGGTCAGAAAGCGGCAGAAGGCTAGATGGGTTAGACTGCAGGTGGCTCCAAGGATCTAGGTTTTCCCCTTCGTGATACTGAGGCTGTCGAGATCTCTCAGAAAGAAAAGGTGAACGAAGGAGATGCCTTTCGTGGGATTCTTCGGATGTGGAAAAGTCGACCGGAGATGATAAAATTGGAGGTGGACCGGGCTTTAGTGCGGATTCTTAAGGGATTGGAGAGCACTGGGCCAGTTACTCAAGTGGTTTCTCAGGCCCAACCACAGCACAGTTGTCTACCCCAACAGCTTCCTTTCAAGCTTAAGCCCAGTAAGTTTTTAAATCAGAAGCCCAAGGCCAAGAGGGATTCGAAGAAGGATTCAGCCCTGGGTCCTGCAAGTGACCCAGGTATCGTTTTAGGTCTTCTCTCCGGGCCTCACGAGAACGCCTTCTGACTTGGGTATTGGTTTTTCGGCTACAAGGAGGAGCTAGCAGCACGCCGGTGGCCTCGTCAGAACTCTCTACAGGGGTGACTGTCGTGGTGCATCATTCTTTTATTTCCAACGGTGTAGGGGATGGGTTCCTCTTGCCCACCTCTGTGGGAGAGATTCTGTCGACAATCAATGCTCCGCCTGGCGGTTTGCCTTTGGTCATCGGCCAGGATATAAGCAAGCCGGCGGTCCTTCCCCGCCTTTCAGGTGATGTCGTGGTTGTTCGGTCTCTCTCTCCCCTGTTCAAACTACCACATCTTGGATGGGATCCACCAAATACTATCCTCATTTCCTTGTCTCACTCTGAGAGAGTACAATAAATCAAAAACACAATCACCAAGTCTACCTCTCAATCCTGCACGAACTTATGATAAAAGATAAATTCCACTTAATATTTTTATTAGAAAACTGCAGATGATCCGCCACCCACACATCCTTACAGCATGCAATACTAAACAACTTTGGAGAAGAATCCTTCAGAGGCTGGTCTCCACACCATAAATCATGCCAAAACCTTATCTTGGTTTTATCTCCCACTTTATATCTAACAAATCTTGAGAAAACTCCCCGCCCCTTCCTAATAAGTTTTCACACTCTAACTCCGAAGGGTCTCACCACCTCCTTAGAACACCGACCTCCACTCATGCTGCCATATTTTGCTTTCACCACAAATCCCAAAAAGTCTCACTCTCTATAGCGTAATGCCATAACCATTTACCCAGCAGAGGTTTGTTAAACTGAGTCAGATTTCTTACCCCTAAACCATATGTTGGCTTCGGAGAACAAATCTTCGACCAATTAACTAAACAGAACTTAAACTCATCATTGATACCTCCCCATAAAAAATCTCGCTAAAGTCTTCAAGCCTTTTAGCCACACCAATCGAAACAAAAAAAAGTCACAGATAGTACATAGGAAAATTGAACAACATACTAGTAAATCAAGGTCAATCTACCTCCCTTCGAGAAATACAGCCTCTTTCAACCAGCCAAACGCCTTTCCAGTTTTTCAACAATGCTGCTCCATATAGAAGTAGACTTACAATTTTGATAATTAATCAAGATATTATTAAAAGCGTAAGGCACCCCCATATACACAAAAAGTATACACGAGAAGCCACCTATGTAGTAGGGGCAAAAAGAACAAAAAAATCATAATAACTAATCACTAATTGAAAAACATAAGCAGTTGTCCAAAGATATAAAGTGTTGAAATCCCTAATACAAAGTCTAGTCCACAAGCTTCTTTGTCAATGGGAAAATTTCTTTTCTCCAAGTTTGGCAGGGCTGTCATTGCATGGTTGACAAGCGCAGATGTGAGGAAGGAGGAGCAATCATGAGCTTAGTCTTGCTTCACCGTCAGGAAATCTCTCCATTTATAAAATTGCTTATTCTAAAGATTTAAACTCCTTCAAAAACCTATCACGATCCTAAAAACACCTATCATTCATTTTCCTCTACAAACACCACAAAAGGCACAAAGGCACCATTTTCAAAACAGCAACACTCCGAGTGTTGCCGGCAGTCCACCAACAAGCAAACAAATCGATACTCGTCTAGGCATAAGTGTGGTCCTCAGACTCCCCCTTTCTTTTGCACATTAACACACCAATCAACCACAATGACATGCCGCTTCCGAAGATTGTCTATGTTAAAGATCTTCCCTAGGGCGCCGACCTCACAAAAAAAAATGACACCTTCAACAGAACCTTAGTCCTCCAAACACACTACCAATGGCAATGGAAACCATCATGACAACCCATAGAAGTAGACTTATATGATGCACCTAAAGGAAGACCCAAATATGTCATTTGTAGCAAAGCCACCCTACACCCAAATATACTAGCCAAACTTTCCACATCATCCACTTCACCAGATGGAATTATCTTTGATTTTGATAAATTAATCTTCAACCCTGAAACCGCTTCAAAACATAAAAAGAGACCACACAGATTACAAAGTTCTTCTTGATTAGCCTCACGCGAGATCAAAGTGTCAAAAAAAAAAAAAAAAAAAAAAAAAAAAAAAAAAAAAGATGAGGCACTATAAGTTCATCATTATTTCTCAAACCCTACCAAAAAACCTGATAAAATCCCCCTATCAACAGTGACTGATATCATCCTACTCAGAGTCTTCATAATAACCACAAATAAAAGAGGAGATAAAGGATCCCATGTCTCAAGTCACGAGAACTACTAAAGCAACCAGAGGGAACTTTGTTTATTAGAACAGAAAATCACACCGTAGATATACAATGTGTTATCCAAGCTTCCCATTTCCACCCAAAACCACTTCTCTTCAACAAATAAAACAAAAAACTCCCAATTCACATGGTTGTAGGCCTTCTCTAAGTCCAATTTACAGAACAAGCCAGGGCCCCTGATCGAATAAGACTATGAATACATTCATTAGCAACCAAAACTGAATCTAGTATCTATCTCATCCTAATAAACGCATTCTACGAACTTGAAATGATCTTCTCCAACACCCCGCTAGTACCTTAGATATGATATTATATTATACACCACCCACTAGACTATTTGGACGGAAGTCGTTAATATCCTTAATATCCACAGCACCAGCTTTCTTTTTTTGATAAGTAATAAAGATTTTATAAAAAAAAAAAAAAAAAAAAAAAAAAAAAAAAAAAAAGCGTAAGGCGCCCCTAAGTACATAGAAACTACCAAAGCAGCCTACAACAAAAAAGAAAACCCAACCACCCTAAAAAACCCAAGCCCTCAAACCGAAAACCTTCGAAAGACCTCAACCCTACACCATGTGCGCTTTACCTTTCCTAAGCCGAAAGGACGCGCTAGAATCACCGTAGTTGATGGAGCTTCCTAGATTCAAAACTTCCCTCCTACCTTTGGTCTTTGGACACGCTGCCTTAACTCCCCGATGGAAGTCCCTTCAATGGCTTCCAAAATCACCAAGGACGAATCCATATCCTCATCATTACTATCCAACTCCCAATCCATGGCCAAATCAGGACGTAAAACACCCAAAGGGTAAGGGGAGTCGCCATCCTCCCCATCCCATAACTCGTCGCCCTGCTCCCACGCAACCATCTCCCCAGACAGACCAAAACCTACTAGCCACTTTTGAGATTGGGTCAAACCATTCACCCTGAAATCCTCTCCCTTAATGGCAGTAGGAGAACCCGGAGTCGACACACCTTCCTTAACAACCAGAGTCGACGAAGACACGACTGACACTTTATGTGAGAGATTAACTTGCACAACCGGGCTCAGATTGAGAAACTTTCGCCGAAGAAAACCCTCACCGGAGAGGGAGACTTACCCATATCCTTCACAGAAACTGTCACACCAGCGGAATCCTGCACTGGAAGCACAACAACTACTTTCTCAACTAGATCACTGATAGGCGGAAGCAGAGATAGAAACCCCGGTACTTGAGAAACTGGCCTCAAAGCTTCCATAGAATCGGTAAAAAAATTCTCGTCCATATGCACTTTTCTGGCTTCCCTAGCCTTCCGGTAATACTTTTGGAACGGATTAGAGTTCGACAACACAGGAGAAGAGAAACGCAACTCTTTCCCAACTCAGTTGCCCCTAAAAAAGGCTGAGAGGAGGTGATGCAAGACTAAGAAGAAGAGGATACTTGTAGAGGCAGCACATCGAAGGACTGAAGAACCGAAACAGCAACAACCGAAGAAGAGGCACCCAAAGAAAAAGACCCAACAACATTACTTACCGCTGCCGGAGCGGTCCCCTCAGACCAGGTAGAAGCTACCAAAGGCGCCGAAGACAGCACCTTTGGTGACCGCGGGGCGGGGGGAGGGGGAAGAGAACCTAGAATCAATAGGACTCACAAACTTCTGAGAAGACCCCAACTGTCGGATTACAGAGTCCCCAGAGACGGCCAGGAAAGCCTCTGAAGACGTCTCAGGCTGAGCAGGAACGAAACTGGGTTCCAAACTGGCAGACAAACCTAGAAAACCAAGATCAGAGTCCACTGAAGAAGAACCCAAGGCCTGCAGAAATTTTCTTCACCATGGCCATAGTCCCAGCCCGGTTGCCACGTTTGGGCTTCAGACCCAACCCAGCACACTTGAACCCGAAAGCTGAAACCCGGTCCAAAGCAACCCAAAGCCACTCTAGAAGCTTCTTCCATGAACAAGAAAGCCCTAGTGTCTTCTTCTTCTTCCTAGCCTCACCGCCACAGCACCAGCTTTCTTTGGGATAAGAGAAATAAAAGTTGCATTAATGCTCTTCTCAAAGTTTCCTCGACCATAAAACTCCCTGAATACTGCCATGATATACTCTTTAAGGGCCTCCCCACCAGGGCCTTATTACCATTCAATGTTCACACCACCTCATAAACACCTCCCCTCTCAAATTCTCTTTCCAACCAAGAACCCTCATCTGCACCCATGGAATTGAAAGAAAGACAATCCAGCTTTGGCCTCAAACTAAATTGTTCTTAATAAACTTGAGTATAAAATTGCACTATGTGGTCCCTTATTTTTGTACAGTTTGAAGAAAAAGACCCATTAACAACTAAAGAATCCACAGTATTATCTCCATCTCTCAACCAAAAAACCCTAGATCTATGACTCCCGCTAACTTCTTCATAAAGAATCAACCTCTCCAAAGCCCTAGAAAATTCCACCTTTCTCAACCTCTCCTCCTCAATCAAGGTTCTACCTTCTGCAATGATATGAAGCTCTTAAAATCCATCCGCTAAATCCCCTTTTCAGTTCCTGACATTGCCAGAGAGCTCTTCATTCCATTTTTAAAGCTCTCAATTTCCATGCCAACATAAAATTAGGGGAGCCCTGAAAATTTTATGGTTTCCACCATGTTTTCACTTGATCCACAAAGCCCTCGGACTTCAACCACATATTCTCAAACTTAAAATACGGACTTCTCCTACTAGGAACACCACAATCGAGTATCAACATGAAGTGATCTGACAAGAGTCTATGAAGTCTCCCCTGAACTACATCAAGAAACTGTTCTTCCCAATCATGAGAGAATAGAAACCTATCAATTCTAGCCAACATTGGTCATCATGACGAGTATCTCCTAATTTCTCACTTTTTTTTTTTTATAAGTCAAATTTTATTAAAAATAAATGTGTGAGGCACCCCTAAGTATACAAGGAGTATACAAAAGGAACACCTAGAATGAGAAAATCAAAAAGGAAACAAAGACCCACAAAAACCCGAAACAACACCCACAACGAAACCCTCACCATAACCCTTGAGACCCACCACAACTAACGGAAAACACCCCCAACAACACAACCCGAAGCAAATAACATTAAAATCTCTCACAATACACCATGGCTTCTACCACCATCTCACAATCCCAGCCAATTCATCCCAAAGCACTTTCTTAATCCTCCCCCCCCCCCCCCCCCCCCCCCAAAAAGAAAAACGGAAATCAAAAGAAGAAAGGAAAAAAATACTTTATTATGTATGAATACATCAATACAAATAAAACGGTAGGGAACTAATTTGTTGGAAAACCTTACCATGGAAAATTTCAAAAGAAACAACATAGTCATAAACATTGCTCCAATGTATAACATACATTGTGAAGATGGAAAGTGTTGCATATACTTGAAAGAACATCAAATTCAAAATCTCAAATCACCAATTGACTGAAACTACAAAAATGTAATATTTATGAATAAAGCTGAAAAAAAAAATTACATATATATATCTATTATGCAAGTGAAAATGATAAGCATCCTTTTAACGTGAAATCTCACAAGTTTCATTTCAAAAAGCACTAGTAAATACAAACATGCACATACGTAAAGTGAATAATTGCATGTGTGCAAGATAAAATTTTCCTGTGGAGTTTTTTCAATCCAAATTTGCAAAATAAAGCAAAAAAATTGAACCACCACAATGTGCAAAGGGAAATAGTACTATAATTTCACCATCACAAAAACATCTGTATTCTAAATGCAACAAAACTGAATTGAGCTGCATAACAGAATTCACTTTTCAGAAGAGGGAATTACTCACTAGTTTTCTTTCAGGCTCTAAGACACTGTTCAGTCTTTCAAGTACACTATCATCAGCCAAGGAAATTTCATCCACAAGAAATAAATCACCATCCTTCATTGCTCGTACAAGGGGACCATCTTGCCACTTAAAAATGGTTTGCCACTTCTGATGCAGCTCAAAGAGTTCTGTTACCATTTTCTCAAGAATAGCGACATCTTGTGTAGAGACAATGGAACATGAAGCTAGGCCTTGTTTGTAATAAGTTATCATCTTAGTCAGCTGATCAAGAGTAGAAGACGCTTGACTAATATCTGAAGAAATGGTCTATAGAGCAAAAAGAGAGATGTATCAGAAAACTATGTATGAAAAGGAATAAGATAAACAATAAAATACTTACAAAGTCCTGAGGATAGTGGATAAAAGTCTCCGATATCATCACTTGTTCAATTTTTTCTTTAAATTCTGAAACAAGTCTTGACCTCTCTCGAATAGGATAAAAACCCTATGAAACAATCATAAGTTGTCACTTAAAAGAAAATTAAATACTTTCAAAGGATTTTCAGATATTGTAGAAGGAAGAGAAAGCAAACACGGATAAACCATTAAAAATAACCAACCCCTAGGAAATCAGATGTCTCTGTGTATTGATGGCAGTTCAGTATGTGCAACATCAAGCCCATATATATACTCAGTAATTGACAGACGGTAGTCTTCCCACCCCCAGTCTCACCAACAAGAAGTACAGGCTCACGCAATTCATAGCAACGCTTAACAAGAAAGTGCAGTCTCCACATACTTTTAGTCCAGATGACACTGCAATAAACGGTTTATTAGTCAGTGTAAATGAATGTAAGATAAATCACAAGCTACCAACTGTGAGAAAAAAACTAAAGTCTGAGGCTCTCAGCTCATACTTTTGCAGACTTTCCGAAACTCCTGCACCATCACAAGGGTTGATAGAAAGGTTCCCAACAACTGGTTCCTGTGAAAAAAAAAAAAGAAGGGACACTTGAAGATATTATATTCATTATTTAACATTAGCACAACTACAATTATAATTCTACCGTGGTAGAATAGATTAGGAAGTAGCTTGACTTTCCCTCCACCATACAAAGGAATGTAGCATGCACAAACCAAGTCTTTGTCGTGAAAACGCACATAAATTTGGATGCATGGAGACGCAACCAATATGCCAATACACTATCCAAAAAAAAAAAACAACAGCAGAAAATAACAATTAAGACTGCACACCATACCTGCTTGTACAAGTCATCTTTGACAAGTTTAACCCTGAGATGTCTCTCCAAAACTTCTTGGACAACACACTTCTCAGCCTCATCCCGTAACCTTTCTGCCAGAAGATAGTAACCATCTTTAGCCAAGTCCTCATAGGAACTCCCAAATGTCCGGAAACGATCAGCCCAGCGGAACAAATCTCGTGGAGTTATAAACCCATGCTTTCCGGCAAAAACTTTGCTACTCTGCCTGAGCAACTGCAAATCCTTCATGACTCCAACCATTTTTTTAGCATAGCTTTCAGGGACTTTACACCTGTTCTCTAATATTGTACTCAACTCATCTTCTGGGATTTCATCCACATGGATCTCCACAAAACGGTTGCGAAATGCTCGAGAAAGCATTTTACGCCCACCATAGAAAGTAGGTGGATTTTGAGTGGCAAAAAGCATGAAATCTGGATGTGCTTGTATAGTTTCCTGCAGTTCAGGCACAAAAAGCTCTCTGTTGTCATCTAGCAATCTGTTCAATGCTTCTAGCACATCAGTTGGGGCCAAGTTAAGCTCATCCAAAACTATCCAATAACCATTACGTACAGCCTTAACCAACACACCTTCATGGAAAACAAGCTTTCCACTAGCATCAGTTATGTAGGAACCTAAATATTCTTGCAAATCAGTGTGTTCATGATTATTGATCCGTACAAATTCGTGACCAGTTATTGCAGCAAGATATTGAACAAGGCTAGTTTTCCCACTAGATGTGGGTCCCTGTAGGAGAACGGGATACCTTCTAATCAAAATAGCACGTGCTAAGTTTCTAAGATGCTCCCTGACACTTTTAGTTAAAACATAGTTCTCCAGAAAATCATCAGACTTGGAGTTCTCTTTAAAGGTTAAGTAACCATCAAAAGGTACTTGTGAAGGCATATTTCCCCCCAACAAATATAACAAGATCATTTGATTCATTATCTCAGCACTGGGTCTGTCCAACAGAGTGAGAAAAAACATACAGAACCCATCATATATTGCTTTTTGAAATCCAAACTTCCTTTCTGCTTTCCTTGTATATTCTAATGCTCGGTAGAGAGACCTTAAACTGTATTGTGGTTTCTGATTAGCCCCATCTTGCAACTTCTCTTCTGAGTCCTTTTTGGCTGCTTTATAAAAGCGTACAATTTTATTCACCAACTCTCGACTACTTTTGCTATCATTCATAAACTGATTAATAAATATGGTCAGATCTTCATCATCCAACACATCATCAACAAAGTATTCTGTAAATCTACTCCTCAAAGTGAAGGGCAAATCCCGCTTCCCAGCATCAGTTGCAGGATTCATACAAGCAAATATACGAAAATTAGGATGTCGCTGTATATAATTAACATCCCCTCTTTCAGCTAAACAGAGTGACCCACTCTCTCCTTCAAGAACACCAATAACTCTCTGCAAAGTCTCTGGTGGTGCCAAATTCACCTCATCAAGCAAAATCCACTCACCATATTTAAGTGCAGTTACAAAAGCTCCTTCTACAAATGAAAACACCATGCCAGATGAAGCACCAATTTGCCCACGGGCAGTTTCAAGATTGAAAGAAAAGTTTTCCCAAGCTTTGACCCTTTCTTCATCCATAGGTTTCTTGCGCTTTCTTCCAGACCCAGATCTTTCCTCTTGAACCAACTTTTGGAAAGAATCAACACCTTTTTGAAACCCAGCTAGTAACATATTCCAATTCTTACCACTAAGATGCTTCTGTAAATGGGCAAGAAAGTCAACATTGACCTGGAGATCAGAGCATATAAAAGCACAAGTTATCTCCAGAGAATGTACAACACAGGACAAGCAAGCATTGGAAACTTTTTTGAAATAAAGAAAACCTTCATAGAGAATGTCTTGGAGAAAAGATCCTCAAACTCCTTATAAAGGGGAAAGCATATGAATTGTGCATCCATTGGCTTAAATCCCCCTAATAAGTCAGCAACATCACTTTGCTGACTTAAGTTCTGCAACAAAAATCAAATTGATACAGTCAATATTCCTTGTAAGAGGTTCCATGCATATAATAATTCATCTAGAGAGAGAGGGCTCAGTAAATATACCAAAACAGTAAGTTTCTGACCAAGCTTCATGGCCAGATACTGCACAAGTGTAGTCTTGCCTGTACCAGTTTCACCAACCAAGAGAACAGGCTCCTTACACTTAACAGAGGAAGCTATTCTCTCTAGCACATGCAGAGAACTACGAATCTCAGCAAAAGGTTTATTTTGGTCATGTAACTGCAAAATTCACGTGAAAATATTAAATACAATAGCGAAGGTCAAAGAAGAAAATTAAGGAAAATGTCAACATGTCTCCCACTGACAACTCTATGAGTGCGTTGAAGATAAACTCGGCCAACTCTAAAATCTGTTTGCAAATCCTGCAGTTCATTTCCGACAATGAGATACTGAAAATGCCACCTAATCAAATATAAAGTTCATCTCAATCAATCACAAAAATAACCTGAATCATAGGTTTATTATGAGGATATAACGTCTCTGCTACTGAAGTTGGCACCGCCCACAGCTTTGCAATGTCTTTCATGATTGTCAACCGATTTTCAGCTGAAGTTGAAAAGGCCGCAAATATATCAACAGCCTGGGAACACAGACAATGCTTCAGTTATCAAATAGACAGGGTAAGCAAATGAGAGAGAGAAACTTTGTTGCCTGATCCACAGAAGAAGAAAAATTTGACTAGACCTCTTGATAAATGCAATGACACTCATAAGCTGACAAACCATCTCCACAGAAGCTATAGCCTAAACCTGAGATTCGCTTGCACCATTTAAGAAGATCCCTGCCAAAAGAACCAAAGGATACAATTATTATAATCCAAATGAGGTTAACAACACAATAGCAACCGTAACAGCTATGGTTACCTTAACGAGAACCTGCTCAGATAACTAGCAGAAGCAGAATTTCCGGATTGAAATCCCGCCAGTTGGTGCACAGGAGAAGAGTTAACCCTTTCAAAGGTTTCTGCCAGAGAAATCAGTCAATATATAGGTAAGATCATGCTATGTGAAGCTATTAATTAACAACATATATTACCCACCTATGAGTTTCTTACAAATTGGCTCTAAACTCGGATACCATGCTTTTAGTATATTTTGCAAGTCTTCATTATTTGGAGGCACAACCATCACTTTCCTCCAAAAAACACCAATTTTTCCACCTGAAACCAAAGAAAGGCATTCTCTAACAGATATGAAATGCACTGGTTTTATGCAATAGAAGAGCTATTAATAATCTACACAGCAGGCACTACAAATACAAGAATACTAGGGAGGAAAAAGAAATATTGAGTGACATGGAAAGGCAATAGGTGGGGCTGGGTGGATTTTTATCCCCATCCCCACCCTCAAATAGCCATTTCCAACCCCGTTCCATACTCGAGAGAATGATGTATATTTATCACTGCCCCACCCCCAAGAAGAACCCTTCAACTCCATCCCCCACTCGCATCACCCCATTTGACGAAGCAAAAGATTAAGTTAGCAAACTGATGGTAATTAAAAAGGAACTGAGAAGACCAAGATGAAGCAGTCTATAAAATTAATGATCTCTGGGAACAATAAAGAGATGAAGGAGGAATGAAAATCACAAATACCAGATCTGTATAAATTATGAAAATGAACTGACAAGGATCACAAAATAACTCATGTTGAAGTAATCTTCTGATGTAGGACACGTGATCCCCCCAGATTTAAGTGATGGCTAGGGTTTTCTTATGTTTTTTCATTATTTTCAAGGTTTTATTAGTAATTCTCTTAAATTTAGGGGCCTAGGAGACTATAAATATGTAATACTTTGGAGTATGCCTCCGTATCATTAGTTTTTTGGTAAGTAAAGCAAAATTATTAAAAAGCGCAAGCAGCGCAACCCAAACATACAGGAAATATACAAGACAAAAATACCCAGTAAGATCATAAACAAAAAGTAATGCAGTGCTGGCTGTCATATCATTAGTCCAATATGAATCTTTGGTTTCCTATGTTTCTTTCTCTCCTCGTGGTTCAGGGAAATTTAGGAAGAAGAAAGTGTTCTTCACCCTTTCCACCTGCTGCTATGTCATCTTTTCATTAAGAATGTGAAAAAAATTATGGTGGCAGTTCAATGGCACCAGGTCAAAACATGGTACAATGATACATGGGTATGAAACGTAGAGAAGACAGGCAGCAGAGAAAAACTGAAAACCGTGATGATATCTTGTAACAACCTTATAATAAAAAAACCCCAAGGGGTTGGCTTAAGTGGTATTTAGGCTTTGGTCTTAGTGGCATTCACATCAGGTCTAAAGTTCGAATCCCCTTAGGGCCAACCCGCCTGCGAAGCCGGAGTATTACCCGATTCGTGTGGAGAGGGCGCTTTGCACGGATCCGAGGTTTACCCGACAAGGCTGAATACACGAAGTGGCCTTACCTTAAAGGGGTTCCTCGTAATAAAAAAATAATAATAATAATTAAATAAAACCTAATGCAGCCCAAATATGTTCCTTAATGGGGTTCTCCTCTCATTCTAAACCAAGTATCCAGTTGTAAAAGAATCATAAGAATTCAAGTAAAGACCACAGATAATTAACACAACATAACACCAAGACAGATAAGGACATTTCCCAAGACATGTACCCAAAGCCAAGAATTGCAAATGATGACACAAACCTTCTGTACTGCGCAAAATATCAAATTTAGAAGTTGAAATTGTGGAAAATAGTTGAAAACTTTCTGCTACCCTTATTTCCTGCAAATGTCAGAAAATCTTTCAATAAATGGATTCAATTAAACTAAAAGCATAGTAGATGACAATTTATGTAATACAAGATTTCATGTAACCACCACTTCAGCAATTGTGTTGTAAAACAATATAATGCCTAAAAAATCCCAAATCAGTTAAAATTCAACTGGAATCATGAATCAAGAAAAGCACAAAGTTCTGAAACAAAACACAATAGTAAAAAAGTGACAAATTGTTGTTCAAGCAGACAGCACTCACCAAAGCCTACCTTTCTCTTCTTCGAAGACGTCCCGCCCGCCCGGCGGTGGGGGACTGCTTTTTAATCAAAATCTCAAGTTCTATCCACTACAAACTTCAATAATTTCGAGTGACTTGCCGAAAGCTTCATTTTATTTTATCCAGATAAAGAATTTCACTATGTGCTGATATAGAAATCTTGTCCATGGGTGACAAAATCTTTTTTTTTTTTTTGATAAGTAAGAAGACTTTATCAATGAAAGCGCAAGGCGCCCCTACGTACACAGGAACAACCAAAGCTAACCCGCAAAAACCCAACAGAAACAACAAAACCCAAACCCCCGAAAAAAGGAGCCGACTTAACCAGAGACGACCCACCCCTAGGTCTGTCTTCACACAAAGGATCCCCATAGGGAAACTCCATCATCGACTCCGGCAAAATGTCTTCGCACAGCCCAGAAGAGGGAACAGCGTCGTCTCCAGCATGAAACTCGACAACCGGGAGGAACTAGGTTTTGGCATGAGACGACCCAAACGCAAGCCCTTTCGTCTCAGTCCGTACCTTGCAAGCCGGCCCAGAAGGTTCTTAGCAGCCTGGCCCAAAACCTTGTTGAACCCTATGACCCGCTTACTCCACGTGCGCAACTTTGAAATTACAAATTTCAAACTCGCATGTGGAAGATAAGTCTTACCCAGCGGACAAAGAGGCTGGTACTTACCCAACAGATCAAACGAAGAAGACTCCAAGGTAGAACAGTCCAATGCCAACCTCAGATTTGCATCTACCACCCTCACCGCCAGTAGAAGGTCAAGATCACACTGTTCCACTGGCGTAACCTTTCTCCCGGAAAAACGATCCCCCACGATAGGCACCTTCTTCACGACAGCGACCGAGCCTGCCTTCAACACCTCCACAAAGGAGGGCCCCTTCGTGAAAGGAACCAAACCTGGCCATGCCTCTACTTCCTTCCCCTTATTCTCCACCGACTAATGCAAAGAGCCAGACCCCCAGCCCACTGAAGTAGAGAAGGAAACTACGGCCTTTCTCAGCTAATCGGAGAATTTGATCCAACCCCACCCTCCACGTCCCTCAGGGATCAGCATAAACCCTTTCCGGCCACCCATCCCGAATGATGCTGCCTCTGAGAAACGGCCGACTTGGTTACACCCTCTTCGAGCAATCAAGACTCTCGATCCTTCCCTGAAAGATTTGATGAAGACCTGATCTTCCGAATAACCCACGAGAATCTCCAAAGTCAAAGCCAACCACTCAGAACACGAAGAACTAATGAAAATTTCGCTAGAGAAGCTTTTTCTCTTCTCCCCCACCCTCAGCGTCAACACCCCATCCAGAACCGAGAAGACAAAGCTCTTCGACTCCACGATAAAACTTACCTCCATCTCAAAAAACACCCAGAACCCAAGTGGCCAACCCAGAGGATGTTCACATTTTCGACGGAAAAGAGCCACACAGTCGCGAGACCCACCGGCTGACGCCCCTACGCGAGCAACTAGCGCAACCCACAAACACCTGATGCTCAAAGCACTATCCCCACATAGCAACCGGACGTCTAGTAGGCGAAACAAGGCAAACCCCTAGAGTAACGTGCTTTCACGCGCCGCCGCTAGGGCAATGAGTGAGAGAGAGAGAGAGAGAGAGAGAATCAAGTGAGAATCTGGGTGATAAAATCTTCAGCATGCAATTATGCAAACATACTCAACAAGCAAAACACAAATTGAGTAAAAATAATCTAGCATAAACATCACCTAATAAACAATGACTATTAACATATTAGATTAAGAGCTTAGTGGCATAAATATTGTGACAAAAACACCAAGTTTGGCTCAATCACATTGTGCATATTGGTGGGGGTTACAATGTCAACATAAGCGGAGAAGTGCTACATGCTATCTTTTCAATCGACTTTAACACTAAGTACAAAGATATTACCTCCCCATGTCCATTTGAAAATGAGCTTGCACTTTCCAGTAAAGATAATAAGATGGATTGCACATCAGATGGTGCTTTGTCAAAATCTTCAAATACAACCCAAAACCCATTCTGAACAGCCTGAAGAAAAGAAAAACTGATGTTATCACAAAACCATATATAAAGATGCCAATAGTCAAAGTAGTATAGAAATACTCCCTTCATCCCATACTGTTGATCATTTATTCTATTTTGGGATGTCAGAAAAATATCATCCATTTTAAAGTGTCAATAAACACAAATTTCATCAACTTATCAACCCTTTGCTTTATTTGCAATGTAAATGTCCAATTTTCATTTGTTTTATTTAAGTTTAAATTCAGGGTAATTTTGGAAAGTTACATTTTTGTTTAAAAAACTATTGAATGATGTCTCCTAAATAAGTTGGATTTTGTAAAAGCACAATATAAGACAAAGGGAGTATATCATACCCTTTGTTTTATTTGCAATGTAAATGTCAAATTTTCATTTATTTTATTTAAGTTTAAATTCAGGGTAATTTTGGAAAGTTACATTTTTCTTTGAAAAACAATGTATTGAATGATGTCTCCTAAATAAGTTGGATTTTCTAAAAACACAATATAGGACGGAGGGAGTATATCACTCTTTGTACTATATATATTTATGCATGAATTCTTATCAAAACTATATATATATATATCCAGAAAGAAAACAAACCTGGGTAAGTGATCCAGGCTGCCATCTAAATTCACCAGGTCGCTCTGAACAAACATAACTTCCCAATAACGTTTTACCATCAATTTGATCATCCATATGGATAAATAGAACTATGGATCAAAGAGAAAGAAATTTCTTAATAAGCAACAAAGTAAAAATTAAAAAAAAAAAAACAAAAGAGGTTTGGCATCAACAACACAATACAAGAAGGATAACATTTGGCATTATCAACAAGTTTTGTTGTGCATGTACTTGCAATTTCACAATGCAATATGCAATTTCCGTCATTGTTCCAAAAAAAAAAATTGATAAGTAAGAAAAGATTTATTAAAAAAGCGTAAAGGCGCCCCTAAGTACACAAGAAGTATACGCCAGAAACACCCAAAGCTAACCCGCAACAACCAACAAAACCAATAGAAAAAACCCTAAAACCCAAGAAAGAACAACCAAACAACCCACAAGGAGCCCAAACAGATTTACAAGAGAAAAATAAACGCCCGAGAGACAACCCACTAAAGCAACAACGAACCCTACACTACGTGAGCCTATCCTTTCCTACGCCTAGAGGAAGCTAAACCGTCGCCATAATTAATGGAGCTTTGCAGATTCAGAAGCTCCCTTTTGCCTTTTGACTTTTGACGTGCTAGCATTTTCTCTCTCAGAAACTCTTCCTCCATGGCGTCCCGAATAGCCAAGGCTTCCTCCTCAAAAGCACCATCCAAAGCCCAATCCAAGGGCAAGCCATCCCAAAACTCATCACCCTCCTCCCAAACCACAATATCTCCATTATGATCAAAACTGACAGGCCAATTGCGAGATAGGGAGAAACCATTTCCTTCAAAGGAATAAGGAAACCTCTCAGCGATGTGGGATTAACTGGCACCTTCGGGCGAGGGTTGAGAAATCCCTTCCTAAGACCTTGCTTCACCGGTGGCTCTGCAGCCTTCTTTACTGGCGGCTCTACAGCCGTAACCTTCTTAACAAAGCAGCCAACAGTCATTTTTGCGACTTCCAGAGAATCAGAAAATGGCTCATCGATCCACGTCACAGATTGCCCTTCCCTTAGCACCTTCGCCCTCCTGTAGTAACATTGAAAAGGCTTAGAAACCACCACGGGAAGGGAGAACGCAGCTTCTCACCCAACACAGCCGCTCCAGCGAGAGACGGAGGGGTAAACCCGGGTTGAGGAATCTAAACCGGCCTTCAGGGGAGAGAACTTAAACACAGGATCCGGAGGACGAGCTGGAGAAGAAACTACAGCCGCTGGAAAAATAAGCTCCGATGCCGACAAAGGGGGAAACCCAAATTTTTTAGAGGCTGGAGAAGCTGACGACACCGGACCCGCGCCCTCTGTGGCTACCAGCGCATCACCCACCAAACCCCAGGAGGAGACCGAACCAAAAAATCCCAGAAGACCACTCTAGCGTCATCTCTGGCAGGGATCTGGACAGACGAGTAGCTTTAGGTTTCGGCCAAAGCCACGCGGAAACCTAAATGTTTACGACCCATCCCCAACCCGAAAAACAAGTCCAGAAGTTTTCTTATAGCCCGGCCCAAGGCCACATAAAACCCAGAACCCAGCTTATGCCACGTACGCGTTCTCGAATATTCGGATTTTGAATTTTCAAAATTCAAATTCGAACAAGAGAGAAGCTTCTTACCCTTCAGACAAAAATGCTGGTCCTTGCCCAATGGCTCAAGCGGCGGGGACTCCAACGAGAAGCAATCCACCACTGATCTCGGTTCATCCTCTGCATGCCTTACCATCAGAAGAAGGTCAAGAGCACATTGCTCCTCCGGCGACGCCCTCCAATCGGAATGACGGCCACCCACGATGGGCCCCTTATTCATGGTCGAGACCGAACCAGACCTCAGCACCTCCACAAAGGAAGGCCCCTTCCAAAGAGGAGCCAAACCTAGCCTAACCTCTTCTTCCTTCCCAACTGACTAGACCGACGCAAGCAAGGACCCAAACCCGCAACCTGCTTTGGCAGAGAGATAATCTCTAGCCTTTCTCAGCTCATCCGAGAATTTGAGCCAACCCCACCCTCTACGCCCCTCAGGGATCACAATAAACCCTTTCCGGCCACCCACCCTTTCTCAGCTCGTCCGAGAATTTGATACAAAATTATAACTCATTTCATTATGTATCAAATTGAACTCAATTATAAATTTAACAGTCGCGTTCTTTCTAGCTTAGATGCGTGTGTGCGCGCACGCAAGTCATGTTTGTGTTTTATATTTGAAATGTATAAGCTTGTTAACAAGTAGGTAATGTAATTTTGTAAAATTTATAAAAGATTTTTTATGTATATGATCATCTTTAGGACTACTATTATTCATTGAAAATATTTTTTTTTTATAAGTAATAATTTCATTAAAAAGTGCAAAGGGGCGCAACCCTAGTACACATGAAGTATACAAAAGAGCTCCTAATCAAAGGAGATAAACGAACATGAAAGTAAAAAATCAGCAAATGACATACAACCCGGGCTATGCGCCAGCACCCACAAATATAACATATTAAACACATTTCTACAAAGAGCCCCAACCGTAACCTACACATCCTCAAAAAGCCTAGAATTGCTCTCACGCCACAAGCCCAATAAAACACATAAATGAACCTTCTTCCAATACGGATAGCAGAACCACGACCTAGCAAGGTGCCCCAACCACTCAATAAATCCAAAACACTACTAAGAATAACCCACTTCACCCCAAATAAGCTATAAAAATAACTCCAAACAACCCGTGCCAGGTCACAATATAGAAGAAGGTGATCAACGGATTCTCCATGCTTCTTGCACATAACAAACCACTCTACCACCACAATACCACGCCTACATAAATTGTCATGAGTTAAAATCTTTCCTAAAGCAACTATCCAAACAAAGAACGCCACCCGCTTCGGAGCTTTAACACGCCATATACACTTCCAAAGAAAATAGGCCGCCTCGTAACAAACTAATGCTTTATAAAAAGTCTTCACTTCAAAATTCCTCTTCTTTGAAAGATTCCACACCACCCTATCAACCTCTCCGTGCCAAATCCGAATAGAGTATGACTGTTCATAGAAGCATATCACCATCTCCACCTCCCAATTCTGAGCATAACGCGTAAAGAGTATATTCCAATGAGCCACACCTCCTACTACAGACAAATTATCCACTACCCAAGCATCCGGAAAACGAGCAATAAAGTACAAAGCTGGATAGCACAACTTGAGAGGCTTGTTTCCACAACATAAATCATGCCAAAAGCGAATATGAGACCCCTCACCCACCTCAAAATGCAAGTACTTGGCTATAGTATCCCACCCCCTTCGGATAAACTTCCAAACACTCGCACCATAAGACCCCGTCACCGGTAAAGAACTCCAACCTCCCCTCACACTCCCATACTTCACCTCAATCACTGATCTCCATAAAGCATCACGTTCCTGCGAAAACCTCCATATCCACTTCCCCAATAAGGCTTGGTTAAATTTAATAATATTACGAACTCCCAAACCACCAACCTTGATTGGAGAACAAACCCGATGCCGATTGACTAAATGAAATTTAGTCTCATCCCCCATACCATTCCATAGAAACTCACTTTGAAGCCACTCCAATTTCTTGGCTACACTTACAAGAAAGGGAAACAGAGATAAATAATAAGTAGGAATGATGGACAGTGTACTATGAATCAACGTCACCCTACCACCCTTGGATAAATAAAGCTTTTTCCAACTAGCCAACATTCGCTCAACCTTCTCAATAACCCCATTCCAAATAGAAAGAGATTTAAACGATGCCTCTAACGGCAGACCCAAATATGTCATTGGCAGAGACCCAATTCTACAACATAAAATATGTGCCAAAGACTCCACATCATCCACCTCACCAATAGGGACCAATTCGGATTTTCCTAAATTAATCCTCAACCCTGACACCGCTTCAAAACATAAAAATGTACACCTCAAATTTCGAACATGATCAACTTGTGCCCCACAGAAAATTAATGTATCATCAACAAACAGCAAATGATTCACCACTAAAGCTTCATTATCCCTTACACCCACCGAGAAACCAGACAACAAGCCTTGGAGCATAGACTAATTCAACATCCTACTAAGCGCTTCCATAACCACCACAAACAGCAAAGGAGAAAGAGGATCAACATCAAAAGTTACAGCATTTTTACATGTATTTAATTATTTCCTCGTCATATTATGTTTACAAAATAGGAAAAAAAAATTCACGGGAATACTATTTCTTGTTGACAATCCTTTCGCCATTGCCAACAACACAAAACATCCTCACCCCATGTGACCTACTGTTGTTGTAACTTGTAATTGTATATTAGCTCCTCTCAGAGTTGTAATCAAGAAGTTTCTATTTTTAATATAATTTCAACAATTTCTTTACTGCTTTTCTAAAGAAACAAAACACAAAATGTTTTTTTTTATAGGTAAGTAGATAAATTTATAAAAAGCATAAAGGTGCCCCTAAGCATATAGGAAGTATACAAAAAGGACGCCAAAACATGAAAAAGAAAGAAAAAAGAAAAAACACCTGCAAACCAAAAACATAAGGAAACCCAAACACCCCCAATATGAACCAGCCCACAAAACCCAAAAAGCATTACACCACAGCAAGGGCACTCTTGCCTTTGCCCCGGCTAGAACCAAAACTCCTAGCATCAAAATTAATCGAGCACTCTAAGTTTTTCACCTCTCTACTCCCTTTAAACTTAGGAGTGGAGACTGAAACCTCTTGATGTTGTGCCACATCAATTTGAGCTAATAGATCCAAAAAGCCATTCACATTCCCCTCGTGGGAGACCTCCAGAGTATGAAAACTGAAACCAACATCTATCGCAGCCCCAAGAGAACCATCAACCCCTTCGAAACATCTCCTCTCGAAGATTCACCCACCTTTAAGGAAAACGACAACAGAGAAGGGCCCCCAAGCCTTGGCAAGGCACCAACACCCCTCATCTTCACACCCACAAACTAAGCCGAAGAGAGAGGAGACCCACCAACTCCGCTTGGGAGAAGGAAGCCCCGTCGAAGAAGACTAGTCAAGGGAGACTTACTGACCGTTCCCCCATCAGGCTCCAACCAGGGCTAAGCACCAAAAGGCAAGGCCATTGGAGCATTGATTGCCGTCAAAGCCTCGTCAATCAAAGAAGCATCCAACTGAGCTCCTTTGCCTACCTTCGATTTATGGTAGTATCTCTTGACAGATACCAGAATATAAATATTGATACATACCACTATATAAGCATCTCAACATCATAGTCTATAGCAATATAAAGAATAATCCATGATAGAAATGACTTGGCTAGGGATAACCACCATAAACTCATGGAATGATTTCCAATAAGGAAATAAACTATAGAGGTCCCTAAGATTTAACCTTTTTATCAAATTACTGCTTAAGGTATACTTCATTAAGTGGTGAAGCCATGATTTTGGTTCATTGTGGGCAAGATTAAAAGATAATAGGAAAAAAAAAAATTGATTAAAAATATTAAAGAAGATTACTAACGAAATAAATAAACAATTCAAACAAAATTTAATTATGGTTTAAAACATATAAATATAACTTGTATTTTATCTTTTCACGCCTAGCGTTAATTTATTCAGTTGTCCTCAAAGACTTTCATAATATAAGATCTCTCAGTAGATTTGTTAAATCTACCTCGACACGAGCTCGTTTAGAATTCGACTAGATTTAATGGAATTGTTATTCTCTATAATCTCAAGTAGTTACAATTATATATTCACATACAATTAAATGTAACTCCAACTATGGATTCCTCATGCTTCTTCTCCAAGATGAGGTCAAGGTCTTACAAATACAATTCCAAACAAAATGGGTCACCATTGAACCAATCACCAATTCATTTGTTGTCAACGTTGGTGATCATCTTGCGGTGAGTTTATCAAATTAAGCGTAAATTTTTGCTTTGAATATTGTGGTGCTGAAAATATTCATAATTATGAAATGCAAGTATGCTCACAATAATTTAATTTGATGAATCAATTTTGTCTCAGATCTTAAGCAATGGAAAGTAAAAGACGCGTAAGATGACTTTTCTAGGTAGGCTGGGGTCATTTGGTCAATTTTAAACCTAAGTGATGTGATAAAAAGTTAAACCTCAAGGACCACTCCAGTATTTTTCTCTTGAGTTCAAAGAAATCACGTCTCATAAGTTTGAAACATACACATTGAATTTCATGTGCTTAATCCAAGTAGTGATGATCTTCCAGAACCACAACCATTAGAGCGTCATACCCAAAAGCTTAAATTAGTAGGTGGAAGACCTAACCAGTTCAAAAACCCACAAACCAAGCTCACAGCCCACCAATGTGGAGCTCTTTTGTTTAACACCCCTCACATTCTAGCACTAAAGAAACATAAGAAATCTAGTAAGCCAAACCGGCTCTACTAACCCAACTAAACTGAGACATAAACAAATGGACCAACCACATGGAGTCTACAGACAAAAAAGCAGACTTCAATACCATAGTAAAGCATCCAACCCAAATTATAAGCTAATAGGCATGAGGCACAACTAGTACATAAACTATTAACCAAGCTCCACCCAGCCAATGTGAGACTTTCTTTAACAATTAGCCAAATCTAAATTCATTGGACACTATAAGCAACATAAAACAGCAAAGCAATTGATAAATGAATATGCGTAATTTTTTGATAGGTAATCAAATAAATAGCATTAAAAAGCATCAGGCGCCCCTAAGCATACAGAGTATACAAAAAGGACACCAAAAAAGAAAGAAAACAAAAACAAAAACCCCACCACGGAACCCCAACGCCCACAAAGAGACCTAGCCTACATTACAACCGCATGAGCCCTCTTGCCTTTCTCCCGACTAGAACCAAACTACCCTAGCATCGAAGTAAGACATTTATCCAAAATGGGTTTACAATTGTACCAAACTTATCCCTAGGGTATCAAAAATATCTTAAAAGATCCTTGAGGTAAGACATTTATCCAAAATGGTCCCTGCCATCCGCCAAAGACCATTAGATGCGCGCGTGGATCCATGTCACAACTAATCACCAATTGACACGTTGTATAACTAATGGCTCGGCCTATTGTCAAATTACAGTTTTATCCTCAAATAAATGAAGAAAAAAAATTGCCCCTCACTTGGTGACCTTGAGGCATGGCCGACCCTCAATAGATGAGGGGTAGCCGACCGTGCCCCTGTGAGGGCGATCACCCCTCATCTAGTCAGAGGCAAACCCTCTTTTTTTTTTTATTAACAGGTTGCATCATCCATGCCACATATCAATCAACAATTGGTTGTGGAATGGATCCACGTATAATTCAAATAGCTAAAGGTAGGAACCATTGTAGACAAGTAACTTAGCCCAGAGATCTTTAAGATACTTTTGATACCCCCTAAGGACTAAATAAGTAATTTTTCCTACAAAAAATTCAAAAGGTGAAATAGATGTCCAATTGAACAAATTGGTTGCAAGTACAAATTGACTTGCAATAAAAAAAAAAATTAAAAAAAAAGGAGTCTAATTTACCAAACCACTAGTGGAAAATTAGGAAGGGTTTAACCAAAAGGTATATGCATGAGGTGTTCCATTAAACCAAAGAAGGGGTAGGAAAAGAAAAGAAATACCTTGATTCCCACTATCAATGGCCAACTTGTTAATAAGAGCGGATTTTCCAGCACCAGCAAGACCATAAAGAAGAACAGGCCATTTTTGACTTACTGCCAACACGACCATCTCAAAACTTTTCCTCACAGCTGACGTTATAACAAACAAATTTCCAACCGATTTATCATCCCTGAAGATATAAAAAAAAAAAATTAAAAAAAAAATAAAAAAGAAAAAGAAAACATATTGAATATAAATATGAAAGCCAAAAGAATCATTGTGAAGTAGGTGGAAACACTTCCTAAGATGTTTTAGGTTGAAGCAATGACACATCGCCCAATTTATACTCAAGAAAAACTAAAAACATCAATTTGAAGTGCAAATAAATGCGAGAAAGTTTTTGTAACAGACTGTTTCCTTTGATACGATAAATCCTACCATGTAGCCAGCCGTTTACTCCGAGTTGGCGGCTCAATCTCACGAAGCTGTGAAGAGGAAATTTCCAGAGCTAAAAGGCCAGAAGATTGGAGACAAGTCTCTTCGTTGAAATCAATACTTGTACTGGGAGAACTCAACTTATATCGTTCAGATGAATCGATATACCAGCTAGCCTTCTCCAGTGATGTATCTTGACAAAACTCCTCCCAGCTAAAAATACCAAAAGCAAGATGAATATTTATGACTACAAATTATCTAAATTTTATTTTAAGATCAGCAATTTGCTCAGAGTAAACAAAACCAACCGCAATAAACATGTAAATGCTTCTTCAGTCTCCATACTAAAGGCTGCAGTTGCTCTGCAGCTTGTTTTGAGAACAACTGACAAAATCTGTATCGCACACCATCTAATGTCTGCAATAACAATATCTACATATCCACCACCGCTGCCAAGGTCAAGATTGGCAGACTGCTTTACAAGGTCCATGAAACAGGACCAGTCCCAAAGTTTAGAAAATAATTCTGCATCCACTAGAAGGAGCCGGTAAGATGTCTGAGCAGCACGTAGTATACGAGTTGCAACCTGATCAAACAAAATCAAATCTACATAAAGTTAAAGAAAATATATATATATTACCTGAAATTTATAACGAGAGAAACTAAGAAAACAACAGCATATGCCGCTCAAAATGTGGGGAAAAAATCACTTCGAAAAGAATTTATTAATCTTCTTAATACCATGAAGGAGCTAATAGTCCCACCACCATACCACACATAAGCTGATGTTTAATGAGAAAAGACAACAAACAAAAGCATGAGAGAGAAGTGAATTATTCCAGATGGTCAGAAAACGGGTAATATGCCACTGACTCGTGTGAAAAAAGATACAAGTCTTAAAAGCATCAACTCCAAAGATACGTTTCCTTTTTTTTTTGGATAGGCAAAAAGGTTATTTGAAAACCATGAAGACAGGAAGTATAGAATAGTGCAGCACCCAAAAAGAAACCAAATGGCAAAAACTCTAGCATGAAGACACGCCAATCATAATATCACTCGCACACACAAACACAAACACACCCCATACACAAGCAGATACGCATGTTTGCTGGTATGTTTATTCAAATAAGAACCATAGGCATCAACAAATCTAGCCCCGCTCACACACACCACACATGTATATTTGATTTTTTTGCTCAAATAAGAACCATTGATCTCAAACGATTTCAAAAAATTATAACTATCAATTTTCTAAGTGACTAAACAGAGTGGAAACAGCAAACATGACTGTCAGTCTGTCAGACATGGACTAACCCATTCCTCTCCCCCCCCCAAAAAAAAAAAAAAAATACACACCCAGATATGTATGTTTGCTGGTATGTTTACTCAAATAAGAACCATAGACATCAACAAATCTAGCCCCGCTCACACACCACACATGTATATTTGAGTTTTTTGCTCAAATAAGAACCATTGATCTCAAACAATTTCAGAAAATTGTAACTATCTATAAGTTTATTTGTCAATGTTTAATGGCAAAAGATGCAAAATATCCTCTATTTTCTAAGTGACAAGCAAACCTGACTGTCAGACATGGACTAACCCCCCCCCCCCCCCCCCCCCCCACCACCAATACCAAAAAACTAAACGTTAACATAGGGCGAGCACTATTTCTCGTTGATTGTCCTAATGGCAAGTCAAAGGAGGGGTACTACCAGTAATGTATAGATTTACGAGGTTCCTTACCCAAAAAAAAAAGAGTAACAAGAACATTAAGAAGTGAAATGAAATGGCAAAGAATTAGCAGATCAATATGCTATAATACTAAGTTGAAACTTGAGACCAAGGTATAATCCACAGCATTACAAGCCAATATGTACTCATCCTACGATTTGATAACTATAAACAATGTGATCAAAGTGGAGGAAGATAGATTCTTCCCCGCTGCTCCCTCCTTGCCTAACAGGAAACCCTTTCATGTAATTTGACAAAAAAAAAAAAACATGCACTATCAATTCAAAGAAAGATACACAAGATTGGAATCACAAAACTATCCTACAGGAAGCTCATAAGAGATGGCATGAATAGTGATGCATATATGTCCCAACCCCTTCCCCGCCCAAATTATTTCACATGCATGTTTGATTCACCGAGTGAGAGAGAGAAATTCTGAAAAGATTATCAACACTGGTTCCTCTGAAAAAGTTCAATTAGAAATCATTCACATACCTTACCACGGAGGTCAGAAATTTTTCCTCCCATCGAAATGCGTTCAAAAGGAGATGGAGCAAATTTGAAATAATTTAATATAGGCCTGCATGAAACAATCAAGACATATCTTAAGCATATAAGCATGACAGTTAAACTCGTCCAGCTAAGTTCCAATAAGAACCCTTGTGGCACACCCAATAGTATTCAGCAATCAAGGGAGGACATTGATATAAATGCGTCCATAGGAAACATCAAACTGACAGGAAATGGTGTCGCTTAATGCATTCACAACGCATGACCTAACATTATCAAACTCATAACACGAACTCTACAATATAATAAGACACTGCTGGTCCCATATCCCATGCAAAATTTCACTTTTCCAAACAGTACGATCCACTAAGATACTTAGCCATAAAAGGAAGAGAAAAAATCATTAAAGTCCAATGGTTAAAAAATGACATAAACAAGGAGAAAACAAGCCACTTACAAATAGAATTGGAAATCAATGATAACATAAACCAAAGGTAGAACCTCGCGTGAGCACATCAGCTTACCCCAATAAAAAAGGAGCCAAATCAAGGGTGCGACATGCCGCCAAACAAGCAAGCTCATGAAGATCAAGACCCTTCCCACCTCGATTGTAGAGCTCAATTACACAGGCAACATCATTGAAAAAATTTCCTTCTTCAGCCTCTGCTAATGTATCATCCGAATTGGATCTTAAATTGGGCACAATCCGAAGCAAGGCCACAGCTTTGTCAACGATCTTTCGGGCTATAGGCCGAAAACACCCCATCAAAGGAATAGTATAGTTTGGGTGCAGAAATACCTCTGCCAACACTTTCACCACCTCCTCTTCTGTCAACATATGTCCCTGCATAAACCCAAACCCAAATATTTAAATTTTGGGGGAGAAAAAAAAAACCTTGAAACTGATATATTCAATTTGCTGCCTATCGGTCGCTCTGAAACTAAATTTACTCTTCCCTAAAACTAAACTTAGTCATATACCAATTTTTGCCCATGCCAATCCGACCTTTCATCATCTTTATCTTTCTTACCAAACACAACTTCAGAACCCACAAAGAACAAAAGCAAAATTTTGCAAGAGTCATTCAAATTTTCTCAGAAACCAAACAAAGAGAATACCTTTTTAGCGAGTGAATCAAACTTTGGAAAAGATAGAAGCTTTGGGCAACGAGCAAGAAACCTTTCGAGTGCAGATTTGACACTAAAACTCCCATCCATGGTCATCTCTTCTATGGCTGGCATACAAGTTCTATAAGGAAAAGGAAATGACAGCAACACTGCACTACTTGTTGAATATATATATATATATAGAGAGAGAGAGAGAGATATATATAGATATTCGATTGTAGTAAAGATAGGTATTGACGAAAAATTTACAACCCAAAAGCGATTAAACGCTAGTCTTCTGGTTCTCAGGCTGACGAGAATGGGATGTATGTTTCCAGGGTTTTCTCTAGGGTTTTAGGGGTTTAGTGGGTTCATGCATATTTATATTTATATTTATATTTGACTGGACCAGCCACGTCAGCCCATTTAGAAAGAAAAAAAAAAAAAAAAACTAACAATAACAAACTATTTCGAAAGAGAGAGAGCCAGAGGTCTTCTTTCTTCCGTCGTCCTGCTAGCTCAAATCTCCTGCTCTATGTATGCTATACCTGAAATCACTATCGAAAAAGGGCTCTCTTTCTTTGGTCTTGAACTCGCTCCCCGCTCGAGAACTACGGGAAGGTCCCTCCATGAATCGGATTTGGAAAAGGATGCGTACCAGGAGCGGTTTCTGGACCAGCCGTTGTTTGCTTTGAAACCATTGCTCGCCTGATCCTGCGACTTTTGGAATCTACCTTTGAGCGCCTGAATCACTTCAACAAGAAGAGGCAAAATCCACTAGTTGGGCTGTCTTCGAGCAAGCTCAGTTTCATCGCGAGTGAGAGAGGAATTGAGCCTTTTTACCATGGGTGGCTTAGGCATCCTAGTTAGCTTTCCATTCCAAATTTTTCATCATAATTTGGTAAAAAATTCAAAAAAGACTACTTCAACAAACTCTTTAAAACTTCTCTATTTTAGCTCTTGTCAAAATTTCACACCAAATTTGGCTTACAAATTTCATGAGTTATTAAATATTTAATCATTTATCTCCCATTTCACTTTACTTTTCACTTTTCCTTTCTCCTCATATTTTTTTTTAAGAGGTCTTGTAATATCATTGAAATGTTGACAATACAACACCCGACAAACATGCTAGGTACAACTCAAACCATACTCTAGTCTGCTATGAAGAGACAGCAAACTTTGCAAAAGAATGTGCAACCGTATTGCTTTCTCGCCTAACATGAGTAATATTCCAAGAACGGAAACCTCTAAACAATCTTCTAGCATCCATAATTAAATTGCCATATTTACCATATTCATCGTCCATACGTCCCAAGGCAATAGTGATCTCAAGCGCGTCTCCCTCCAGAAAAAATCTATTGTAAATTCAGTAACTTACCAAACTCAAGTGCTTAATGTGCCCCATAAGCTTCCCCAATTGTTGAATCAAAAATATGGTGTTGAACTGAGCACATAGACGCCACTACTTGACCTTCTGAATCTCGAGCTATTACTCCCACTCCCATCAAATGCTTTCCACGGACTAAAGTCGAATCCCAATTTAATTTAATAATTCCTAAAGGCAGACGTATCCACTGGGTAGGAGATGAGATAGGACGTGAAATTGCGACCGAGGGGGAATTAAACTTTCTGAAATCATCAAGACATTCTTTCGCACATTTCACCGAATTGTTGGGGGGGTACTAGCTCACCTTCAAAATTCAAATACCTTCTTGTTCCGTCTGAACCATACTCTCTAGGCCACCATTACTAGCAACTCAAGTTCCTCCTTCATCAACCTAGAACTCAAAAACCCAAATAATGCCAGAAAACCTCCCTCCCTTACACTACATTTTTGTTCCCGAGCAGTACATTCAGCCCAAATCGCCTGTGTAGCTGTGCAATTCCAAATAGCGTGAACTATTGTTTCAACCTCCAATCCACACATTAGACAAAAAGGATCCTCAACTACACGACGCCGACAAAGATTAACTTTAGTTGGCAGTGATGAGTGCCAAATATTGTGTATTTAGACCCCTTGATCTACATTAATTAGACATTTAGCCTTGTTATTTTCTGATGCTTTGGTTAGTTTTTGTGTTTTTATGTTTTGTAGGTCAATAAGTGAGGAATGGCAAAATTCATGTGGAATTGCTTGGAAAATTCGGAAGTTCTGAAGAACTCGATCGATCGAAACTCAAATTCGATCGATCGAATTTTGCCCGAAGTCGATCGATCGAAATTTCCCATAACTTACTTTTGCAGAAGCGCGCCAGAACACCTAATCAGGAGTTTCTCCATGACAAAAAGCAGTTCTCCCTCTGATTTTCACAGCAGAACACGCTGGTTTTGTGACCTTGGTTGTCTTTAGCAAGAGAGGAACCCTAGAAGGGGTTAGAGGAGTCATTTTACATGGGTTTCTAGCCCTAATTTCCTTCTATAAAAGCCACAGTCATGCCTCCTTGTTGAGAGAGTTTAGAGAGCAGTAGCTATGATTAATTTCGTGATTTTGTAGTTGATTTCAGTAGCTCTTTTCTTTAGACATTTGTCTTTGTAAAGCTTTTCTTCTATTTTCATGTTTGTTCTTCATTTTCTTGTGGTGTTCTTAGTCATGGAAGGCTAGTAACCTCAACTAAGGTTGAGGATGAAACATTTACATTGATGACACTCACACTCTTGTTATACTACTTGCACATTTAATAATATATCATATTTGTTGTCCAAATTCCATTTATTTAATGCTTTATCTTTTGCAATGAATATGGTTGGTGGTAGATATAGGACATTTAATGTGTTTCAACCGATGGATACATTGTTTTATTGGTTTGAATGATGATATCCATTGTGATTTGTTCACTGAATGGATACATTTGATGATTTGATTTCAAATGGGTACTCTTTGTGATTTATCTTTGAGTTGGATTCATTTAATGGTTCTAGAGTTTGAGGTTAAGAAATTTGAATGACATCCAAAGCTTAGTGTTCTTTGGGTGTTCAAGTGGAAACTAAGAGTGTGAATTGTTGGATTTGGTTTGGTAGATTCCTTAGCCTTAGTTCCTTTTAATTTGCATATTTCATTTCATATCTTTTATTTAGTCTTTTGTTCTTGAATCAACTCTCAAACCTTTGGAACTAGGTTAAAATGAGGTTGATTAAACAAGACACCAACATTTGACCATTTCCCTGTGGATTCGACCTCGCATTTGCACACACTATATTACAAACGATTCGTGCGCTTGCGAGTACTTATTAAAACTCACAACAGGCAGTATCTCGTTGCAAGCTCTCCATATAAAAAGAATGGTTGTCCGTGGGATTTGAAGCTGCCAAAGGGAATTTTACAGAGGTGTATTTATGCCCGAATCTAAACTGCTACCAGTGAGACTCTTTCGACGATCAATTTCCATGTGGTATGCACTTCTGACCGCAAACTGCCCATTAGTAGTATCTCCCCAAATCAACCTATCATGCATGGTTCTTGGACTGATAGCAATATTGCATATATGTTCAACAATATCGGGTGGAAACAGTTGCTCAATGAGAGGTATGTTCCACCAATTACTATCCATGTTGATCAATTCACTTATTGTTGCTGTTGGTTGTATCTCTTGTGAATGAACCTGAATTTCATGTGAATGGGTAGTAGGAATCCACTTATCCCCCAAAATCTTGATATTTAAACCATCTCCAATTCTCCATAAAAACCCCTCCTTGAGCAAAGGTTTAGAACCTCACATACTTCTCCATGCATAAGAAGGTCTAGTGCCCAAATTAAAACTCAAAAAATCCCCCTTTGGAAAATACTTTTCCTGAAATACTTTGGCTGCCAGAGTTGTTGAAAACTTTGTTAGTCTCCAACCTTGTTTTGTAAGAAGAGTCGTATTAAAACTTTCCAAGTCTTGATACCCCAAACCTCCAACCGATTTCTTCCTTCTTAATCCACTCCAAGACATCCATGGAATCTTAGAATGATTATCCTTAAAACCCCACCAAAATTTCCCCATCATCGAGTTTTTCTCTCGACAAAGAGTCTTTGAAAGCCGAAAGACACTCATAGTATAAGTTAGTATTGCCTGAATGACAGATTTTAGAAGAATTTCCTTCCCAGCATGAGAACGAAATTTCTCATTCCATCCATTAATCTGATTCCATATACGACCCTTAATACCATTAAAAGTTGAAACTCGGGATCTCCCTATTAAAGCAGGGAGACCCAAATACTTTTCATAATGAGAGGTAGAACTAACACCCGTACCTTGTACAAGAATTGCTCTATCTTGTGGAGAGGTATTTTGACCGAAAAATAGTGTTGTCTTTTTGCGATTCAGCTGCTGTCCCGATGCTACTTCATAAGTACCAAGTAACATGTGAATATGTTCCCATTCTCATAGATTAGTATGACAAAAAAGTAAGCTATCATCCACAAATAGTAGATGGTTAATCCGAATCCCACCTCTAACAATTGGAACTCCTTTGATAGCTCATTCCCTTATTGAATTCTACAACATTGAGCTCATTACCTCCGCACATATTATAAAAAAATAAAGGGAGAGGGGATCACCTTGACGAATACCACGAGTAGGAACTATGTGACCATGTGGTTGTCCATTGATGAGAATAGAATAGGTTACAATTCTAACACAAGACATCATAAGATCAACCCATCGGTTTGCAAAACCTAACTTTCTCATCATTGCATCCAAGAAATCCCACTCAAGCCTATCATAGGCCTTACTCATATTAAGTTTCATCGCCATAAATCCCTCACGTCCCTTCAGCCGAGTATCCATAATGTGTAATGTTTCAAACGCCACCAAAATATTATCCGTGATTAATCTACCCGGTATGAAGGCACTTTGTTATTGAGAGACAATGGAAGGCAACACAGTTTTCAGCCGGTTAGCAATAGCTTTTGAAATTATCTTATATATCATGTTACAAAGACTAATTGGCTGAAATTCAATCACTAGGGATGGGGCAACCACCTTAGTTACTAAACAGATATTAGTAAAATTGAGGTCAGTATCAAATGACCCCCCATTAAGAACATAAAGAGTAGCCCGTGACACCTCCTTCCCTACTACTTCCCAAGATTTTTGGTCAAAGTCCACTGAAAAACCATCCAGTCCCAGTGATTTGAGAGGATGCATTTGGAAGAGAGCACATCAGACCTCATCCTCAATAAAAGGCCGTGATAGTCTTTGGTTCACTGAATTAGAAACCCTACACTCTATAGAATTCATGCAGCCTTCAATACCTACTGGATTAGAAGAAGAAAATAGCATTTTGTAATAGTCAAGGAATAACTTACTAATATCCCCTTCCTTCCTCCACACCCGACCATTTCCATTAGTAATCCTACGAATGGGTATTGATCTTTCTTCGATGATTAGCCCAAGAATGAAATAATTGAGTATTACGGTCCCCATTTTGGTACCAATTCTGTTTTGCTCTTTGTTTTCAATGCACATCCTCATTTGCTAAGAGCTCATCAATCTTTATTTAAAGAGATTTGATAACTGGATGTAAAGATGGCAGAGCACGACTTTGAAGATAAATGAGCTGTTGTTTTTTCTCTCCTTATTTGTTAGGAAAACCAAGAAAAAAATTAATATTTAGTTGAAATAGAGAAATATTTGGAAAGTTTGATGTAGGAAGTTTGTTAAAAGTAGTAGTTAAAATAACAAAAGTATATTTTTTAGCTAAATTTTTCTAACTAATTATATAATAAATTTATAATTTTTTTAAAAAAATTAGGGCTCAAAAAAGTATTTTAAGGCTCTAATATGCTAAAAAGTTAATAAAATACTATTTAATTAAGGCCCGCACTTAATAATTATACAATAAAAATTATTTCAAAAACAAATTTTAAGACTCTAATATGATAAAAATTTAATAAATAGTTTCTAACTAAAGTCTTCAATCATGGTAAAATTAATTACAAATTAAAATCTCATTATTAACATTCAGAAAAAACATCCATAAATTCTTGAAAAGTTTTACTTATTTACTATTTTTAAAAGCCCCATTTTTACATTCATGAAATTAGTTTAACATGCTTGATTTTTTTACCAACGTTTATTTGAATTAAATGTTTAGAAAAATATAAAAAGTCTTCAAAGTGCATAAATTATCATTGTTTGCGTTGTGAATAATAGATAGAATTACACATTCGGTGAGTCTTCAATGTCCAACAATTTTTTTCGCATTATGTTCTATTACACTCAATCTTTATATTTAACTTATTTCTATTTTTCTCTTTATTTTTCTTTAAATCTTATTATTTCATGTCTTTGAATGAAGTGATAAATCATTCTATATCTAATAGGTTATTAAAAAAAAGTTTTAAAATACATTTTACAAATATAAGAAAGTGTTCTAATTGACATATTAAATAGAAAAATATAATAGAAATATCAAAATAAATTTAATTTAATTAATATTTAAATATAAGAAAATAATCTCACTAAAACTTATCACCTTAGGCCTCAAAATTTATCGATCCGACCCTACTTTTTACAAACTTCTTTTAGGAGGAGAGCACTGGTTAACTTTTAACGGCAAACACAATTATTGCCTTCAGAATACTTTGGTTGGCTAAGGAGAAAACATGCTGGCATACCATATGAATGTTGGAAACTCTTTGATGACATTTTCCTTTGAGTGCGCAATTCTTTAGTTGTGCCTGTTTGGTACCGAGCTCTCACGAGAATTCACCACCTCATCTCACGTATCATAGTAACGTCTGCAGATCAATTAGTCCAAGCAGATGTGCTAACCTAGAATCAGTAATGGATGCCGGGGTGGGCTGGGAAAGAATAGCATATGAGAATCGAGGCCCGGCTCGATATATTTTGAGGCCTAAGGCAACAAGGTTAAGTGAGGCCTTTTTAAAAACAAAACAAATATATATATATAAATAATTTTTTTCACTTTTTGGGATGGAAAATTGTTGTCTTTTTAAATTTTGATTAGAATTTTGGTTGTTCAATGCTCATCACAAGGCCCAAAAAAATCTCTACCCACAACATAATTGAATATTGTTATTATTTTTATTCTCTTCATTATTTTCAAGAATAGAACGTTTAAAGTATGAAAAATGATTTTATTTAAGAATGTCTTTAATATTATTTTATTCTCTTATTAATACTATCGTTTTTTTTAAGACTTATTTCAAGAATTGAATGTTGGAGATTTAAATGATATTAATGCATTTTTAATTACTTATTACTATAATTAGGGCCTTAATTAAAGAATGTTAGCTATAATTAAACCTTCAAATAGTTTTTCATAAATATTTTTTTTATTAATACTTATTAATTGGGGGGCTTTGGCGACTGCCCTTTTTTTCTTTTCTTTTCTTTTCTTTTTTTTTTTTTTTTTTTTTTTTTTTTCTATATAGAGATGATTCGAGCAAAGGCCAGGGCGATTAGAACTATTTCATATTGATCGGAGGAAAGAGAAGTTGTCGGTGGTTCCGAGTTGGGAGCGAGAAGTATAGGCAATACCTTCAATTGACTTTAGGAAGAGGAGGAATTGAGAGAGATGGGAATAAAGAGCTGGAGGGGTACGATAGAGGCTCAGTTGGGCTTCAAAGAGTAGGTGCAATGGAGCTTCTGAGACTAGAGGTTTTTGTGGAGACGTGAATGTCACTAATTCTTCTTTCCTGTCTTCATCCGAAATACACACTTTGGTAATTGAGTAGTTCAATAATTTTTTTGCCACATCAGTTATAACACCTCAGTAATAATAATAATAATGATAATAATTAAAATGTTATAACTACTTATATATATATATATATATATATATATATTTAGAAGGTGTTATTAAAAGGAGATTAATTTTTTTATAAAAAAAAAAAAAAAAAAAAATCTGGCTGTTTTAAGGGACGCGTGGCAGGTTGATAACTTTATTTTTTTGTATGGTTGTGCTTAATCTGCGTAAACCGCACGTAATAAACTTCTTCTTCTCCAAGTAACCTTCCACCGGTCTTCTAGCTTAAAAGGCTGTGATTATTTTTTTTCTTCTTCACGTCTTCCATTGGCTGAACTGAGAGGCTAATAATCAGAGCAAATTCATCAGGTATTTCTCTTAAGTTTCTAGTGCAAAATCTTTTGTTTTCTAGCTCTTTAATGTTTTTGGCATATTTATATTATTATTTCTTTTATTTTTCCTGTTTTCTTTCTCTTCTCTCAATACCGTGCGTGTAACGCCCCCAAACCGCTAAGGGTTAGGTTCGTCCATTTTCATACACCAAACTGCAAATATTCGTAAGGTCTGCCAACAACCTAGCTAATATGCTGAATTTAATAACAAAAATAATAAAGATTTTAAAACTCAGAGCTTTAATAAATGCGGAAACAGTTATTTCGAAATGAACAATTATGTTTGATTCAATAATTAAAAATCTAAAGAAAAACTAAATTTATTGTGCAAGTGTATTTTAATTAAAAATCTAGCAACGTCCTAATGCTAGCCTAGATCCCATCCCGGCCGCCTAGGTCTCTCTGCTCATAACCTGAAAACAAAACAAAATAAGGGGTGAGCGAAAAATGCTCAGTAAGGTAACCCTCAACCATAAAACGGTTGAATTAACTTCATTTTCTTTAAAACAATTATTAAAATACACTTGAAATCTAAATTTCTAGAATACAAATAATAAAAAATTCGGCATTTTACTTAACACATAAAATTATTGGTTGATAAATAAATTTCTCATATGTAGGGCCCATGTACACTATTACGCCCTGTGTACTAGGGTTGCGCGGTCTACTGCGACCTCAGGCAGGTAAACTGTGGCCACAAGCCCTGCCCCGTCAGCTAATTAATTGAAGTGCACTTAGCATGACATAGGGATGGATCCGCTTTCTCTAAGTCCTTGAGCGGTTGCGCTTCCATCCAAGCAACGGTACCGAGCTTAATCTCTGCAAATCTCTGTTAATATATCTGGGGCCAAAATAATAGTCTCCTTCACACACGTGCCTCATTTATAAAAATCTCATTCTCATAAATTATTCTTATTCCTTTGATAACTCTTGAGGCAACGTGTGGGAGGGTTTTTACTCTCCTTTTCTCATTAATTTAAAAAAAAAACTGTAACTTCCCGTCTCGGGAACCAACTATACACAATATACGAATCATTAGAAAAATCCTTTATAACCAAAGCTTCTTTCAAAACAGTGATTTCAAGATTAACATTTCTACCAACAATTTTCATCTCAAAACTATTTTTAAAATAGTTCTTCATGCATCAATATAATTTGAAATACGGAACAAGAACAATTAATTTCAAATATGCTAATAAAATGATAAAGAAATATGATTTAAAACAATTTGAGAAGGGGTAGAGGATCCCTTACCTCTCTGATTGCAATAAGTTGCTGGACTATCTCGATTGCTAACTAGTCACTTGGTACAGGTTTAAATAAATAAATACCTCGTGCTAGTCACTAAACTACACACTAACACCACTAGGATTTGTCTTGCTAACCTACTGAGAATGGATTCCCTAGGTATGTTTAACAACATTAATTCTTCCAATAATAATTAAATCATTAAATAAGTAATAACACATTTTCTTTTATTGACATTAGAAATATGACTCCATAAAGGTAATTGTCATCAGAAATATTTTATTTTATAATTATAGAGTTTAATAAATTCCGATATCACAAACTATACCCTTAAGTAAAATAATTTATAAAAATGATCCATGATTTTTAAGGAATTTACAAGAAGATTTGAATGTTTACATTAAACTACTTTGTACCAAAAATAGAATTTTTTTAGGACTATACATCTCTTTGTGAAAGAATTTAGGGCAAACCCAAATTTGTACATAAAAATAAAAAGAAAAGAAATAAAACAAAATAGACAACAATTTATCGATTCCCCAAAATAGCCACTGGCTGAATTGAAAAGTGAGAGGATTTCATAATCCAAAAATTCTGAATTGAGTTCGGCCAAGACAAAGAGAAGAAAAAAAAATATATATATCTATATACCTCTCGGTGGTATTAGAAAAAGGAAAGAATAGGGGGAAAAAAAAAAAACAAAAGAAAAGGAAGACAATACACATATGACGTTGGGATTTGGAGAAGACAAAGGAGAGAGAAAAAAAGACAAAAGTCTTGGCTGTATATTAAGTAGAAAGGCAAAACAACAAGGCCATGAAAAGAATAGTCAACAACAAAACTAGAAAAAGAAAAATAAAAAGAAAGAAAAGAAAACAATATAGCTAGTCCTAAAGACTTGTGATAACTGCACCAAACTGAGAAGACAATGCCACCAAACGTCAATTCTGCTACGGTAGTCAGCAAAGAGAAGAAAGAAGAAGAAAGAAAAAAAAAAGAAAGACGTATGTTACGTTGGTACAGCAGAAAAGAAAAGAACAGAAATATGAAGAATATGTATATACCTGCCGGTAAAAGTGAAGGAAACAAAAATTTCTTGTACGCACAATGCACGGGAGAGGAGGCTTGAAAACTCTTCTGAGATGAGAGAAGAGAGTGACGGCTAAAAGATTTATTTATAGGAGTAGGGTTTCAATCTTTGGCTGCTAGGGTTTTATATACTAAAACAGGTGTTCTAATAAGAATAAAATTGCATAAAAATATAAGATCTGGTCCTCATATTTTTTTTTTATAAATATTAAATATAAAAGTGGAACTTAAATTGATATAAATTTATTAAATTTAAAAGCAGGTGTTTTAATAAAACATAGAAGCAGTTATTTAATAATAAGAAATAAAATTTTCATATGTAAAAAAAATCAAGTGTTTATTATTCCCGTCTAGTTATCCATTCTCATAGGTCGTAAAGACTATTCTACCCTCGAAAGGGGGTCGGGGTTATTACAGTGCGTGTCCCAGACTTCATTTTCAATTTATTTTTCTTTCCTTTCTTCTTCTTTTCCTTCCTCTTTTCTTCTTCCTTCTCTGCTTGTTCTTCTTCATTTCCTCCTTGCACTAACTGAGAGGGAGACGTGTGTGAGTTGAGGTTGACCGAGTAAGGAAGGGGAGAAAGAACTGGGGACCCAGCCGGTGGGTTGACCACCGGACTGGGCGGACGACGCCGTCGGACCGGCAGGCCACGGCTTCGCGGCGGCGACGTCCCTGGTGGGCTTTTTCCGGCGATTTTGCAGGTACCCATATCGTAGGAAGTCAAATTTATCCATGGGAAAGTGAAATCCTAGCTCTTTTATCTTTTGGGTAGATTTTCGAAATGATTTTGGGAGTGAATTCTTTGGGTTAAACCGTTTGAGTGGTAGGAAATTTCTAAGTTGTTAAGAGAAAATTTTGGTTTGGTTTGAGATGGGCTGTGTGCCGTGAAGTGGGATATTGATGATTTTGTGGTATTTTTGTTGGTTGGGTTTTGATGAATGGAGGTGTGGACTGGGTGATGTGGTTTGTTATGAGTGGAGTGTGGGGTTATTGTTGATGAAGGGCTGATTGTGAGGGTGTTTTTGGATTCCCTGTTGTTTTGGTGGTTCTAGCCATGTAGATTTTTGATCTTGGTGTGTTTTGTTTGTGTTAGTGCTAGCTAACTCTATGTTTGGTGTGTATTTGGGAAGACCCGTGAGTTTGGGGTTGAATTTGTAGAGTTTTGAGACTTAAGTTTTATTAGTTTATTTATCTCAAGGTTTGGTATTTTTCTGGATTAATTGTGGGATTATTTTGGTTAATTAGATCGAATAAGGTTTTTTTTAAAGAAAAGGTATAAATAAAATGATAGTGTAAGTATAAGCTCTAATTTAGATTTTAAGATTTATTATTAACTGCTATAAACGGTTACCTAAACTTCAGAATATCCTCTAAAAATTCACCATTGTGTTTTGTTTAGGAAAAAGCTCAATCTTGTTGTTAAGAGCAAATCCAGGTAAGGGGATACAACACCGAAAAACCCCCAACAAGATTTTACTACAAATCTTTTGAGAAAAGTGTTGGAAAATTTTACGAGACATTTACTCATGTGAATTTAATTATATCAATGTTAAGCTTTATTTACTTATGTGTTATTATTCATGCAATTTTGTGCATAAATTTACAGTTATGATTAAGAGCATTTTAAAAGTTATGGATTATATATACTTACAGCTATGAGAAAGAACAATTCAAAGATTTGATAATAGAGTATTCTAAAGTTTATGATTTACATAGTTTTGAATGAAAAAGAGGATCTAAAGTTTAAAGTCTGCACATGACTATAGTTATAAAAACAGCTCTTACAGTTTTAAAGTAAAGTATACAGTTATAGCAGAGCCTACAGTATTATAGAAAACGTTTATGTGCAGTAATTGTTTAAATCCTAAGGCACTACTACAGTTAAGATCGATACCATATAGGGTAGCAAGGCAAGCATACCAAAATACAGTGTGTGCTACCGGCCGGGGTTGGCCTTCACCTAGGGAAGATCCCCAACCCGGCGACTCTTCTCTGTGACGACAGGCTGAGTCTATAGGTCCATTGGACAAAGCCAACGTGCGCCGCTCACGGGAATTAGCGGTGTAGAGTCTATAAAAGGTTAAAGCACAGCTACAGTTTTAAAAGAAAATAGATGAATTTACTTGATCATACCTCATGTTATTATTCATGTTTCTTGTTCATCTATTTTAAGTGTGGTTAATTATACTTATGAATTCAGTTTTAATTGTTCATTCAGTTATTTTGTATAAACTGTCTTTATGCATAATTGATGATTTTATAACATGTTTTATTTTCCTGGTGTTGATATTTCCTTACTGAGTTGTCGAACTCACCCCTTTTCCTTATAACCTTTTTCAGATGAAGGTTTATATATTAGTCATGAGGGGAGGAGTACCAGTAGGACTCCTGGTTGTCAGTGATCCACAGATCTGCCCCATCCGTGGGCAACCTGGACTTACTGTTCTGTGGACTAGCTGAAGATGTAGATTTTTGTAAATAGTAGCAGTTTTAGTACCTGGGGACTCCTTCGTGGACAAGGACTATAGAGTGTAATATATATTATTCCTTTTTGGTTGTGGCCTTTATATCACATTTACGGTGTTTACTATGTTTATTATTTTAATAATAAACATATACGGTATTATGGATATTTCTATTAATTTAGATTACCGTAAATATGGAATCGGTATTATGGTTATTTCTATTAATTTAGATTACCGTAAATATGGAATCGGTTAATTGATTTTAAAATCAATTAATGATATTGTTTCCTTGATGGAAGGAAACAAATATGGTGTTTACCATTTTTTAGGGTCCCTAACCTAGCCCATAAATAGAGTGCCTGTGTACACCATCAGTACAGCCATCAAGCAATAGGCATAGGTTAGAAGACACTCATATTTTTGTTCCTAGAAGTTCTGAAGAAGTGCTTGAGCAACAATGGCCGGAGGTATGCCTAAAACTCTTCTATGTTCTTATTATTTCCGCTGCACATGTTAGGTGAAAATAATTTGTGTTTAATTATTTTCTAACATGTGGTATCAAAGCCAGCCTCTGTGCTATTTTGCTTAGCATATAATTTTATGCGTTATCAATATTGAATCAAGTTTATTTTATTTGTTACTGTCCATCATTTTTGTTTACACACTATTGCAATATTTTGATTCTAAATTGCAATATTGAGTATTGCTTTTGTCTATATACTGTGATGAAACGCATGGTTTTAATCTGTAATTTACTGTTCATCATTAAAAAATGACTGTTTTGCCCCTGCCTGGAAACCAAGCTAGAAACCCCTCTGGTTTGCCGTTCGAGTGCCCCTACAGAAAAAGCGGCGACCCTTGGGCCGCCGTTCTGGTACCACAAGTAGCGGCCTTTCTGCAGTAAAACAGCGACCCTTGGGTCGCCGTTCTGGCACCACAAGCAGCGGCCGAAAGGCCGCTGCTTCTGCAGTGAACGGCGATCCTTGGGTCGCCGTTCTAGCACCCAAGCAGCGGCCCCTTGGCCGCTGCTTCTGCGTAAACGGCTACCCTTGGGTCGCCGTTCCGGTACCACAAGCAGCGGCCGAAAGGCCGCTGCTTCTGCTTCGGCCGCTGCTTCTGCAGTAAACGACGACCCTTGGGTCGCCGTTCCAGCACCCAAGCAGCGGCTCCTTGGCCGCTGCCTCTGCGGTAAACGGCGACCCTTGGGTCGCCGTTTCAGCATTCTAAGCAACGGCCGAAAGGCCGCTGCTTGTGCAGTGAACGGCGACCCAAAGGTCGCCGTTCCCGCTGTCCCAGACAGCAGCGGCCCTTTGGCCGCTGCTTCTCCATTTCACGGCGACCCACAAGGGTCGCCGTGGTTGTCAGGGCGGCGGCAAGGGTGGTGGCTAGGGTTTCTAGGGTTTCAACCCAAAAGAATATGACAGGTCGGCTCGGATCGGGTTATTATTTGGTTAGGGTTTAAAACCCAACCCCACATCAAGTGGGTCCAATCCAGAACCCAACCTGACACGGGTCAGCCCAATCCAGAACTGGGCCTGTTCAATAAAAAAAAAAAAAAAAAAGGAGGGACTAAGGCCTTATGGGCTTTAGAGCTTGGGTTCACTAAAGGGCTTAAGGCTACATGATGAACCATTGGGCTATATGTTTATTGTGTCTTTTTAATGCAATATTATTTACCTTAAGGTTTAAATTATTGTGTATTGAAATAATTTGTTTATTTAATACATAATTGTATATTTATAAATTGGTTGATGCCTAGACCTAAGGGATAATTAGAAAAACCTAATATGTTAGTGTGGGTTTATGGCGCTATCTAAGAATGCAATGTCGGGGAAAGTTCTGGCAAGGAAAGTCTTGGGTTTTAAGTGTGTCCGGTGTGACCCCCCTCACTTTCCTGGGAGCTCATCTGCTTGCACCTTGGAGAATGCTCTTTACCTCATTTACGTGTTGGTTTGTTTTATTCCTAGGGTCATTTGTGGGCATCTATAAAGTTATTAGATATTAATGAAGTCGCAATTATTATGATAATTTGAGAGAGCCAAAGTATCTCAATTTTGAATAATAATTGCATCAAGTTTAATTATATGAACTTCATATGGAAAAATTAACATCGTATTGTAATTAACTCATAAATTTAATTACCTATCCCCAAAGGGAAGTTTTTATTTTTATGACTTAATTAGAATAAGATAATAAATTTAGTATTAAAAGTAAAAATTATCTCGGTTGCCCAAAGGTACGGGGAATTTTTATTTATTAATATTTAAATTTATTGGTCTTATTAATAAGGAGTAAATTTCATGCGTGATGCAACCTTTGCCCAAAGGTAGGTTGAAATTTACTATTTAAATTAGCATTGGCTGATTTAAATTAAAGTCGCTTCATAGCACTTAAGTAGTTTTGTTTTTCCCTTAGTTCTTGCAGCTATACCTGCTGGATTATTTGATGGTACTTTTCATGTTCCGAAACTTAATGGTAATAATTTTACTGAATGGAAAGAGAACTTGCTCTTTACATTAGGGTGTTTGGAATTAGACATGGCACTCCGGACGGATGAACCACCCGCTTTAACGGATACCAGTACTGCACTAGAGATGGCTAAACATGAAAGGTGGGAGCGATCCAATCGCCTCAGCTTAATGTTTATGCAATCTCACATTGCCAAAGGCATTAGGGGTTCTATCCCTGAATGTTCTAAGGCTAAGGATTTTTTGAAAGCCGTTGAAGCACAGTTTGTGAGTTCAACTAAAGCCATGGCCAGCACTCTAATGAAGAGACTATCAAGTCAAGCCTTCGACAGTTCCAAAGGTGTGCGTGAGCACATCATGGAAATGAGGGATATAGCAGCTCAATTAAAGTCCCTTGAGGTTGAGATTTCCGAATCCTTCTTGGTCCATTTGGTTCTCAACTCTCTGCCTCCTCAGTATGGTCCCTTTAAGATTTCATACAACACACATAAGGATAACTGGTCAATTAATGAACTCTTGACCATGTGTGTTCAAGAGGAAGAGAGATTGAAACACGAGAAACCAGAAAGTGTTCACTTGGTTACTCGTACTAAGGCAAAGACTAAGAAAGGCAAGGCTGCCCACCACTCCAAGAAAGGAAACAAGATGTCACTCAAAGGCAATAAGGATGCTTGTTTCTTTTGCAAGAAGGAGGGGCACATGAAGAAAGAATGCCAGAAATACATTAAATGGCTGGAAAAGAAAGGTAATCTCATCTCTTTTGTATGTCATGAATCTTTTTTTGTTGAGGCTCCTTGCAATACATGGTGGATTGATTCTGGTTCTACAATCCACATTGTGAATACATTGCAGGGATTTCTCAAAACAAGGAAGCCGATAAGAAGTGAGCAATGTGTTTACTCAGGAAATAAATTGTTCTCACCGGTCGTAGCAGTTGGGACTTACAGACTTATTTTGAAAACTGGATATGTACTAGACCTTGAGAATGTTTTTTATATTCCATCATTTTCTAGAAATTTAATTTCTATTTCAAAACTTGATGTATTTGGATACGGTTTTTGGTTTATTAACTCAATTTTCAGTATTTTTAGAAATAATAATTTTGTTGGTGGTGAAATAAAAATTGATGGTCTATATAAACTTTCTTTAGATCCCAACTTTGAGAACAGTTATTTATCGTTGCATACTGATATTGGCATAAAGAGAAGCCTTGTAGATGAAAACTCCGCTTGGCTATGGCACAGGAGATTGGGACATATCTCCATAGAGATAATCAAAAGATTAGTAAATGATGGAGTTTTACAAACTCTTGACTTTACTAATTTTGGTACTTGTGTGGATTGCATAAAGGGAAAGCAAACCAACAAGACCACTAAAGGTGCCAGAAGGAGTTCTGAGATTCTAGAAATCATACACACAGACATCTGTGGACCTTTTTCTACTCCCTGCCTCAATGGTCAAAGATATTTCATATCTTTTATTGATGACCATACGCGATATATGTATCTCTACTTCCTAAATGACAAGGCTGAAGCGCTCAATGCCTTCAAAACCTATAAGGTGGAAGTGGAGAAACAAAGGGAAAAGAGAATCAAGATCGTAAGATCTGATAGAGGCGGAGAGTACTACGGTAGGTACACAGAAAAAGGACAAATGATCGGTCCATTTGCGCAATTCCATCAAGAAGAAGGTATTGTTGCCCAATACACAATGCCTGGCACACCACAACAAAATGGTGTAGCAGAAAGAAGGAATCGCACACTTATGGACATGGTCAGGAGCATGCTTAGTAATTCTGAATTACCTTTGTTTTTGTGGAGTGAAGCCTTAAAGACTGCCGTGTATGTATTAAACCGAGCTCCATCCAAGGCTGTCCCCAAGACACCTTTTGAATTATGGACTGGATGGAAACCAAGTTTAAAACACATACACATATGGGGTTGTCCTGCTGAAGTAAGGATTTATAATCCAAACATGAAGAAACTTGACCCAAGGACAACCAGCGGTCATTTTATTGGCTATGCGGAAAACTCAAAAGGATTCAGGTTTTACTGTCCTTCTCACAGTACTAAGATTGTTGAGTCTATAAATGCAAAGTTTCTAGAGGATGCTGAACCTAGTGGGAGTGCTCATCCACAAAGGATAGAATTAATGGAAGCACGAGAGTTGGCCAAATCTCCTCCTCACAGAGGAAGATTGATTGTATTCAGGGAAAATCAGATTGATTATCCTGAGCTACAATCAGTTCTAGAACAACCTGCTCATGAAGAACAGGGAGATCAATTTGATCCTTCTGAGCCACAACCAGTTCTAGAACAACCAACTCATACGGAACAGGTTCAGAATGAGTCTGCTTTCCCATTGCAAAATACAGAGGAAGTAGAATTAAGAAAGTCCTCTAGAATAAGGAGACCAGCAATCTCTACAGATTATGTTGTATACCTCCAAGAGTCTGACTTTGATGTTGGACCTAAGGATGATCCAAGTGTGTTTTCACAAGCCATGAGTGGGGATAACTCCACACTATGGTACCATGCCATGAAGGAAGAGATGGAATCCATGGCTAAAAACCAAGTCTGGGATCTCGTTGACTTACCAAAGGGAGCTAAAGCCATAGGCTGCAAATGGGTTTACAAAACCAAAAGGGATGCTTCTGGTAATGTTGAACGATATAAGGCTAGACTTGTGGCCAAGGGTTTCACTCAAAAGGAAGGCATTGATTATCACGAAACCTTCTCTCCAGTATCAAAGAAGGATTCATTTAGGATAATCATGGCATTAGTAGCTCATTTTGACTTAGAGTTACACCAGATGGATGTGAAAACAGCATTTTTGAATGGGGATCTTGATGAGGAGGTTTATATGAAACAACCCGAAGGCTTTGATGATGATAGCAAGAGAGCTTGCAAGTTGAAGAAATCTATATATGGACTAAAACAGGCCTCCCGTCAATGGTATATTAAGTTTCACAAGGTTATTACCTCATTTGGATTTACTGAGAACCTTGTTGATCAATGTATATACCTTAAGGTCAGTGGGAGTAAAGTGATATTTCTAGTCCTGTATGTAGATGATATTTTACTTGCAAGCAATGATTTAGGTTTGCTACATGAAACTAAGCAGTTACTCTCTCAAAGCTTTGAAATGAAGGATTTGGATGAAGCCTCTTATGTCATTGGCATAGAGATTCACAGAGACAGACAACAGAAAATATTAAGACTGTCTCAGAGGGCCTACATTGAAAAGGTTTTAGAGAGATTCAAGATGAGTGACTGTAAGTCTAGTGTGGCACCTATTTCTAAAGGAGAAAGATTCAGTAAAGACCAGTGTCCCAAAAATGAGTTGGAACAACAGCAGATGAAAAGTATCCCATATGCATCTGCAGTGGGAAGCCTGATGTATGCTCAAGTCTGCACCAGACCTGATATTGCATTAGCGGTTGGAATACTGGGACGGTACCAAAGTAATCCGGGATTAGAGCATTGGAAAGCTGCCAAGAGGGTCATGAGCTACTTGCAAGGAACCAAGGGTTACAGTTTGACTTTCAAACAAGCTGATAGTTTGGAGGTCTTTGGGTATACAGATTCAGACTTTGCTGGATGTGTAGATAGCAGAAAGTCTACTTCAGGATATATCTTTCTTCTAGCTGGATGGGCTATATCTTGGAAAAGTAGCAAGCAGACTATAGTTGCTACATCTACTATGGAGGCAGAGTTCATTGCATGCTATGAAACCACTACACAGACACTGTGGTTGAGAAACTTCATTGGTGGACTAAAGATTGTCGATTCAATAGCAAGACCCATTAAGATCTTTTGCGATAATTCTGCTGCAGTTTTCTTCTCTAAGAATAACAAAAGTGGAAGCAGAAGTAAGCACATCGACATCAAGTATTTTAGTGTTAGGGATAACATTAAGAGACGTGAAGTTTCTATTGAGCATATTAGTACAGAATCAATGGTTGCGGACCCCATGACAAAAGGTTTACCGGTAAAACAGTTTAAAGGTCATGTGGACCATATGGGACTTGTTGATTCACGTTGTACTCTCTTTTGATCTATAGACATAAAGTTAATGTAATAAAGTTTATTATGCACATTTGTTATTTTTATCCATGAGGATAAATAAAGTTGGACCCGAATGACTTATAGGAAGTTCATTCATAAAGCTTGATTATCCATAAGGTACTCATGTAAGGAGTGTTTTACATTGTGATACATGGAAGGGACGACCTAATTTTATAATGGTTTTACCGCCATGATTCGTGTGAAACACTTCTTAACTGAGTTGGAGGATTCCATAAAAGATTGGCCAAAACTAAAGAACCTAATACCATATGGTCATGTGTTATAAAGTCCAAGTGGGAGAATGTAATATATATTATTCCTTTTTGGTTGTGGCTTTTATATCACATTTACGGTGTTTACTATGTTTATTATTTTAATAATAAACATATACGGTATTATAGATATTTCTATTAATTTAGATTACCGTAAATATGGAATCGGTATTATGGTTATTTCTATTAATTTAGATTACCGTAAATATGGAATCGGTTAATTGATTTTAAAATCAATTAACGATATTGTTTCCTTGATGGAAGGAAACAAATACTGTGTTTACCATTTTTTAGGGTCCCTAACCTAACCTATAAATAAAGTGCCTGTGTACACCATCAGTACAGCCATTAAGCAATAGGCATAGGTTAGAAGACACTCATATTTTTGTTCCTAGAAGTTCTGAAGAAGTGCTTGATATGCCTAAAACTCTTCTATGTTCTTATTATTTCCGCTGCGCATGTTAGGTGAAAATAATTTGTGTTTAATTATTTTCTAACATAGAGCTGATAGATCATAATAGTACAGTTTTATTTTGTGATAGAAACTGTACACATTTCAGTCCTTTAACTTATGTGGTTTTCTAGCAATGTTGATTGCTAGCTTTTGTATTACCACTTTTCTTTTGAGTTGTAAATATCTTTGAACCCCAGTGTAAAATTTTAATACTGCTATCATAGTTAGTATAAATAGTAATACTACTCGTGTTTTGAAACTCTCCGTCTTTATTTACTTATTTATTTATCTTTTAGTTCGCGTTTCCCTTATTTCCAAAATGGGGGCGTGACATTAGTTGTCCCGATAACATGTAAATTCTCTTTATATCTATACCATTTCTCTTTGTGTTATTAACTAAACTGTTTGTTTGATATTTTTATAAATCATTTTATTATTGAATGGAAGTGTTAAAGTTCTCACGAATTCAATTAAAGGGGTGAGTGTTTTTTTTTTTTAGTAGGTACATAAAATTCAAAAGAACAAAATTCTACGAAATTGTAATGTTAAACTAACCATACGTTTGCTCTGTTTTGGGGGGGTGGGGGTGGGGAAAGCCCTAATTCTTCCCTCCTCCTCCCCTCCCTTATGAAGTTGCTTTATTCTATTTCTGATTGCCCAAAGTTCTCTAGACCATTCCGCCTCTTACGAGGCCCTGTTTATTGTCTATGGCGATTTATCCTTGATTGTCCCAAAATCGCACTCTCGGTCTCTCCCCCTTCGCCTTGCCACCTCCTCTACTCCGCTACGACATCTCCTCCCGCAGGATCTGCCTTGGATTGGAGTTAGATCTGTCATCCTGAGTCAGCTCCTCCCCCCAATGCGCTACACACCCGCCTTTTCGCTCCCCTTCTCCTCCTCTCGCACCCCGCCGCTGCCTCAAGCGCCTCCACTTGGCCATAATGCATGAGTGAGTTGATCTCACGTGCTTGCACATGTAATATACGCTCCCCCACATATTCACCATTTTTGCTACTAGTGCTACTGTTTTTTGGGTTTGATGTTTTATTTCTGCTTTTCCTTTGTTTCTCGATTTCTGTTGTTGTTGTTTTCCTACAAGTGTTAGTGTAGGGTTAAAGAATATTTCGAGGGTCATGCCCCTATATGCGTCCTTGCTACGAGGGTTGTGTAGGGTTGAAGGGTCTTGCGACAGTCATGCCCTATGCCTTATCTAACCACCTTATATGGCGACCACTTTTTTTGGTGTTCATGCCAAGAATTCATAGGGTCGTATCATTCATTTGATGCATTCTCTTTTAATTTATGTTTACTTTGATTGTTTTGGGACTTATTGTTGGGTTGCACAACCCTTATTTGTTGTTCTTAGTTGTAGTTCTTCTTTGATGTACTTATAAAAAAATTAAAAATTAAAAATCCTAGACCATGATTATGTGTGTTTTTACGTAATAACATTCTTTTTTTAAAAATAAAATAAAATTGATAACGTAATAATAATTTATGACTATTAAATCAAGTGAAATTGTAGACTACACTCTTAACATTTTATTGAGAAAAGAAAAATAATAACCATCTTTTATTGTTCCCCTAAAGCAGGCCAGCTCTTCCTCTAGGCTACTTAGGCGCTCGCTTAAGGCTTTTAAGAAAGAAGGCCCCAATAGAATTGGTGGGTAGAGACATTCGGTGTTGTTTCTGTCGATATGATAGTTTGTATATATATATATATGTATTTTTTTTTTTATTATTATTATTTTTTTTTTATGTAATATGACTTTCTGAAAGTTTACAATATGATCTCTAATTTCCTCTTCGCTTTGTTTTAGAACGTATGCCGATTAACAGTACATTTAAATTATTATTATTATTATTTTAAAGTATACATAGAGCAAGAAGAGCATTGCTACTGCTAGTATTTTATAATCTATCACTACAAACATCATTTGTCTTTTGGTATAAGATCGTGATCAATCCTTCAGTTGTTTTTTTTTTTCCCCAAATTTATCGCTTTTTTAAAAAAAAAAAAAAAAATTGTTTTTATTGAAATTATGCTGGTCTTCTACTTCATTTGTATATGAGTAATTTTGTGGCTTTTTAAACTTTTGTGTGTTATTGCAGTATGATAAAATTCTAATTAATATTGACAATGTCATAATAAATATTAAGTGGATTGGCCATATTATCAATTAAAAATAAGTTTTTATTTATTTTAAAAATAAGTTTTCTTGCTTTTTGGAATATAAAATTACCAAGTTTTTATATTTCAGTTTTTTTTAACAATATAAAAATCAATATATATATTATTTAATTATTATTATTGTTATTATTATTATTTATATTATAGGTACTTGAGGAACCAATTACAACAAGAAATTAAAAATACAAACACATTAGGGCCTGGACAACCCAAAAAGTAAACTATGAACGAAAGTACGCGGGGGTAATGATTCCGAAGATGCGGGCCCTTTGACTCGAGGCACGGATGCCACTAAGTTGGGGTCATCGGTAAAGGTGATTTGACAAGTGTATTAAGTCACAAAGACCCAACCACAAAACATGGTTAAACAGTGGGAGATTAGTACAACAAAATAACTCAGAAATACAATAAAAAAACAGCACAAACAGTAAAATAAGCAGCAGAAGTCTGGTTGATAGAGGAGTGGGAGCCTTCCCTGATGGCGCGTGAGATCCACGCGCCGCCAAGGGGAGGCCTCTCATCATCAGGAAACACCGGTTTCACCCGGAACCACCGATGGCCTAAGCGTTGGGAGGCTGAGGGAACGGACGTGTTCGCCACAGCGAGAACGAAGAACTTGCTGGCGCGTGTAGGCCACGCGCTTGTGTGCAGGCGGCGGTGGAAAGAACGGAGACCATCGGTGGAAGCCGAAGAACCCGTTGGTAAGGAGCGTGTCTTGTAAAAATCGAAGGAGGAGAGAAGATCTAAATCCAAAAATTTCAATCAAAAAATCTTTCCAAAAATTATAGAGAACACGGTGAGGGATGGAGGGAAAGACCTAAGCGTTGGGAGGCTAAGGGAACGGACGTGTTCGCCACGGCGAGAACGAAGAACTTGCTGGCGCGTGTAGGCCACGCGCTTCTGTGCAGGCGGCGGTGGAAAGAACGGAGACCATCGGTGGAAGCCGAAGAACCCGTTGGTGAGGAACGTGTCTTGTAAAAATCGAAGGAGGAGAGAAGATCTAAATCCAAAAATTTCAATCAAAAATTCTTTCCAAAAATTACAGAGAACACGGTGAGGGATGGAGGGAAAGACCAAAAACAAACGATGTGTGGTGACAAACTAGAAAACAAGTAGGAAAATGACAGATGGATAGATGGAGCTGTTGCCTTATCTCCAGTGGCTTAAAAAATTGGAGCTTTTGCCTTATTTCCAATAGCTTAAAAAACTGTAAACATGTAGGATGGATGACAGAAGGTGAGAAGTATGGGTGGTTGGGAGGTGTGGTGGGTAGATGAAGTATGGAACGGAGATGGATGATGGGGAGAGAAGCACAAAGCTTCCCTCCCATAGAGTTTATCACAAAAGACACCAGAGGATTCTAGAGAGAAGGGGGACTAATTTTTTGACTTTTTTATTTAATTAATATTTGAATATAAGAAAAAGGCTCACTGTAATTTATTGCCATGACCCTCAAAATCTACTAAGCCGACCCTGCCCTAAAGTAGCCTCTGGAAAACTTTTTTGCTACCTCATCTGCTTGAGTTGATTTATTTATTTATTTTTTCATTTAACTTACCAATGGTATTTCAAAAAATTGCTGTATAAAATAACAATATATCACTATACCGAGAGAGATAAAAAAAGAAAGAAAGAAGAAAGTATCAGGATCCTGTGTTTTTGGAAAGCAGAACTAGAAGCATAGCAAACAAGATTTTGCATTAGGCAGTAGTAAAAAATAAAGAATTTACGGAGGGATTTCCTCTGTATTTGAGTGTTCTGATAACAAAAGATACTGGAAAATTGGAAATGGACCATAAGGTGAGCCTACTTTACATGATATTAAACCCCAACTATTGTATTAAACCCCAATATTAGCCCCCCCCCCCCCCCCCCCCCCCCAAAAAAAAAAAAAATGTGGCTAATATAAAAAATTACAACTCGGAGTAGAAGACAACTCACATAAGGATAAACTTATTACAAAACTAAAAGGCCAACAAATAACAAAAAGAAGCCTACTGTAGTGTAACTAGTAAAGAAGACTAGACCAAATACCCAGCGCCAGCTACATCAATAAATAAAAGAATTGGCCCAGACAGAGTAAATTATAGCCTGGGTGAAAAAATTGATTAATATAACTACACATTGGCTCTTGGAGGTGCAAGGAGTAATGCCAGGGGAGAGAAAAGACTATTTGATATCATTCTGAGCGTTGTAATAAGAATGTAAAGCCTGAGTTTTCGCGAATAAGAGGTGGAGGATCAATATCAGCAATTTCTATTTGTTGCATTGACTTGGAAATGTCATCCACAGAAAATGGAATGCTGCATTTGGAAAAAAATGGGGTCTTGGTTTTAGCCACAGACAGGAGGCTTGAAATCAAGAAATAATAAAAAAACATGCATGCAATTGTTAAATTTTTTTACCTTGAGTCGTCATCATCCAATAAGAAAGAACTGCTGGCAGCATTGTTTGAGTCCTCAGTCATCATAATTCTCATACGCGAAATAACCTACACTTAGTGAAAAATTTTGAGTGAGGTTTCGACAGAAATGAATCTGCCACGTCTTGATCGACCATTTAGAAGTATAGTTCACAGCTTCATATTTTCCCTTTTATTGGGATTTTAAATCAATAAAACCACCTGATGAATAGTTTATAAAAACTCTCCACGGAACTTTTACGTGGAATTGATATTTCCAAAGATGTTTCTTTATCAAGCATCTCGTTAGCAAACAGCCCCCAGTAATGAAGACTGACACAACTCCAAACCAAATAAAAGTTAGGTACACACTTACATCTGTAGATACACTGTGTGTACCATATTTGTCATCCCAGTACATTGTGCTGATCCTGTACAATTGCTGTATGCTAAGCACCTGAGAGGGGCAGCAAAGTACAGTTGAGAGAGAGAGAGAAGAGGAGGGAGTGAGAGAGGAGGGAGAAAAGGTGACACAAACTCACTGGACAAAGATCATTTGTTATTTCGTTTAAGGACTTTTTTGGCTTCTGATGTATGACCTGATATTGCAGAAAAAAAATTGCAAAGAAAACAAAATAAGAAAAATCTAGTAGTAAAAGTTTAGTAGGAATGAAGTCCAGATAAATGAATCAAACCAGGAAGCCAACTGCTTGTCTGATGTGCTTCAGCTCATCCCATGCCGAACCTACAAACTAAATGTAAAGAAGGTACTTAACCTAAGTCTTCTGAAAGAGAGCTAAGGAGAAAGAATACAGGAGACTGATCAATGGCCCCTACCTCCTCTGTTGCATCATGACACCACTGTTCCAACTCAGCCAGCCCTGCCTTCACGTATTCCCCATTGCTGAATGAACAAGATTCACGCCGCAAGAGAAGGCTGCAAAATTGGATTTTGAATTCAGGAAAAATAGTTTGAGATACTTTAGGATCAAAGTTGCAGGATTCCAGAACCCTTGAGTGATGATTTTACCTGTTAAATAACTGAACATTGATAAAGGAAAATATCTGAGTAAATACTTTGCAAACTAGGAATGGAGGGACCTGTATTATCACAATTTTGAAGAGAGTTACGCTGTTTAAAGAGCAAAATAACGATACTATCTCACTGTACTTGTAGGTTCCACTTACGTAGTTGGCCCTCACAATCTTCAAGTAGTTATTTAGACTTTTCACAATGCTTTGCCAGTGAGCAACCAAATCTTGTTGATCCACAGCATTAGCTTGAGAACGTCCCTTCACTAAACTAGCTCGGGATGTCTTAGGTGCCTGTGTCATAATTTGGACGTGAAATACAAATCAGACAGACAGTGGAAGTGAAATATTTGTAAAACGAATATACACATGCATGCGGACTTTTTTTCCTTTTCTGGTACTCATGCACCCTTACATTGATGACATACAACACAGTATAAGCAAATGTAGATCAAATTATCAACCTGCAATTTGTGAACTCAGGTTAACCTTTGGTCAGACTAGATGCATAGCAGCTGGAATGCCTCAAGACTTGCACACGGTTACACTATTACCCATTGTAACTTGGACGAGTTCATAGGAGGAAACATGTTCAAATCTTTTATCAGAAACATAGTTCCTTTACATAGAAATTAAAAAAAATAAATAAAAAATAGCATTAAAGGTGTGTAAGAAACAGTGTTTATCAACAAATGCATGACTTAAGTTGCTCAAAATCTGTACAGTGTTCATCTGTTACTCATTATGCCACAGATAAATTTATAGCAGGAAAGAGCTCAAAATTTGATGAGAAATAATTTTTTTTTTTCCTTGAGAATCATAGAAATGGAACAGAAAAGCGTGTAATGAACAGTCCATTTGTCAGCAGATGCATTGTTGTTAGGATAAAGTTATTTGTTGATTATGAAATATCCAAATAAATAATTTATGGAAGTACAAAGAAGTAGTAATTAAAAAAGGTAAAGAGAACATAGCCTAGCAGTTACCTTGATACACAATTCAAGTACTTGGGAGATCTCTTTTTTTAAATTATCTCTTATCATTCCATATATTTTCTCAAGGAAGGCTGTGAGTTGCTGCTTGAAAAGCAAAGCTGGATATTTGGCTTCAACTTGCCGTAGTTCATCCAGGCCACCAAGCATCCGATTATTAAGAAATGAGAACCCAGCACTATGTGGAGACATTCGAAGCCCCTAACATTGACATTGCAAAAAAAGAAAAAAAAAAAAAAGAAAAAAAAAAAAGGGAACATAAAGAAAAAAAAGAAAAGAAAGTACATCAAAACTGCATGATACTACAAAAGATAAAATGTCTCTTTCCAGCTTACAAAAAAAAAAAAAAAATGTATCTTTCCTTACTTGAGACATCCTCCCAAACAGAGAAGTTGATGTTGATCTTCGCCGTTGCGGAGTTAAGCTTGCTGCTCCAGTTACTTTCAGTGTGCGCTGAAGGAGTGACAGCAACGTGGATGAATTTGATAACCAATAAGATAAAACGTCAATGTTATCCTGGACCTTCAGTGCAGTAGAACTCACATCCATCAGTGAGTGGCATAAGACATCAAAATCATCAAGCACAAATTAATTTATAAGTTTCTTGACTGCTCCTGTCAAAAGACTTAAGCCCATTTATTAAACTGGAATCACTGTTGAATGGCGTCCTTGTTTCCAAACACCAATAACAAAGGATGAAACCTGTACAAGATTATTCCAACTAAAAGTTTAGCCATACCTCTATTGCTGCGCCTATTGTTCGAATGATACGGTCAAAAATGTTGGTTCTTTCAACCTCAAAAGACCTCCAATGGAGAAGGCATTTGTATATTAGACAAGCAGCAACAGGCCTGCCCCCGGAAAAACCTAGATCTTGTGAAGTACACTTTATTAGCAGGTCCTGGTTCTCCTGCACTCAGAAAAAAGGTAACAACAACAAAAAAGCCATTATCCAGTGTTAGTTCAGCCGAATACGAGGCAAATTAAGATGTCCTAAGAGTACAAATCCAAAATGGGCTGTCAAAAAATATCAAGCACATCTTTGTGATTAATGTTTGCTTGATAGCTTTCTTGCAACTACTTACTTGCTGCTTCTCATTTAGAGATTTCTGTGGCTTATCCTCAGTTTCAGATTCCCGTGAGTTAGGTTCTGCAGCAACTGAATCCTGAAACATTTAAAAGATGATGTGAGACATAAACATGGCTTTTCCTAAATTTGACATATGCTAAAGAAAATTACCAATGCTTTTCTCATTTCTCCATTTTGAACATCTCCATTCTCCAGAGTTCTCTGCAATTCATTGGCAACAACTCAACAAATATTTCCATGACACATATGTGGTGGTACAAATGAATAACTTTTTGGGCGAGATTACCTGAATGATTGCTGTCTTTGGTCTAGCAAATAGAGCTTTACCAGTTGGTGATATAGCTAGGGATTGTTGGCGAAGTACTTGATTCTCCGATTCTAAATTAGAGAGCTTCTCTTCAAGCCTGGACCAAAGATAGAAGAAAAGTTTCAAAATGAAAATTTTACACAACATGAGTGACTCTATATTCATCCATGCCTTCCCCTATTTGTCTAAGCCTCTGCTTCTACTTTCGTACTAAGGTGGTAATAAGGAACCTTAAATGGAAATCACAGATTCAAACACTTCAATATTATGCATGTGCATAAAAGAATAAGAACAGGAAGATTTTTTTTTTTATTTTTTGATAAGTAAGAAAATTTCATTAAAAAAGCGTAAGGCGCCCCTAAGTACAGGAAGAATTAATAGAATGTGGATAAACGTTGCTTAGATTCTCCAGGCAGTTAATTCTCAATTAAGAGGGTGAGAGAACTTCCACAAATTCTGTTTCAAACCTTTGCACTGAATCTTGAAGCTGATCCACTTTCTTCCCTGCATCTTCAAGCTTCCTAGTCAATTCCCTATTTTTGGCTTGCTCAACAGCATAAGCCTGCTTCGCCTCTTCCGCCATCCGTGTTTCTAATGGCAACAAGGCCTATACAAGAGAAAAAATTATCATATGTTGTCCTCCCATAATCTCAACCTGTAGTTATGATAAAATCAATAATTACTGTCAACCATAGGAATTTCCACACCAATTAATTCCAGTTATAATTCAGTTCAGTTAGAGTGCCCAAGTGTGAGAGTTTATAATTTACTACTAAAGGTTTCAAACACTCTATATGGCAATTTGAATTCAACATTCAACTTGATGGCAAATGTTTCCTCTAATGAATGGAACAACCATAAGAAAGATAAAAATATTGCTATTTCTTTAGGAGTGTTTTGTCTTGCTCTAATTGTAGCAACTCTACACTTAAAAGAGTTGTATAAAATAGGACCAAAATTCTTTAAAAGAGAAGATTCAAACAACCATTAAAGATTATCCCACAAATAAGTAGTTGTACCTTAAACCTTTCAACTTCAGCTGTCAACAAATCAACCCTTTCCGTATCTTGTATTATAACACGAGTCTCCTTAATGACAGGAGGTGCTTCTTCAATAGCTTTCCCAGCTGCCTCTAGTTCTTTGATGACCATAGAGTTTGCTTCTTCTATTTGTACTTGCATTGCATGCAATGCATCCCGCAACTTGGCAACTTCTTGGGCTTTTGCCTCCTCAAGATCAGTCTGTATTCACAGCAAACAAGTAAACTCAGACGGACCTTCAGTCGGCATCCAAAATACTAAAATTCAATTTTATATTTCAATAGATAGAAAAGTAAAAATCACTACCCTTAATCGCTTTTCAAATTGCAAGCGCCATGTAAGTTCTTCTACACGCTTTTCTAATTTGTCCTTTGCTTCTTTAAGAGCCCCAGATTCTCTTGCAGCCTATATTAATTTAAAAGAACAGTGACCACTTGCTCTAATTCTTTATACATCACAATCACATCACGAATTTCCATTGAGTTGAACAAAATTGAAAACATACAATAATATTTAACAAATAAGATCATACCATTTTGAGCTTTCTGAGCTCTCTTCCAGCAACTCTACATCTCCAGCCACACTGAGAAACAATAACTGCCTTCTGAAGACTCTTATAATAGGAATAAGCTTGGTGGCACCGCCAATTTGCCTGTAAAGCACAAATAGAAAAGGATCTAGACGTCACTTTTAACATATGCCATAAGTTAAGAGTATTGGCGTTGATTCTGCACAAGAGCATCAATATCACAATCTTATCTTCAGTGGTAAAATTGCATCAACCCCTTGGAATAATAATGTAGATGAATAAAAGATCATGCCATTGAACGTTGATAATACCTGGACGATGATGGCGGCCTTGGTTTGATTCTGTAATCTGAATTCATTGCGCGCTGTCATTGCCCTTAAGCCTGTCTGCAACATGGTTGCAGCTGACAGTACTATTAGGTAGGATTTCCTGGCACTGTATCGCCTGAAGTTCTTCTGAAACTTCAGGGCTGCAGCTTCCCGTCTCAACTGCAGATACAGTTTGCGGGCCATTATACCTACAAAAAGTTGGAAACATCAGAGTTCCAGGACAGGAGATTCAATCTGTAAAAGATATAATTATTTGATTAAGCACTTTCAAAAGATGCCTGCTTCAACATTTTGCCTTTTCTTTTTGATTTGGATCTCATTTGTATGTAAAGAAACCACATATCTCACTAACATTTACGAGACATGGTTGGAAATTTTCATCTGACTGTCATAATTTCAGAAATAGGCAACACTTTTCATGTCACAAATATTAACACATTATTCTTTTCAACTCATGCTGCTTTTACCTAAATCACATATTTTGCTACTTCCGTGCATTCTAATATGGGCTCAAGTTTCATGCATTCTGAAGTAACAAACCAATTGAGCATGATAAAACCTCATTTCTTACTGATAAAGTGCAGAGATATGAAAAACAGTACAAAACGATACCTTGCAAGTGAGATTGTAAGCAAATAGCAGCTTGGCGCAATGAGATGAACTCTTTACGAGTAACGTATGTACGAATTTGCCGTTGGATGGTTCTAGCAGCATTTCCAAGTATCTCTGCTCTTCTAGCATCCAACTCAGCCATCTGACCCACTCTTAGGAAAACCTTGGTCTTGCCTATCTGCCAGTATTACAGAGAATAATTGTTATATACAGATACAAAGAAAATGTATATGATTCTACACAAAAACACAGGAAATCAAGTTTTTTTTTTTTTTTTATAAAAAAAAAAAAAAAACAGAAAGAAAGAAAGAAAGAAAAAAAGAAAAGAAAAGAAAAACATAAAAGGAGCATGGCAAGTTTGAGAAGTTAAATACAAAAGGCTAAATCACCTGATATCCTTTCAATCCCTTTTTATCAAGAATCATTTGGCAAGCAACTTTATCATCATAACTATAAAGAAAGGGAGAGAGCACCATTATGTACCATTAGAGATCTATATCAATCTAAATAGTACCACAAAAATCAAATAAAAAAATCCATTATGAAATTCTCAGGACAAAAAGATGAAACTTAGACTTACTTTCCTTCCAGAATTTCTGGAGCCAGAACACCAAAACGATTAAGAAACTCATAAAATGTACGCCTAGTAGGATATCCAGCACAACTTATCCTAATTGCCTCAAGAACACCCTAGAAGAAATAAAAAATTCACATCATACAAAATCGAAAATAACATAAGTTCCAATGAGAAATAACGTAAAAAATAAAAAAAATAAAAAATAAAAGAAGTAATAAAAATATGGTGCATGTCAACAAAATCATACTCACACCACAGCGTAATTGTTGAAGAATATTAAAATTCTCAAAAATAGCAGGTTTCAGGGCATCATTTGGCTTCACACATCTGATGTAGTGAGGTTCAGTTGCGCTCAAGGTCTCCATCAAAGATTGAAGTTGTAGCTGCCAATTAACAGAATTTGATCCATTGAAGCATTTCTCATGATTTATAATCAGAATCCAAGCAATATTCATATTGAACACTTGAAAATTCGTCAACAAGAGAGCATACTAGTCTGTAACCTTGTATAACCATCCAATATACCATTACTAAAACTAATCACATATTAAACAAACAAGTAGGCTGGTTTACAGAATGGCATCAAATTAACTTTCACATCATGCCTTCACACCCATCATACCTTAACCCCATCCAAACAAGAGAAGATGAAAAGGAAATGCATGTAATCACCTTGAAGCGTGATCCGATGGAAGCAAATTTGGATGACTTTGATGATTCTTCTGGAAGTGGGGGAAACAGACCCACCACAAAGGAGCACTTTGAGGCAGTCAATAAAGCTTGATGTTCAGCTACCACATAATCTTTGTTCTTGTCCAGAAACTGATCAGCTTGATAACTTACCTTTGAAATTGGGAAAGCTTTTCAGAAACTAAAGAAAATGCCCTAAACCTTCTCAAGGCAAAACAGCTAATATGACGAAACAAGATGCATTTACCTCCCCCGCGTAGTGTGATATGGTAAAATCAGTGCGAGAAAGCTTTGGTTTGATAAAACGCTTGTGTGTTTTGAATATCTGGTACAACTTGTGTGCAAATGTCTCATGTGTAGACTTAGGAAACATGCTGCATTGAAGAATCAGACAAAAATGAACAGCAGAGTAAAGGAAGAAACTCCCAGATGTAATAGAATGAAGGAGACCAGCCATACAAGCGAAGTTAAATTTTAATATCTTTTTGTTATGATGAAGATAGAAATTAAGAATTAACATACTACATTAAGCACGAACAGCATATTACCAGGCTTCATCAAGTAGTGCAATAATTCCTCCAGGTTTCTGTAGAAGATCAAATTATCATACAAACAGCATACAATATAATATGGTTATGACATGTATTCAAATGTTAACTCACAGCATGAGTCTATGAGTCTAACTACTAATACATAAAGTCCATTAGAGCAATCCAAAAATGGGAAATACCAAATTCTGAAGTTGAAAGATTGGATAAGGTAACAGCTAAAAACCTTTTCAATCAAATCAAGCACATCTTGGTTATCAATGAACTCAATGTAGCTCCAACTTATCTCTTCTTTGGTATACTCTTCCTGCTCCATTTTAAACACATGCTGCAAGTGCGCAATTGAAAATAATAAAATTAGTCTATAATCTATCTCAAAAGTTAGGAGCCAAACCCGCTGATTACTAATTCATAAGCTGACCTGATTGAAATGTTGTTGTAGTTTTTCATTTGTGAAATTGATGCAGAACTGCTCAAAGCTGTTTTAAAAGAACAGATGTCAGCACAGAACCAATGAGTCTTGTTTGTCGTGGTGCACTATTTCTCTTTTTGCTTTTCTTTTGGCAGTGGTATTTGTTAGGGTGGGGGTTGGTAGCAGTGTTATTAGAGCACAAACTTCATGTCTAGACTTTAATGTATAATGATATAAAACGCATGTGACACTGTACCTATTGCACTTAAAACTTTCAAATCCATATATATCAAGAACTCCAATTATTGACTTTGAGTTCGGATCCTGTCCAATCGAAATGTTAATTTTTTCCACAATCCTGTCAAAAAAGGAAAGTGGTGAAATGCATTATAACCAAACATAAACAACAATGCAAATTAATACATACCAGGGAGAAAAGAATTTGTCAACTGATCTCCTTACCAGTCAAATAAGTGAGAATATATCGTCTTGGCTAATGCATCTCTGCTAGCAATTGCATTATCAGGGTCAAGAGTTCTTGTAATAACTTCTTCAGGTGTCACCATTACACGTTTAATTAGCGCATATTCCAAGCTCTGGGCATCACATCTGTATAACAATTACGATTAATAGCAAAATATGACTATTAAATAGCTTCAAAACAAGACACGGATGCATTTTGAACAATGAAGTAGAACAAACATGCCTAAGAAGTTCTGCTGTCATATTAAGATGAAATCTAGACTTCTCATCCTTAATGACTGAGGAATCTATTTCCTTCCCTTTTGCAAAATCAATATTACCAAGGTGAAGAATTGCTGCTACAACCCTGAATATTGCCTCCTGAAAAGAATATATGATCAGAAATTTTACTAAACCTTAATCAAGAACATGCATGGTCTGGAATTACAGAAAGACAAACCTGTTCTTGCTCACTAATTCCAACTATTTCCATGGCCCTTCTGGTTGCAAGATATTCATGAGCATCATTTACACCATCCAGCTCATAACAAGTTGATTGGTTTAAATAATGGAAAGATTTCGGGCTCCCCAACTTATATCTCGCAACATCCTGCAAATATTTGGGGAAAAAAATCTTGTAGTGGCATTCATATTGCAACTACCAGAATTGAACTTGCTCGACTTAAAGAGTAAACTGTGAGACACAAACTGACAAGTAGTATTGTGTAAAATACCTCAGGTGGTGCAGCACAAAGGAGGTAAAAGCAATGGTAGTTTCTTTCTGGATTGGAAATTTGGCAAACACGAGACCTTTCAAGCAGATAAGTTTTGATTGCTGCCCCAGATATCCCCCCATTCTTGTCGAATTGGATTTCAACGAATTTACCAAAACGACTACACAATAATGTCATGACGACAAGAAAGAAACATTAAAATGAGAACTTCAAAGAGAGATGGCTGACAAAATATGCATGATAAGAAATAAAATGCAGTATAATACAAATGAAGAATATTACTTAAAGTTTTACTTTGAATCCCAGCTGAGCTCCGATCCCTGTGTCAATGTTTGCCAGATTTTGATGCCCTAACCGACTGTATTTGTAGGTGACATCCGGCCACCAAAACCAAACCAATCAGTCTTAGAAACCGAACCGAGCCGAACCGATTGCCATCAGTTGGTTTCGGTTTGGTTATTAATTGGATCAGGTTTTCAGGTTTCACTTTACCCACTTGGACCCATAACATGAAGTGGTGGCCCATTTGGTTATTGAAAAAAACTAGCGAAAAAAGAAAGAAAGAAAACTAACAGGTGTCTGTTTTTTAAATCCTGAAACCGACACCGACCCAATCATAGAAGACCAACAAATGTAGGTTGGTTTCAAGTCGGGTCAGTCTGTTTTTTGGAAATTTGCTCAGCCCTACTTTTTAATGAAACTATAAAGTGAATTTCAATATGACTAAGACAACTTTCAATGCGGAATGAACCATGCCAAACTGATACACACCTTGAGTTGTTGTTCCTAATTGTTTTCGCATTGCCAAAGGCTTCAAGAACTGGGTTGGACTGTATATTAAAATAAAAAATAAAATAAGGTCAATATGGACATAACCCTTGATTTACTCAATTTTTGAGATAGTATGTTAAGCTATGCTTATAGAGGGAAATTTGGGAGTCAGAAATATAGTACAATTAATAGTAACTTAATCATACCTCCAAAACTTGTTGTTCAACTGTCCGTCCTTCTACTCCAGATCGCCCACCTAAGTACGCAAGATATCTCATGAGCATCTTTGTTGTCTCAGTTTTACCAGCACCACTTTCTCCACTAACCAAAATCGAATTGCTTTTTCTTTCGTTAATCATCGCCCTATTTTCTTAAACATAACATCAGATAAGAACACTACCCCATAAGGAAACAAAAAAGTTGAGATCCAGCAGAGTACTCTGAATTTCACCTGTATGCAACATCTGCAACTGCAAAAACATGAGGACTTAGCTCCCCAAGAGCAGCTCCTTTGTATTGTTCCATCATGTGCGTGTCATATAGATGAGGCAATCGTTGAAATGGATTAACTGCTATCAGGATATTGCCTGTGTATGTCTGAGAAGGTAATAACAAGTATTAGCATCAAAAACACATTTTAAAGATCTTCCTTTCTTTAGGAGCAGTTGCTTCAGCATATTGGCATGTCATAAAGGAAAGATAAGTAAAATAACTCACATAGATTTCATTGAGTTCATATCTAGCAGCCAGATTCTGCAGCACTCCAGGTTCATGCAAATAGGAAAGCTTCGTCATGTCATCTACACCTCCAGGAGGAGCTTCACTATCCTTTGGAAACACTTTTGATATCTTTGTGACCTGTGCAAATCCATCCAGCTAATTAGGACCACACTTATATGTAAGAAAAACAAGAAATTAAAATGAAGCACGGGGACAAATTCTATAAGATTTGTCCGCTTATTCAACTTAGACTGGGACAGCAAATCCTAGAAGCTAATATTAGCAAATGCAACTTAATAAGATAGCACAACTAGAATAGAGTTCTCGATATAGTATTCTATAGTGTGTTACATGACATAGCAAAACTTGCAAAATATTCTGAATCAATGTTTCTTTGCACTCTTACCATCACATTGTTTTAGAAGTCTTTGCTAGGAAGATGAGGACTCAACTAAATTTAGACAAGCAAACTGCTTTCTTTTTTTCTTTGGGCTATGCAAACCAAAAATGACAATGGATTTGCAATATACATTAGGTCTATACTTCTGACAGAACTTCAGAACAAGAATCAGGAGCCAAGAAGCGAAAGTGCAAGATGCATAGCCCTATCCCTTACAAATGTTTGTCCAGTGGGCGGCAATTGATGGGCCCACGGCTAAAGCTTGAGCAGTTTCTCAACACCGTCATCGATTAACAGTTTTATTAAAAAAAAAAAAAAAAAAAAAAAAAAAAAAAAAAAAAGTTATTGATTGTTTGAGAGAACAGGAGAGAATGGTTGCAACTCCAAATACGAAAGCATTAGACTTATTCATCGCTAGAATTTGGAATTTAAACCTACATGAAATGACTCTTTACTTGATTGGTGCAACTCTAATCACCAAATTAGTGGGCGCTTTTTTTCCCCTTTGAATTGTTGTCTCCAGTCACATTCTAATGAACTTGATTCTGGATAATGTGCAAACAGTGATCTTTCTTTCTTTGCTTCATATTTTATTTATAGCCAAGCTTAACCTCTTGTTTCATCTATGATTTACTTCAGCTGTTGTCTTTGATTCTTTTATTGAAAGCTCCCAATATACTAAGCTATAGAAACCGTTCTCTACTTGAACCTGCCTTTTCCAATGATTGGAAAAAGAATTTCGAAAAAAAAAAAAGAAAAGATAAATGCAAACAGTATTTATCATTCTAATTAATGTCCTGAGCCACGAATATTCTCAAAAGCTCCATTTCCATATTGAAGTAGTTGATTCAATGGACAGGGTACATTCATACAAAAATAACTAATTAAAGGAGCACTTACTGTTTTTCCATTGGCGGTGTTGACAAGAACCTCATGGCCATTGATCCGAGTAACTTCTCCATCTATCCATGCTACAACTGGATCTTCAACCCAGACATGAGAACCTACAACTACGTTAACAGGTGCTGCCTGCATATAGCAGGAATGCAGAACAAATATCAAAGTTTGAAAAATAATGAAGTCCATCCGTGTCAGAGAAAATTACAAGTGTTTCATGAAAAATGAGGTTAACAGGAAAATTTAGACCATGACAGATCACCAAAAAGTAATTTCAACATCCATAACAGAAACTTTTATCAAAAAGAAAGCAAAAGATACTTTCCTGCAAAGAATCATAAAAAAGGGATAGAGAAATCATTTCATCAAAGATTCATGAGTGAGCATGCCACGTAGAACAATATCTTGATCAACTTCTTATTTGGACCCCTAAGCCCAGAAGCAAACCTAAATTAGCTTGCAAATTGCAATAGCCAAGAAGAAAACCTATTTATTAATAAACCTACTACTCAAGACATTCACAGAACAATAATCAATATTACACAATGGTAACCAGTACCATATCCTCCCATAACTACAAAACTCCAACAGTGATTGTAGATTCACTTCAATGACACCGGAAAATGAAACAGAGCAAGCTTTGTTATGAAATTTAGCCGACATTCCTCACCCAAAAAAGAAATTTACCCAAAATTTAAATTTTAACTGAAATTATCACCATATTTCTCAGATATCGCAATTAGTTGCCTTCAAGGTAGAATTAGGAAAAATAACAGAAAGCCAGTACCTCAAACGCAAACGACACAAAGTAAACCAAAATTCAACTCCAAAAAAAACAGCAAAAGGAGGAAAAAGGAAAAAAAAAATGTAAACCCAATAAGAGGTAGCTAAAGACAACAAATTTCAACTATCGCAACAACAAAAACAATAGAGAGGGGAGAGAGAGAAAGCAACCAAAGCTTGGAAATGAATAAGAGATTGTAGTGAAAGTTTGAAACCCGTTCATGCACATAACAAATTGGAGTCCTAAGCTAAACTAACAAAAATGAAACAGACCCATTTACACATAGTAGAAACCCAGCAAGAACAGTCACATAAAACAAAGCCTCAACAAGCACACCAACACGAGAGAGCGAGAGAGAGAGAGAGAGAGAGATAGAGGGTCAAATTTAGTCAACAGAACAAGCATTCTTCGAAAATTTACCATTTGATAACACCAAAGAGGACCCCTGATCTTTCAACTCATCCAAAGCAAACACAATGCACTAAAACTCTCAAATACTGCTTTCAAATTCAAATACATTCACACAACTCAAACAGTTCCTTCCTTCCCTCCCAAACCTCTCTCTCTCTCCCTCTCAAAACTTTGGTTAAGAGGGTTTGCATTGTCTGGACTCTGAAGAGTGGGGACACACGGCTCCTGAGCGCCACGAAATTGTTTCTGTAAACTCAAAACAGATGACTTTATTTACATCGTCATTGTTGACTAATTGGCTATTAAGCAAAGCATTAATGGAATTCAAAAAAAATAAAAAAAGCAAAGCTTTAATGGGCCTTATAACCTTGTTAACTGCATTCTTACTGGCCTCATCAAAATAATTTTTTGATAAGCCAATTTGATAAAAATACTAATTAAACAAATCATTAATGGGCCTTGATTATATGAAATAATCTCATAGCGTGTTTTAAGGATTTTTTTTTTTTTTTTTTCAATATCTTATAAATTCTTGAGTAAACATACGATTTAAAATTGTTCCCTTACTTTTTAAAAATTAATGTTCACTCCCTAAGTTTTTCGCAAATTTAAAAGAGATCATTTTGTGTGTTTTTCTCCCAAATGCCACATTAACATTTTTGCCAAATTACCTTAAAATAATATTTTTTAATAAAATCTAAAAAAAAAAAAAAAAGGTATAAAAAGAAACCTTTTTAAAAATACGTCATAAAGGCAAACATCAATTCATATCTCTCACAATCTCATGGCATCATAAGCAAAAAAAGCATAGGCATTATTAACTTATAATGACGTTGTCAGAAGAGCAAACGCATCAAAATCAACAATCATTTTGTTCAAAAAAACAAAAATCAACAATCATCAAGTCATCAGGTAATATAAAGAAAACATGGTGAGTTTGAAAATTGAATTTTTTGAACTTAGAATAGAATTTGATTCATTGTGCGAATTTCGAAGTTTGACTTTGTGAGATAAAATTTAAAAAAGTTAAATAAAATATAATTTATTTTTAAAAAAAAGTAGAAATAAATAATGAAGAATTTTAATTCACCTCTGGTGACAAACGGACCATTAAAAAGACAATAAATACTTAAATAAGGAGTAGTGCCATACATGCTTCACTCTTCTGTCTCTCTTCTGTCTTTTTTCCTAGGTGTCAAGTCTGTTTTTTATTTTTTTTAAAAAAAATTGAAACAAAATCAAGATGCGGGCTCGTCATTTACCCCATTTCCCCCAAAATTTTCCCTTTCCCCCATTTCCTGTGCCGACCACTGTCCCCCTCCCCCACCGTCCGATTGCCCTCCACCAAATGGCTAACACTGTCCCCATCAGACCACCGATCTCGACCCACTATCTCCATAGATCGAACCCATTTCTCAAATCTCCACCGTCCCTCTCCCCCACCCGACCAAGCGCCGCCTATCATATCGAGCGCCGCCCATCTCCAACCAGGTCTCTCTCTCTCTCGTTACAGACCCACCGACCGCCACCCATCAGAGCACCGCCCAGCCGAGCAGGAGCGCCGACCACCTTATTCTAACTCTACGGTATCTCTCTCTTTCTCTATCTCTTTCCACGGTCGGCCATTGTGGATTTTTGTTGTGTTTTTTCTCTCTCTCTCAACGGCCGATCACTGCTTGTCAACATTGTGATAATTTTTTTTATGGTTTTTGTGGCCTTTTTTTGGTTCTTGAAGATGCTCGCTGGGTGTTCTACAAAATGTCTGAAACGAGTTATTTGAATTTATTTGGTTTGCTTTCAGGGTCTGTGATATAGTGACTATCTCTCATGTTTTTCTTTTGTCAATTTGACAGGCCAAAGGGCCTTGATCCTTGTGTTTCTAGCAGTCACACCAATACAAAACTTCAAAAATGCAGATAAGATTGAAATTACCCATCGGAAAAGTGTGAGATGATTGGCCCGAACAGTTCATTTCTCTTTCATTTAATTTCTGACGAAATCTAGCTAGGTAGTGCAGCTGTGCATGTGCTTCGGGGTTCCAGTAGACTCTGTAGAAGCAGCCATGCACAAATTTCATTCCGCTTCACTAAAAATAAATTAGAGATTAATTAAGGTTAAGGGTTGATTTGTTTCCATTTTCAGTATTTATGGGTGCTTAATTTGTCAAAAGAACAAAATCTGTATTCAGTGTTAGTGTCATGAGCAGCCTGTGCTTCCTTATTTTGTTTGGTGCATAGCATATATACTCTAATAATTACAATTCATGATTCATTTTGTAGCTTCCTTATTTCATGCATCTTTCTTGTTCATCATAGCATTCTCATTTTGGCTAGCCGTGTAGCAAAAATGGGCCAAAAAATAGCTTAATCCAGCTAGCCATTTTAACTAAAAATTCTGAATATGAAGGAATACATTAAAATCAATAAGTAGTTTAGTCCTTAAGCATACCTTAAGAAGAAGAACTCGGAGCTCAGGATATCTCTTCATTAAAATCAATAAGTAGTTTGAGTATGGGTTTTGGGTAATTCATTAACTTATTGATATTTTGGTGTTTTAGATGGCTAGAGATTGTTCTGAGTCATTGTTGGATTCTTGTTGATTTGAGTTATTGTTATTTGATATTTTGGATTAATTTTGAAGTTTTGGGTATGAGAATTTGTAGAAGGTGGATTTTTCCCCCCCTTTTTCTGTTGGTTTGAATTCTAATTTGGCATCTGAAAATGGAATTTGTATTTATTTTCCCTTTACTTGCTCGAAATTTCCTTCTCTCTTTGATTCTGACCACTTTAATAGGAGAATAAATTTCAGTATTTATACCTGTACACCTAGCCACAGAGCTCCATCTTCCCTCCCCATGCAACTTGACATTTTGACTAAGCAATTTATCCTTTTCATGAGTCCAAGGACCTCTTGTCCACCCTTGTTCTGGAATCCCCCGACCCATCATCTAAGCTAATATTTCACACTCTCAAATTACCATTTTCTCTGTGGCTGCCTAATATTAATATTATATGTGGATGTGGGTGATATTAATTGTTGCACTAATATGAATCTTTACTTGTTACATAAACTCATAATACATCCCTAAAGAAAGATGATATACCTCTTAACTCTGAGAGTTAGAGCTTCGATTGCAACAGCTCTGGGGGAGCTGCTTCTCATGCTAAATTATTAGCTGGCCAAGGAGTTGATAAGACATGCATAGTGAAATTATTTTTGTACAATTGTGATCAATTTACAATACTTATGGCCAAAGGGTTAATGCTTATGGCCAAAGAGTCTTTTGTTTGTAGTCATTGTGATCAATCAAAATGATGAAATTCATTATTTTTTTTTTGGTACGATTGATTTATGAGGGAAGAAACCTCTATTGTAAGGAACAATGCTGCTTATTTGGATTAGCTATAGCAAGTAAGGAACAATGCTGCTTATTACTAGGATCCCCCAAGTCCAAAAATGTAACGGATTGGAACAATGTTGCATGCATACCAAGGAACAGTTATTTGAAGCCAGTAGATTACATATATCTAGTATAATTAGAAACAGAAATTAATAAAATTAAATAGCACCGCAAATGCATCATACGTCAAAAACAAACCCATCCAGGTCCAAAAAGGCACGCAACAAAAAAGGACTAACACCATATAATGATGCTTTTATTTCATTTTGTATTGACAAAGACTAACAGCACATCATGTGGTCTTATTACCCTTAGAAAAGGTCTAGAGAAAGGTTCTGAATATAGCTCCATTAGGAAAATCACAACAAATAATTTGCCGTCAACTCCAATGCAAAACTGAATTCCTATGTTGAAACGTTCTTCAAAGATAATCACAATTTGCCTTTGTAAAATCAGTTGCAGATGAACATTCTTCAGGATGATCACAAATTGCCTTTGTAAAATCGGTTGTCGATGAACTGCCACCAAGGTCAGCTGTTCTGTTCTTCCCCTCTGCAATTGTGTTGAGGATAGCATTTTGGATCAGATCAGCTTTGTCATGGAACTTCAAATGGCGCAGCATTGTGACAGAACTCAACAGCAAAGTAGTTGGATTCTCCAAATTCTGAACAAATGCAATCAATTAACAAAGACGAATTCCATAACTTTTGTTTCAAAGGAAGTTATGCTTAAAAGAAACACGAAGTTACAAGTACAAAAGCATGAGGGAAGATGGAAAAGAAGAGAGAGTAACCAAAAGTAGGCAAGTAACAAACATCAAGTTGCAATAAAAGTAGTATCAAAGTTGATAGAATGTCCATCATTTTTTTTTCTGGTTGGTAAAATGGTCATCAAAGTTGAAGATTGCAACACCACTTTCTGACTTTTTTAGAAGCCTTTTCAAGTTATCTTCTCCCTCACAAATCAGCCTGAAGACTAATCATCTTGAAGATTCTACTATCTTTTTACTTCTCCCCGGCCCCATTGTGAATAGAGCTTTTTTTCCCCTTCATTTTTTTTTTAATTTGTAAAAAACTATGTTTATCAAGTTCCAGGAAATTATGGTCCGATAAAATAAGATGAACACAAAAAGCATGTCTTGACCCCTAAGAAAAAAAAAAAAAGGATATTCCTTCTTTGGATTAGCAATATTGCAGCTGCAAATTAAGTCATATAATATCAAATGGTCTAGTTATATATTATTGGAGATATGTATAAATATGCAGAAACCTTGGTGTTAAGCCCAATCCCCCCCAATCAACCCAGCACAAAGGTCACTGATAATATCACCATACAGGTTAGGCATCACCAACACATCAAAAAGTGCTGGATTCTTCACAAGCTGTGTATGGAAAAACCAAAATTAAGTTTTAACCCATACAGAAAAATGAAAAATGCACAGCATATCTTGAAATGAAAAATGCACAGCATTATAATTTCAAATTAATCAGAATTTGTTTGCTCATGTTGGACTAGGGCTATTAATTATTTTATAAAATTTTGTCTATTGTTGCAAAAATCTCTCTAACATGCATTAGCCATTCTAGAACATGTCATCTGGGGCAACTTAATTCTTGCAATAAATGTAATACTATGTTTTCAATTTGACTTAGCTAAGACTTTGATGCTTAGATTATCTTCAAGTCATGTTTTTGATGAAGTCGTGTTTCTGATCTCTCTCTTTCTCTTAATTGTCTTCATGAATTATTGAAAAAACTTCTATTGTTGAAATAGAAAAGGATTATCATGTGAGCTTATATTTCAAATAGGGGCACTTTGGAAGTGTGTTGAACAAATAAAACATCAATGTGACTTTGCTCTATGGACTGGTTACATTGTGGGTAGTAAAGCTATTTTAGAGTTTGAATTTGACTTGGATTACCAATAGGAATGCTTTTTTGTTGAATTTAAAGTGGGAGATACATGTTAGGCCCCAAAATACAAATCTGAGTTGATGGGCATTGAATTGAGGTGTTGGTATTGAAGTTGGTAGTGCAGCAGTTATCTTTATGGTGATGCAGTGGCAGTGGGCTTCTCAGGCTGATGTCAATTACAATAGCTCTTAAGTGGCTTTGATTGCACTAGTGTGAAGGGATGACCTGGTTGCATTCAGTTTTGTTGAAAGTACTTCTCTTTAACTTACCAAAAGAACATAAAAAAGTTCATCTTGACTTAGTTGGGGGCAAATACTAGACCAGCTTCTGCACCCTTGTGATACTATTTTGGTAGCTAGGTACTTTGCCCAAATATAACATAAGAAACCCCCAATTAAAGATCTATGCACAAAAAGGAGTTTTTCCCCTTTGTTCCACATTCTCTACTATTAGAGTTTTATCTAAGTGTGGAGATTTACTTGGAATTCTCATTTTGATTGTTCAATTTGTTGTTTGATGTGGAAAGTTTTAGTATAAAACTTAACAATTTAGAATTATCAGTTTTTCTATTCATTTTAAGAGGGAAAATTTTGTTTATTCTGTCATTTTGCAGGATATAATGGATCATTTTCTCAATTGGATGATCATTATAATCTTCATGCCTATGGTTCTCATACAGTATGTTCTGCTCCATATACTTTGTGGAAATTTCTAATAAATCTGATATTAGAGCAATGCACTGCCAATTGGGAAAGCAAAGTAAAATGAAGTTTGAAATAAGAAGTAAACCTTGGAGAAGGAAGTGGAGACCTTGGAGACGGGGCTGTGATCGGTCGGCACCGGAAGTGGAGAGCTCGGTCAGCGGTGGAGATGGGCAAAAATCGTTGGTCGGCACCGGAAAATGAGGAAGTTCTGCCGAAAATGGGGGGAGCTCGGTCGGCGGTGGAGATGGGCAGAGATTGTGGGTCTGCGCCGGAAAAGGGGGAAATCGGCCGGCAATCGGGGGGAAATCAACCGGAAATGGGGGAAGGAGATTTTTTAGGGAAATAGAAAGAGGGGAAAAATTTGGGGGGAAATGTGAAATGTCACGGGTCTGTGGTCTCACTATGCATATGCAAAAAAAAAAAAAAAATCATTTTTTTAATAAATACACTGGCAATGCCACACTGGAAAGGGACGAACATGAGACGGAAGAAAGTCTCATGTCTAGCATTTCTCCTTAAATAAGTATATATCATTCACAAATCGTGTGGCATCACATGTTAGGGATTATGACCTAACATCCAGATTCATTTGTATCACTTTTTCGGTTTATTAAGAAAGTTGCTTATTTTATGAAATTTTTTAGAACATTTAGTATATCATTATATACATGTGCATATCATTAGTATGTACATGTAGTCAAGTTACATTGAATATGGTTTAAGTGTATTAATAAAATTATCACACCAAATATTTAAGCCATAAACCTTGTAACTTATAAACTCTAGTTTATAATCGGTAATAGAATTGAGCATTTCATTATACGATTACAACATATCAATCATAATGATCTATGTTGATCATGGAAGTTGAGACTTTTGATTAATATGTTATTGTTGCAACAATGCATTGGACTCGACCATGTGAGTTGTTATTTTATGAACTCTTGTCTATTGAATAACTTGAACTCATAATTGCATATAACATTGACTCTCAATATTCAAAGGAATATGAACTCAAATGTGAAGTGAATGTCAATTTGATACAATTAGGAGTGACATCTTTTATAGTCAAAATCTTTGTGTGTTGGGTAGTCACATATAGCATAATGGGTACACTATTCCTCAAGATTAAATCAATATTTAGTTTGATTTGAATCAAAACAAGGGGGTTGAGAGGGGGCAAGTGCCGCCCCCCCCACCTCCCAAAAAATTTTTTTACTCCCTGATTTTTTTTTTTAATATCCTTGTTGCCCACCCTCAATCACTCATTAAGGGGCAAATTATTTTTCAAAAGTAGTGAGATTTATGACTCAAGCCATTTAAGGAACGATTTGTTGCGTTTTTTTAAATTAGGTCACTCAGGTATGAATGTTCAGAAGAAAGAACCAAGGTTGAAGAAGATGAACAATAGATTTAATTGTAAAACGTAGTGTTGCGTGTGGAAGAGTTTGCAAAACAAAAGTTTTCTCAAAACGCAACGTTTCATTTATTTGCTGGAGGCTTCGTCAAACGGTGAACTTTTGTTTTTTTGTTTTTATTATTATTAAACTGATTTGAGTGACTTGAGTCTATTATGACTTGTACGGTGAGAGAGTGAAGAGTCAAAGTAAAAAAATAAATTGATTATTAACCTGTGAGTCTCTTTGTTAATTTTCTATTGAGAGGCCAATTTTTATTTTATTTAAAAAAAAAAAAAAAAAAAAAAAAATCTAAACATCAAGGGTTTTTTTTATTTATTTATTTCTACTTTTTTAAGTTTGATCATCAACTCATCAAGGCTTAGTCCACGGAAGTGCACCTACTTTTTAAAAATTATATATATATAATTTTGTTATATATTTTGATTTAAAGAAATATATAATTGTAGTTGCATGTGATTATAGACTATAAAGAACAACAATAATTTCATTGAACTCTGATCAAATTCTAAACGAGCTCATGTCGAGGTGGATTTGCAAATTTGCCAGCAAATCCTTGCTTAGGAAAAAAAAAATTGATTATCATCCTAATGATAAAGATCAAATCTGAAGAACATATCTACGAAAAAGACCTTGTCAACCAATTGATCATAGTTTTCCAAAAACACAATAAGAAAAACATGTCGTCATTTTAATCAAGCATGGTTCAAAGAATATGTTGATTGATTGGAATACAACATTTTATAAGATGATGCGTATTGCCTATATTGTTATCTTTTCAGACAAGATACTGAATATCAAGCAAGAGAAGACTCATTTGTTACTAAATGGTTTAAAAATTGGAAAAATAAAGAGAAGTTAAAGAACCATGTGGGGGCTCACAATATTGCGTTAGCTATATTTTTTAATAATTTTAATTAAATTTTTATTAACTTTTTTTTTTTTTTCATTTAGTGAAAAAAAAAAAAAATCTTGCCCCCCCTAAATCAAAATCATGGCTCCGCCACTAAATCAAATGAATAATGTTATAAGGAGAACTATGGTGATTTTAATCCTCATGTCCTCACCGAATCCTCCCAAAAGTAATGTGGCTTTAAAATCACCATTAGATATGTGATAAATTACTATTAGATTTTGATCAAATTGTAATTTTAAAGCCCCATCACTTTTGGGATGACTTAATAAGTACATGAGTCCTTCTTATAGCATTCCTCTAATAAAATAGATATGCAATCTCTGCTTGATATAAATTTAATGAATTGATTATTCTGAATCTTGGGCCTCAGGATTTTAGTAAGTACTTAATGAAATATAATTTTTAGATTACAACAATAATCAAAAGATCAAATAGAAAACTCGAGGATTAAGAGAGGATGAATTAAAGTAACAATTTTTTGTTGTCAAGTGTACAACAATAATGAAATTGATCGATGCATGTGAATAAGGCACTAATGTGGCACCCATTGATGACCCTTCAGGTAATGATCAATTGCCCATATGATTTTTGATATTTTAGTAATCTAATTAATAAAATTATTACTAATTAGGTATTTGGTTATTCTAGTATTTTTCAATGTTTGTTTTCCATGTTTATAACATTTTTTTAAAATTAAGAATATTACAAATTTTATTCCCATAATTTTAATATTTTGCTTTGATTTTTAAAACCGTATAATTAGAGGGTTTGTTCAAGGTATTACAATAATCATTCCACATGAATGACTATTCTTCATTTTGAGGAATCACTATATCTAGAGAAATAGAATAGACTTACTTGTTTTCCTCAAAAAAACCAAACGTTTGGGTGTGCGATTTTTTTTTTTTATTGTTTTCTATTATTCTTTACTATATTCAAAATTATGAATATCGATTATTATTATTTTTTTGAAATTATGTTTGGATGGTTCAGAGAATATAAACAAAATTAAAAAAAAAAAATATATTTGGGAAGATGAATTAAATTGAATATATTTGAAAAAAGTAAAAGAAAAAAAAATCTAAATTATAAAATAAAAAACTATATATATATATATTGGGGTGGTTTGAAAACCTCTTCCGAAACTGCTTGGGGGTGGGTGGTCCGGCCACTCCTAGGTAATTTTTTAATTTTTGATTGGCTTTTTTTTTTTTTTTTTTTGGGTTGAAAAAAAATTGAAGTTGGGACAAAATAACACCAAAACATATATTCAAAAAATAGTAAAAAATAAAATGACACCCAAGCATGCCCTTAAATATGATGTTTGGTTTGAAGTAATTTTAAGGATTTCTAAAACTTTATCTCGTTTGATTGCATTTTAAGTAAAGATAATCCAGATGTTCGTAGATATCTAAATTCTTCCAACTGTCTTGGAATACAAATTCCTTTATAGAGAGGTGAAAATTTACATTCACTTTGTTAGGGGTGTACAAACGGTTATAACTGGGGGTTATTGGTTAAAACAGCTAACCGCCTTATTGCATTTTACCAACCGCTAACCGCCTAGGCAGATGCGATTATTTTTATAACCACCGGTTAGCGCTTATTGAGTAGATAACAGTGGTTGTATAACCGCTTTTGAATTTGGTTTTGGGCCGATTTTGGATCGGTTTCGGGTCGGTTTTAGTGCAGGTTTTAAATCCATAATCCAAAATAGTAACAAATCCAAATCCAAATACAAACAAATCCAAAACCCACACATTACAAACCCAAATATAAATCCAAAATTATATATATATATATAAACGATTAGTGGTTATTAACCAATTTTTCCAATATTAACCAATTTAACCAATATGGTTAGCGATTTTAAAGCGGTTATAATCACTCGGTTTGTACACCCCTACATTTGGATAGGCCTCATTATGTCATGTGTGAAGTTAGTGTCCTACTCAATTTTGGTGAATGGTTCACAGTTTGGCAAAATAACCCCCACGAGAGGAATTAGGCAAGGGGATCCCCTATCCCCTTACCTGTTTCTGATGTGTGCCGAGGGTCTTAGTTATTTGCTAAAACAAGCCGAGGGAGATGGTGCAATTTCTGGGGTGCCTATAGCTGCGAGGGGTACTTGGTTAAGCCATCTTTTCTTTGCAGACGACAGTATTTTAATTGTTGGGTGAATCTCAATGAGTGGGAAAATGTGATGAATCTTCTAAAGAAGTATGAGCTTGCATCGGGGCAGAAATTGAACTCCCAGAAAACCTCCATCTTTTATAGTCGAAATACGAGGCGGGCATTTATAGACTCTATCTATTCTCTAACGGGCATTGCTGCTTCTCAAAGTTTTGACAAGTATTTGGGCTTGCCAGCGATGGTTGGGCGTTCCAAGATTCGAACTTTTGATGCCATAAAGAGTCGGGTGCAAAGAAGATTAGATGGATGGAAGGATAAACTGTTGTCCCAAGTGGGCAAGGAAATACTCTTAAAAGCAGTAGCTTAGGCTATACCTACGCATAGCATGAGTGTTTTTATGTTACCTAAGACTCTTTGCCGCGAGTTAATTGTGATGATGAACCGATATTGGTGGGGGCAGCAGCCTCGCAATAAGGGGATTATCTGGAAGTCTTGGACCAGTTTGGGGGTTGCTAAAAGTAAGGGAGGGATGGGTTTTCGAGATTTAAAATTGTTCAACTTAGCCCTCCTGTCCAAGCAAGCATGGGGGCTGATGGTGAGCCCGGATTCTTTGGTAGCTAATTCCTAAAGGATAAGCATTACCCCAATGGCTCTTTTTGCAGTCTCAGTTGGGTTATCTACCATCCTGTGCATGGATGAGCATATTATAATCCGGGGAATTATTAGAAGAAGGTATGGGTTGGAGGGTGGGAAATGGGGAACACATTCGCATTTGGGGTGACAAGTGGTCACTATCTCCTTCGCCCCACTTGATTCATTCCCCTGTAAATGTTCTTCCTAGTAATGTGACAGTAAGTTCACTCATTGATACTAATTCCGGGTGGTGGAATTATTCCCTTATAGAGGCTGTGTTTACGAGAGAAGAAGTAGAGCAAATATGTAGCATCCCCATTAGTCCCCTACATCAACCGGATAAGGTAGTTTGGAGTAGAACATGATAAGTGCCAAATATTGTATATTTGGACTCTTTAATTTGCATTTGTTAAACCTTTAACCTTATTATTTTCTGATATCTTGGTTCGTTTTGGTGTTTCGGTGTTTTGCTGGACTTTGAGATAAAATGCAGTATTTTTCTGTGGAACTTGCAAAGAAACAGTAGAAGAAGTCGTTAGAGCCATTCAAAGCACGAGTGTTAGGGCTGACGTGGCAATATCTTTGGAGAATCAAGCACCTGAAAGGCGCACATGGGCTCAAGCATTGATGTCGATCGATCGATCAAGATATTCGATCGAGCGCATTGTCGATCGATTGACCAAGATAGTCAATTGAGCGCATTGTCGCTCAAGCGACCAAAATAGTTGATCGAGTGTCAATCAGGGCTGACGTGGCATGCACGAATTTCAATGATTGCTGACAATCCTATTAGGGTTTTTTAGGGATAGAGGCGTCATTTTGTAAAAGTTTGCCTGAACCCTAGCGTTCTTTTCTCCTATTAGGATTTAGAGGGGTAGATGTGCCATTTTGTAAAAATTGGATTTAACCTAATCTTCTGCTATAAATACTCCATGCTAGGCACCACTTAGAGCATCACTTTTTCTTCAGAGCACTTGTCTTAACTCTTGTATTTTCTTTCGTAAGTTGTTACTTCGTTCATATTGCTTTTAATTTAAAGTTATTAAATTTTCCATTCTTCTTTTTTCTTTTCAATTTAATTTATTGCTTACTTTTTATTTATTGTTATTTAGTTTCCATTCTTCATTTCTTTCTCATAATTTTAATTTATCGTTTTCTTTTTACTTTTATTAAATTTTTGTTATTCTTTCTCTTCTTCACTTTTATCAATTTATGTTTTCATTTCAAGAGTTTTTGGTGTTTTTAGTCATGAGAGGCTAAAATCATCAACCTTAAATGAAACCTCATCAATGATAACACCTATACTCTTGTCATGATATTCATAAATTCAATGTTCTTATGTATTTCTAAGTTCCATGTCAATTTATTTGAATTATATTATTTAGATTGATAATTTTATCGGATGTTTGTTGTAATTCAATCGATGAATACATCAATTGATTTCTTTGAGATAGGGGTATCTATTGTGATTTCCGGATACAATAGATGATTTCGACTCTAAAGGGATAATCGCTGTGATTTGTTTGAGTTGAATTCTTCAAATGTTTTCATGCTTTGTTACTTAAGAATTTGAATATTGAGCTTCTTGAATTGAATTTATAAATAAAATGCAAGAGTAGGGTGTTTGACTTGATTTGGTAAATTCCGATACCTTAGTATTTTTCCATTTTGCATTATTTACTCAATTTTTCTTAGTCCTTAAAAGAAATCAAAAATATTGGCTCTAAGTTAAAACAAAAGCAATTTAAATAGAAATTGATTTTCTTTTCTTTACACACACTTTCCTGTGAATACGATCTCGCACTTGCATGTACTATGCTACATACGACTCGTGCACTTGCGAGTATCAAAATTTGCACATCAGCACTAAACATGGGGGTTTCACGGTTCGGAGTGCCTATCACTTGGCGGTCCAATGGATGCAGCAGGCTACTGGGGAGAGTTCTAGGTACAAGGAACAAGAGCAATTCTGGAATTCTATATGGAGTATGGATGCCCGACCTATTAAAGTATTTTACTTGGAAGGTTAGCAATGATTTGCTCCCAACCAAGGAGAAGCTATTCCAAAAACACGTCACTTCGGATTCTCTTTGCTCTATTTGTACTCGATCATCCGAAACTATATTCCATATCCTGTGGAGCTGCCCTTCTTCCATGGCAGTTTGGCAGGAAGGGAGTCGGGGTTTGCAGAAATTATCTCTGGAGGAGGGCGATGGGAGAGAGTTTGTCCATCAGCTATGGTTAAAGCTCTCCAAGGAGGAGCTGGTGGAGGCTCTCAACATAGCACAACTGATCTGGATGCGGTGCAATAATTATATTTTCAACAACCAATTTTCTCCCCCTACTATGGTAACTTTACAGGCAAAAGAGATGATGGAAGGCTTTCACTCAGCTAATGCGCAGGCTCGGAGATTGGAAGTAGTTGATAATCATGTTGAGCTAAAATGGCTTAAACCACCTTTAGATTGGTTGAAGTGTAATTGGGATGCTGTAGTGGACAAAAAGAGAAAAATGATGGGTGTGGCCATTGTGGTGAGGGATGCATTGGGCTTGGAAGTGTATGCGGCAATCCAATCTATCCTTTTTATCACTGATCCCATGGTGGTGGAGGCCCTGGGCGCTTGGCATACTGTTTCCTTGTGTTGTGAGTGGGGTTTGACAAAAGTGATTTTTGAAGGTGACTCTCAGGTTGCGGTGGCTGTTTTGAAGACGGAGCATCTTTCTTGCTGTTCTTATGGGCACATTGTGGAGGATACTCGAGAGTTGTTTAACAAGTTTCATGATCTGGAAATTCGACATGTTCGGTGTTTGGCGTTTGGCCAACCAGGCAGCCCGTGTGATGGCTAAGGTTGCTTTAGTTTATTGGTTTAGTTATGAATGGTTGGGGGTTTGTTCACAACAAATTTTAGATGTTGTTGCTTTTGAGCATGATTCTTTTTAGGGTTGGCAAAACGAGTCACCCGACACGACCAATTAAGACCCGCGACCCGTTTAGCCTAGACACGAACACGACCCGTTTATGTTAACGGGTCGGGGCTCCAGACACAACACGAACACGATAATTTCACGGGTCACCCGACACGACCCGTGAAACCCGTTTAACCTAATGGGTCGAATCGGGTCGACATGACCCGTTTGACCCGTCTATTGTAATGGAGTTGTTTCCAAGCGATTTTTGTAGATGTAGCAATGTTGAGTAGTGGGCAGAGTATACTTCATGTGTTTTCCCAACAGGTTGTCCGACATTCATTATCTTGGGCTCATAAAATCAGTAAAATCAATAAGATACAAGAGAGATTAATATTTACAAATAATCAAATCATTTCATCATTTCATGTCAAAATGCTGTAAAAAAATTAAAAATGGAAATCAAGTTAATCAACTATTTACTATTCACATACCGGGTGCAACATGGCAATTCGGCGGAAGAGGGAGACACCGAGAGAGAGAGAGAGAGAGCGGCAGAGAGACGGGGAGAGGATGGTCCTGGCTGGAGAGTGGAGAGCGTTGGAGAGAGCCGAGAGAGAGAGAGAGCAGCAGAGAGAGTTGAGAGACGGGGAGAGGCTGGGCCCCTGGAGAGTGGACTGTGGAGAGCGTTGGAGAGACCGAGACAGAGAGAGCCGCAGAGTGACGGGGAGATGCTGGAGAGTGGAGAGCGTTGGCAGTCGGCACTCGAGTGGGTCAAGGCAGCCAGCGGTCCAGACTCCAGCCGACTCCAGCGGGAGCTGCGGGACTGCTGGAGGAAGAAGAAGGGACGACGGTCAACGGCGGCGCGGCGGCGAGCTGAAGAAGAAGGGAAGGGCGGCAGGCAGCAGTTGAAGGAAAAAGGGAAATTTTGGGAAAAAAAAGTTAGATTTTCACCTTTCAGACTTTCAATTTTGATTTTTGAAGTTTGAACTATTGTGAAAACTTGTGTTTTCACTTTTCAATTCGGTAATTCCCAATCCCTGAATCCCATTTCCCAATTTCTATTTTTCCCCCTTTTTTATTTTATTTAAAAAAAAAAAAGAAGAGTAAAGGACTTAATCAAGGGACTTATATAATATATTAGTTTTATATTAAATTATAGAAAAATGATATAAATACATATTATACATATCTCTTTTTTAAATCTATTATTAGATTTATGAGACTCAAATGTGAATTCTACAAATTTAATAATGAATTTAAAACTTAATTGTATGAAGATGTGCGAAGAATATATGCGTATTATTTTTCTTTCTAAGTTAGGATACGTTTGATAATAGTTGTGAAAAATATTATTAGATTTTAATTAAAAAAAAGTATTTTGATTCGGTATAAAAATAAAATTTGTTTTTTCATTGCTGGTAAAAATGTTTTATATTTTAAATTATTTAATAGGGAAAATTGAATTTTGAAACAAGAACATTGTTTTATAACCGTCACCAACCAAGCGACGACAATACACCACGACACCTTAAACCCTCCCTATAAAAAACGAAGTACAATATGCCGCCACTCACAATCAAAAGAAAAAAAGGGTCACCAAAGATCTCCTGTTCGGCCATCTCACTCCGATGGCATCCTCTTCTCTCTTGCAATCGCCCCCCCCTCTCTCCATCAAACCCAAAACCCGCACGCCTCCAAAACTCCATTTCTTTGCGATCAAAGCCTCCACTCACTCAACCCCATCTCCATCTCAACCATCCCCACCGCAGCCCATAGTCTCCAAGCCCCGCCGCCCCGCCGACGAGAACATCCGCGATGAGGCCCGCCGCAACAACCCCACCCACTCTCACCGCTTCTCCGCCAAGTATGTCCCCTTCAACGCAGACTCTTCCTCCACCGAGTCCTACTCCCTCGACGAGATCGTCTACCGCTCCCAATCCGGCGGCCTCCTCGACGTCCAACACGACATGGACGCGTTAAAAAACTATGACGGCAAGTATTGGCGCGACCTCTTCGACTCCCGCGTGGGCAAGACCACGTGGCCCTACGGATCCGGTGTCTGGTCCAAGAAGGAGTGGGTCCTCCCGGAGATCGACAGCGACGACATCGTCAGCGCCTTCGAGGGAAACTCCAATCTCTTCTGGGCCGAGCGTTTCGGCAAACAGTTCATGGGCATGAGCGAGCTCTGGGTCAAGCACTGCGGGATCAGCCACACCGGGAGTTTCAAGGATCTGGGCATGACCGTCTTGGTCAGCCAGGTCAATCGCCTCCGCAAAATGAACCGCCCCGTCTTCGGCGTTGGCTGCGCCTCCACCGGAGACACCTCCGCCGCTCTCTCTGCCTACTGCGCTGCCGCCGGAATCCCATCCATCGTTTTCTTGCCCGCAAATCGAATCTCGATTGCCCAGCTGGTTCAACCCATCGCCAATGGCGCTTTCGTTTTGAGTCTCGACACTGATTTCGACGGCTGTATGCACCTGATTCGTGAGGTAACCTCCGAATTACCCATTTATTTAGCGAATTCGTTGAATAGTTTGAGACTAGAAGGTCAAAAAACAGCGGCTATTGAGATCTTGCAACAGTTTGATTGGGAAGTACCCGATTGGGTTATAGTTCCGGGAGGAAATCTTGGAAACATATATGCGTTTTACAAAGGGTTCCATATGTGTAAAGAATTAGGCCTTGTTGATAGGATTCCCAGGCTTGTTTGTGCTCAAGCGGCTAATGCGAACCCGCTTTACTTGCACTACAAGTCAGGGTGGAAAGAATTCAAGTCCATAAAGGCCAACACAACCTTTGCGTCCGCCATTCAAATTGGTGATCCAGTTTCGATCGATAGAGCAGTGTATGCGCTCAAGAATTCGAACGGGATTGTCGAGGAGGCGACTGAGGAGGAGTTGATGGACGCAATGGCGCAGGCGGATTCGACCGGGATGTTTATATGTCCTCATACTGGGGTGGCTTTGACAGCCTTGATTAAGCTTAGGAAGAGTGGGGTGATAGGGCCGACCGATCGAACCGTGGTGGTGAGCACGGCGCATGGGTTGAAGTTTACACAGTCGAAGATTGATTATCACTCCAAGGCTATCAAGGACATAGCATGCAGGTTTGCGAACCCACCCGTTCAGGTTAAGGCGGATTTCGGCTCAGTTATGGATGTTTTGAAGAAGTATCTGCTGAGTAAGGCGCCCAAGCATTAGGCCTGATTGTGGCATTGTAAGTTTTGCTCATGTATTTTGTCTTCTGCTTATTTGGTTTTAGTGGCATTAGTGTTGTTAGTTTATTTGCTCTTCTTCTTGGATGCTTGGCTATAGGGAATATGCTTGGGTTAAAGAAAAATGTTTCTCATCCTTTGTGAGCTTTGGTAGGAAGGAGTTCATTTGTACGGCAGCATTTTCAATTTTGGACAAGTTCATTGTCATTCGAATTCGACGACATTTTTGTTGGCGAGCTTTTAGCTTGAAGGGTTTACCTGCATTCTATGTGCTGCTTATGTTGGACTCGTATGTTTTTGCTTCTGACTTGCTTGCTTTGTTTGGTGTCTAATACTAGAGAAATGATGTTTTGCTTTTTTCAGCATTATGAGCATTTCTAGTTGTCAAGCTTTGATTTGACTGGTTGGAATCAAACAACTTAAATGTGTACAAATTGTGAGAGCTACATTTAAGGAGTGAGTTTGATGGCCTGTGATCTTGAATTTTGCGCACTACTTAATGAAATTAGTTTAGGAGTAATGCTATAAGGGGGACTCTCTTCCTTGTGTCCTCCCAAATGTCATGTGGCTTTTAAAATCACCATTGAATTTGAGACGATCATTATTGGATTTTGATCCAATGGTAATTTTAAAAGTCACATAACATTTGGGAGGACATAATGAGGACTTTGACCTCCTTGTAGCATTACTCATCAGTTTAGTTTGGACTTCGCTCTTGAAGCACATTTCTACAAGTAGCAGTACAATTTGTAGGAGAAGGTTCTATGTTCACAATCACATTATGATCTTCTCTGTTATTAGCCCAAAGTAAGCTCAATTGCAGAGGTGTGGCTGTGCAGCCTGAATGGGCTAATTCATAACAACTCTAGTGATAGAATAGATCTATCCAGTTCCCGTTCCTTTCCAGTGCACTTGTTAATATCTCCGTCACTCAAGGACGGACGTGGTGGGAAAGAAGCAGCCCTAGCCTCTGTCCGGCCGATCACTCCGCTGGCATCTTGCATTCAGGACCCTGTTTGACTCTCATTCAGGGATGTATTTCTGAAGTTGCTGCTGAGTGCATAGTGAATCTTAGTTATGTCCTTCATTCTTAATGCACATATATTTCTTGGAGAGGAGCCACATGGGTTGTACAAAGGATCCACTTCAAAATCTGCGAAAGTTGTCTCTTGGTGATTAGAATACCTCTCAAGATGAGCGAGGTTGTCTGAAGTTGGCAGGTATATAATTATTTCCTCTTTGTAAGGAAAGATAATTTGGTCTTAGATGTTCTGATTAACAGGTATTGTAAAACTGCATCGCAGGAACTGTGCAGTTTCTTGCTTCAGTTACAAAGATGCTATAATGGGCACGGATTTGGCACTAGACTTCGCGTGAGTTTAGAAAAGATCTGCATGTACACTGCATGTTATCTTGGCTTGCAGGAAATGGATTCGCTATTATCCTACCTGTGGATGGCTGGATTCAGATCTGCAAGAAACCAATGGTCAGGTGCTGATTCATTTTGGCCAACAGAACTTACAAAATCTGATATACTGCACTTTGTTGGGATTGCTTAGTTAATTCTTTCTTTGAGTAAACTTCATAAACTCAGGAAAGCTTATCACTTTCATGCCCGTCCATTTTTCTCCCCTTTATGGCCTATTAGTTGCATATGAATTAACCATCTATCTGTCCTTGGCAGCACTATGCAATGAGAGATTATTGACTTTGGGCTGTAAATGAACGGAATTGTTCATAACCAGCTCAAGTTTGACCGGTATAAACTCGATTCAAATTTGGTTTATCTATTAACCGAAGCAAGTTTGAACAGAAATTTAGGCTCGTTTATTAAATAAGCCAAACTTGGATAAACTCGGTTTGACTCATTTATTGAAGATTTTAAATTTTTAAAAAGATAAAAGGGAATTATCTTTCTAATATGATAAATATAAATTGAATATTTGTGATTGTAAGTCTTGATATAGATATGTAGGTCATGTAATATATGTATATAATTGAGATTGGATTATTTACTATTATAATTCAACCCATATGAACTAGATGTTAAAAGATTCCACCACACTTGCAATTGGACTAATGACATTGAGCAATGTTATAAATTATATTTTTATCTTACAACTATTTTATAATGCTGATGTAGTAGTCCTAATCAACCATTGTTAAAAAGAAAAAAGATTCAATTTTTAGTTGAAATTACCACGTCAGCATTATAGCATAGTTGTGAGATAAAATTGTAGTTTTTAGCATTTCTCATGACATATACTTTTTCTTTTTGATTAGTGTTGGATATTACATTTTTATTTTCCAGCCATTTCACAGTATTGATGTAGCAGACTGGTAGTTCCAGCAAACTTTTGAATCAATATTTGTTAAAAAATAAATCAATTTAAGGGTCGGTTGAGATTGAGACCTTGGCATTACGAGATAAAAATGCGATATATAGTATTACTCTTTTCTTTTTGCTAAGGGAAATATTATATACCATATTTTTATCTCATAATTATTTTACAATATTGATGTGACATTCCTAATTAAGCTTTGATTTTTTTTATTTTTTATTTTTGGGGAAAAAAAAGGCAAAATTAATCCCTTTGGTTTGCATGATTTGCAATTAATTCTATGTGGTATCAAAATAAACTAAGAGGTCATTGAGGTATGCCAAAAAAATAATTTGGTTCCTATAGTCAAATTTTGTCACTAAATTAACATATTTCATTAGTGTGACAGACTTAAATAAGACACGTATCATAATTTTATTGGCTTTAACATATAACTTTATCAGAATATGTTAATTTAGTGGATGAGATTCGATTGTAGGGAATAAATTAGTTTTTTGGCATACTCCAAGATCTCTGAGTTCATTTTGATACAACGGGAAACTAATTGCAAGTCAGGAAAATCACATGTACTATTTTTTCTTTTTCCTTTTTTCTTATTATTTTATAAGAACCTATTATGAAATTTGTTAGAATTGTTGTATCAAAATGGTTGTGAGATATATATAAAAAAAAAAAAAAGGTTTTGAGCGTTACTTTTTGCCAAAAGTTGGTGGGATTTGATTCTTGTACTACACCATCACAACAATCCCTTACATGAGGGTGGACTCCAGTGTGTAAGACCCACCTTCATGTGAGGGGTTGTTGTGCAGTTGTTGTATTGGTGTAATAAATCTAACATTTTTTCTTACATACGATACAAAAGTCCGATTCATTGCTTTCTTTCGCATGCATACTTTTCAACGCTCAACTGCTTCCCATACACAAAAATAAAAAACCTTATCCACTTGAAACAAAGTAGAAAGCGACGTTTAGAAAAAAGAAAAAAAAGATAAAAAGGGAATTTATTTTATTTTATTGAGAGTGTCTTCTTCGGTTATTTAAAAGATAAAGTATAACCCTTTCAAAAAAAAAAAAAAGATAAAGTATAACATTTTTTTTAAACAAAAAAAAAAAAAGGTTGATAAAGGGTAATAGGATGGATGATTACATGGAAATAAGATACATATAAGAGATATGTTAGATGTATAACTATTTTGCATAATAATTACATAACAATATTGATGTGTCTAACATTTTTTTTTTAAAAAAAAAATTGACATATCAGTATTGTTATGCAATTATTATATAAGAATTGTGCAAATAACATATCTTTACATATAAAGGGTTGGGTTAATCAACAAAAATATAAAAACAGTTAAAAAAAAAAGTGTAAAAGAATAACCTATTGGGAATGTATATGACCCGACCCATTTAGTTTTTAGCCAGAAATGGTGGTTTGAAGTGGCAAAGCCGACAGTTTGGATCAGATTTGTTGTAGGGAAGCACCACTATGGTGTCCTAGGGGAGAGGTACCCAACAAAGAAAAATTGGTGAATATCAAAACAGAAATTGCAACTATATTTGGAGTTCTCCATGGGTAAAAAAAAAAGGGTTAAATACTTTTTTGCCCATGTGGTTTAAAAACCTTGTTTTTCGCCCTCTCAGTTTTCATTTTTTTCATAGACGACACATGTGTTATGGAAAAAAAGGTAAATGGTACTTCCGTATATTTTTTCGTCCAAAACTGACAGATTTCTATGTCAGCGTCACGTGGCACCATTAAAATTGCGAGACGTGGTTGCACAATTTTTTTTAATTTTAATTTTTTAATTTTTTTTATTATTTAAAAAAAAAATGTGGGCCACATAGGGGGTGGTCGGCCACCCCCATTTTGGCCAAGGGGCCCTTGGGGCGAACCACCCCCATTTGGCCTAGGGTCGTTCGACCACCTTCAAGGGCAAAACCCTTTATTTATTTATTTTATTATTATTATTATTATTATTATTATTTTCACTTTGGCCCATTGGGATGGTTCGACCACCCTCAGGCCAAATGGGCCACCCCCAAGCCAAATATGGGTGGTTTTGGCAACTCCTATTTTGGCCCTTGGGGGGTGGTTCGGCCACCCCCGAAATTGGCCCTGGGGTGGCTGAGCCATCCTTACAAATTTTTTATTTTTTAAAAAATATCAAAATATATAAAAAAAAAAAAAAAAAATGGGGGCCACGTGTCGCTAATATGGAAATCCGTCAATTTTTTATGGAAAAATATAAAAGATAAAGTTTTTAAACCACAGGTGTAAAGTATTTAACCCAAAAAAGTACCAACTATGAAGAATGAAGATCCAGTATAGAAGAAGAGAAAAAACCGACAATCTGACGCATGAACCGTAAAGAAGCGACGCAACACACGCACATTGGGATGGGGCGTGGGCGAAGCAAAGGAGTGAAGCGTAACAAATTTGATTTTCAAGTTGAAAAAAAAAAAAAAAAAAAAAAAGGTGGGAGGAGAAAAGGAAGGGGCAGGAGGAAGGAGCTCCTCCTCCTTGGTTTGCTCTGAGCAGATGGGAAACTCACAAAGGAGTAGGAAAACAAAAATTGAAATATTTTGTAAGGGATGTTTCTAGATGGGAAGAATATAATGGAAAAGAGAAGGAAAATGAAGATAATCTGCAGGATCTTTACTAAAAATAAAGGAAGAGCTCTTAGAGAGGCCCAAAATCTCCAAGTAAAGGTTACAATTCAATTATCAATTCTATTCTCACTCTCAATACAACCTTCTACTTATAGGCGATTCTGTTAGGAATGATCCAATTAGAAATCAGCTCTTTCTCTCTCTACTAAACGGCTACAACAATAAAATGGAATCTAGGGATAGAAAGGTAAAATAACATATATATATATAACCATAACGGCTTCTAGAATTTCTAAGAATCACCCCACTGCTGAGTCACACTTTGGATCATTGTCATCACTGCCATCACTCTCCACGTACTCCCTGGTTGTAGCTAGAAGGTGACTATGGCAGGCCCATAACAAGGCTTCCCCCATTAGAGCATCTTGCCCACAAGGTGCGGGTATTGGGAGTGCAGCGTCCAGAGGAGTTTCCAAGTGTCATCCTTCGGAGAAGCCCATTTCCAGCAAACAAGAACTTCCGTTGCAGAGTGGTCGTTCTTCTTAATCAATCGCCGATCCACAATCTACTTCGGTTCAGGGCGTATTTCACCAGTAGCATCAACTGGAGGAAAAGTGGAAATGGGAGAAGAGAAGTGCCCCAATTTTTTTCTTCAAGCAAGAAACGTGAAAGACAGGATGAAGGCGAGCTTCAGGTGGTAGATTGAGCTTGTAGGCCACAGACCCAATTTGACAAAGAACCCGAAAGGGGCCATAGAATTGCGGAGATAGCTTCAAATTCTTGTGCAAAGATAGGGACTTTTGGCGGTATGGTTGCAAGCTGAGGTACACCTAATCCCCTTCCTTAAATTCACGCTCCGAGTGGTGCTTATCCGCTTGGATTTTCATCCGGTTCTAGGCAAGTTGCAGATGCTCATTGAGGAGGGAAATTACCTCATTGCAATCCCTCAACTGGGTGTCCACAGCAAGGTTTGCAGATGTGCCTGGAACATAGGACAAGAGGGTAGGCAGAGGATAACCAAAGAGCCTGTTGTAGAGTGGTGGTTGGTATTGTACCACCATTCTGCCAAGGGTGACCACAAACTCCAAGCCTTAGGTTTAGTTCCCACATAGCACCATAAATAGGTCTCAAAACATTTGTTGAGGGCCTCAGTTTGACCATTCGATTGTGGGTGGTATGCTGAACTAAAAGGCAAGGGAAATTCCCTGGAGCTGGAAGAGTTCCTTCCAAAAAGAACTGGTAAAGATGGGATCCCTGTCCGAGACTATAGTAGAAGGCATGTCGTTTAGTTTTTCAGAACATTGGTTGTCACGCCTCCGTTTTGGGATATAAGGGAAAACGTGAGTTTAAGTACTAAAACCATATAAATGGAAGCGCGCATTTAAAACATATATATATAGACTGAAACTTATTATATCTATTTAATAAATTCTAGCTTTTAATAATTCTTTACAACGCCTTGAAACTCCGAAAAACTTACTATACAAAGTAAACATCTAGTCAGCCCACAATGATCTATGGCTCTTAGCGAGGTCTGCGCCAATATCAAGAATTATTATTGTCTCACTGGGTCATCTGAAAAGGGTTGAGGGAAAAAGGGGTGAGTTCGACAACTCAGTAAGAAAAATACAACACCAGGGGAATAAATCATGTTATAAACCTTTATGCCATAATCTATAGTCATGCATAATGACAGACTTATTTTTATTCACTAATGGGAATTAATTACAATTATAATGAATTGCATATTGTATATTGATCTACAACCTAAACCAATTGTATGTTGATTTAATTTATATTGGATGAATTGGATATTTTTGATTATTTTGAAATTACAATGATGTTAAGAAATATAAATGAAATATGTAATTTTAGAGTGATAACAAGTTGAAGATTACAGTTATGCATATTATTTAAGAAATGATATACTAATGAAAATGACAGTTTATAAATGAGAATGACAGTTTGTAAATGAGAATGACAGTTTACTATGATCCAGTATATTCTTTTTATCAGTTTTCTCTTTAATCCTTTCTCTGTGGTTTAACCCTTTACAGACTCTAAACCGCTGTTAACCGTGAGCGGAGCACGTTGGCTTTTGTCACACAGACCTATGGACTCAGCCTGTCGTCACAGGGGAGAGCCGGTTCCGAGTTGGGGATCTTCCCTAGGTGAAGGCCAACCTCGGCTGGTAGCACACACCAACACATGGTGTGCTTGCCATGCTACCCTATGGGTACCAATCCTAGCTGTAATAGTGCCTCAGGGTTAAACAGTTACTGCACATGAACGATTTTCTGTAATACTGTGGGCTCTGCTTTATCTGTATACTTTATTTCAAAACTGTAAGAGCCGTTTTCATAACTGTAGTCATGTGCAGAATTTAACTTTAGAATCTCTTTTCTTTCAAAACTGTATTCTTGAATAGAATCATATACTTTGGAATTTTCTGTAATCATATCTTTCAAATGCTCTTTATCATTTCTCTGAGTATGCATAATTCATAATTTTTGAAATGCTCATAATCATAACTTTAATTATGCATAAATCATAACTTTAAAATGCTCTTAATCATATCTGTAATTATGCATAAATCATATCTTTAAAAATGCTCTTACTCATAACTATAATTTATGCACAAAATTCTTGAATAATAACATATGAGCAATAATAGCTTCGCATTAAAAATCACATGATCAACGCTTTGTAAAATTCCCCAACACTTTTTCAAAAGATTTATAATAAAATCTTGTTGGGGGTTTTTCGGTGTTGTATCCCCTTACCTGGACTTTCCATTAGCATCGAGATCGAGCTTTTACCTAAATAAATTGAAAGAAGAAGCTTAGAAGAATATTCTAGAATTTGTAGCCTAAAACTTAATTAAAATAACATGTATCAAGAGGTCTCCAATTTGTACTACCCAAAACAACCCCCTTGAATTTACTAATCCTTAGTCCGAAACTTCACATCCAACAACCCAATTTTTAAGTTGAACGACAAAATAGAACCTTATCCACATATAAACATCATCCAATCATCAAGAGAAAACTCATTTCTCATTAATTTGTCCATAACATGATAATCCTCCAACCTTTAAGCAAGAACTTAATAATAAATCGTAATTTTTACTAATTTCGAAAACAACTTCACTCTCATCCAAAGTCATTAATCCAAAATATTGTACATGGTCAAAACTCATCAAAATAATATTTAGTCCTTTAACCAAATTCTCCTACTCAATTACATACTCAATAAGCTACTCCAAATAAAACATCTCAACCGGAAATTGCACCCCAAAATATCAATACTCCAAAATTACCCATAATTAACCACTAGAAATCACAAATCCTTTCTAACCAGAATCATTACACGCATACAACCAACCCAACAACAATGAAATCCCTAGCAAGCTTCAATTGGCCAGAAGCAAGAAAAAAAAACTCACCAACAATCTCCACCACATCACTGACCGATATCACCCAAAATACGACTCAATTCAACACAATCAAATAAAACTCACAAATTCAGATATCACAGCATCAAGACTAAACAGTCACTGAAATCATTCACAACCATTACATACTTATAACTCAAAAATTAAACAACACAAAAATACTCAAGAAATTACCCCTCTGAGAGTTTCTGTTTTAGGCTAAGGGAGACAACCGGAAATTCTCCTAGATTAAGCCGGAATTTAGCCTTCAATCCACCGGGTCTCGGGTCAACGGGTCACGGGTTCGCCGGAATCGCCATCGGAACCGCCAGAAATCGCCACTGGGAGCCACCGGATCTCTCTCTCGGGTTCGATATGGGTCGCACACACATACACACGGGTCACGGATTCTGGGTTATGGGTCACGGCCTTGATGGGTTCGGGGTTATGGGTTAGGCCGGAAAACACCAGAGCTCGCCGGAATTCAGCTTCCCAAGTTACCAGAAATCACTGGCGGTGACCTCCGTCGATCGGGTCTTCTTCGATTCAGTTGGGTCGTTCAGGTTTTGCACTTCACGGGTCACGGGTTCTCGGGTCTCTCGGGTTCTCTGGGCTCACGGGTCACGGGGTCCGGCCGGAACACCACCTGGCCCACCGGAAATAGCATCCCCGGCGTCCTCTGCTTCGACCCACCATGGTTGGTTGGATCTTCCCCGGTTCTCCAGCTCTGGCCCCGGCTCCGAACGACGCTACTCCCGACTCCCATCTCTCCCTCTCTGCATCTCGGTCTCTCTTTCTATCTCTCCCGATCTCTCAGTTCTCTCTGATCTCTCTCTCAGTCTCACTCTCTTTTTCTCTCTGCCTCGTCGGGTACAGAAACGAAGAAGGAAGAAGAGAGGAAAGAAGAAGAATAAAAAGAAAAAGTAATGAAGAAGGGAGAAGTTGACGAAAAGAAAGAGAAGAAGAATTATTAAAGGAAAAGAACAACTTGCCGTGCAAGTTCTTCTTTCATTTTTTTTTTTTTTTTAACTAAGGTTACTTTTTATCCTAATTAGATTAACCTAAGTTAATCTTTTTTAAAAAAATCTAGTTAACCCATAGTTAACTTTTATCTAGTTAAATTAACTAGAATTACTTTTTAATAAAAACTAATTAATAAACATAGGTATTTTTATTGGTTTTAAAAAAAATATGTTTTCTAATAAAAATTTGGGGTATTACATTGGTCATAGAAGCTTGGGCAACCTTAAAGGCAGAAAACGGGTGAGCCAATGGAATGAAATGGCCATACTTCGTGAGCCTGTCCACCACCACGAAGATGACTAAAAACCCATGAGAAAGAGGGAGGCCTTCAATGAAGTCCATGGAGATGTCAGACCACACACGGTTAGGGATCAACAAGGGTTGCAGTAAACCCGGAGAAAGAACTGTCTCATGTTTATTTTCCTGGCATACAGAACACTCCCTAACGAACTTCTTGATATCTTTGCGCATGCCTGGCCAATAGAAATTAGCCTTGGCTCGTTGAACCATTTTGTTGTAGTCGGAATGGCCAGTAGAAGGATTGTAATGAATAAATTCCAGAACCTGGTGTTGGAATGGAGAATGCTTTAGAATCCATAAGCTATCCTTGCGAATGAGCAAACCTTGTTGCAAGGAAAGACCCTTAGGACTAGGTGCACCTTGTTGAAGATTTTGAAGCAAAGCAACTGTTTGTGGGTCTGTCAGATATGAAGCCTTTAAGTCAGAGACCCAAGTTGGAGATGGAAAGGAGATGGGGGAAATGGAGGCCTCCTCGTGGAAGAAAGTGGGATCCAATAATCGGGATAAAGCATCTTCGACCTTATTGTCGTTGCCATGCTTATATTCAATTACATAGTCGTAACCGAGGAGCTTGGACAACCAATGTTGCTAGGAAATGGTGCCCACTTTCTGCTCCAACAAAAATTTCGATGCTGATGATTGGTCCGCACAGTGAAAATTTGGCCAAACAAGTAAGGCTGCCAGTGTTGTACTGCGGTCACCAAAGAGAGGAGCTCATTTTTGTAAGTAGAAAGGAGAAGAGCACGTCATTTCAAGGCCTTGCTAAGGAAAGCAATGGGTTGCCCGGTTTGCATCAAGACCGCACCGAGGTCGGAGCCATTAGCGTTGCATTCGATCACAAAAGTCTTGGTAAAATCAGGTAGGCGGAGCTCCAGGGGCGTAGCCATAGCAAGCTTGAGCTTGTTAAAAACTTCAGTGGCCGAAAGGGTCCATTGGAAGGCATTCTTCTTGAGAAGGGCAGTTAGTGGTGCGGCCAAGGATCCATAATGCCAGATAAATTTCCGGTAGTAACCGATAAGGCCCAAAAAACCCCTTAAGGATTTCACATTCAAGAGAATAGGCCAATTGACCATTGCCTCTAACTTGGTAGGATCTGCATGTACCCCATGTTGAGAGATGAGGTGACCCAAGTAGTCAATTTCTTCCACATCAAAGCAGCATTTGGAAAGCTTGGCAAAAAGTTTATGGCGCACCAAAATCTCCATAACAGCCTTCAAATGAAGCAAGTGATCAGCAAGGGAATTGCTGTAAATGTGGATGTCGTAAAAAAATACCAAGACAAAGAGTTGAAGGAACGGTTTGAAGACATCGTTCATGAGAGCTTGAAATGTCGATGGGGCGTTAGTAAGCCCAAAGGGCATTACGAAAAATTCGTAATGACCCTCGTGAGTGCGGAAGGTTGTCTTGGAGACGTCTTCAGGGCGCATCTAAATATAGTAATAACCAGAACGCAAGTCTAACTTAGAGAAAATGGCTGCTCCATGGAGCTCATCCAATAGCTCATCGACTATGGGAATGGGATACTTGTCATTAATCATTTTCTGATTAAGGGCACGATAGTTGACACAAAAGCGCCAACTGCCATCGGCTTTGCGCACTAAAAGAATGGGGGTAGAGAAAGGACTCTGACTTGGCCGGATCGCTCTCGAATGCAAGAGGTCCCTTATGATTTTTTCAATTTCAGCCTTCTGGAAATAAGGGTATCTGTAGGGGCGTACACTAATGGGTTGAGAGCCTTTGAGATTAATTTGATGGTCATGGCCACAGATAGGGGGAAGACCCGTGGGTTCTGCAAAAAACATGAGCAAAATAATTGACAAGAGACTGAACCAAGGTAGGCAAGGGAGCTGGAGCTGAATCGGCCTCCAAAGATAAAAGTTTCAAGGAAAATCCCTTGTTGGCAGAGGAAGAGGGCTTAAGAAAGTGGAAACCTTCTTCCATAAAAATACCCTCAGAAGACACCCCAGTGAAAAGAGTAAGGACCTAAATTAGTGAACCGCATGGTCATAAGAGTGAAATCCCATAAGATAGGCCCCAATGTGCTCAGCCACTCCACTCCTAAAACAATGTCACACCCGCCCAAAGCAATGAGATAAAAATCGGTGGAAATGGAATGACTCTGGACCTTAAGAGTGACAGAAGCAACCTTCCCACAGCTTTGGATAGTTGTCCCATCAGCAATTTTAACCCGGAGTAAGGGTATAGATGTGATGTGTAATTGGACCCGAGTTAACAAGACTGGATCCAGGAAGTTATAGGTATTTCCTGAGTCCACAAGTATGCCGGCTTGGTGATTATGCAGGAGACCCAATAATCACATGGACTTAGCCCTAGCAGAGCTAGAAATGACGTTGAGAGAAATCTCCAGTTCTTTGCACTCCACTACATCAAATTTAGGGATGGGCTCAACAACTTTGGTAGAATCATAGAATACCTCCTCCCCAGTATCATCCAACTAGAGTTCCAACCCAGATAAAAGAAAAAGTCGGGGAGACTTACATTTATGACCCGGGTGCCAACATTCATCACAATTATAGCAAAGGCCCTTCTCGCAACGTTCCTTCATATGTGTTGCTGAGATTCGCTAAATAGGAAGACCAGGCCCTGGTTTGGTATGAAGAGCCAACTGTGATGAGGAAGGAGGAAGTTGCAAGCTCGAAGGATTGGTAGGAGAACTCCAACTTTGCTGCCAAGGAAAACAAAAGGAAGCAGAAGAAGTACACAGGGGCCGTTTGGAGCTTTGAAGGTACTCCTCCTAAAGTTTAGCAAGACTAAAAACAGCGACTAAGCCTGCTGGATTTAACATCCGCACAGGGAGGCGAATGTCGTCTCGCAACCCGTTGAGAAAACAGCTCAATCGGTTCTCCTTAGACACACCATGTAACTAGGGGTATACAAACGGGGCGGTTATTAACAAGAAATAAACGGTAACCGCCCATTACCGCTAACTGGGAAGATCGAAAAACCAAAAAATCGAAAATAACCGTAATCAGATAATCGGGTAACCAGGTACCCCATTGCGGTTATCTGTTATTACATTCTGAAAAACCGATTAATAACCGAATAACCGCAACCAGTTTTTATTATTATATAAAATTATATATATATATATTAACCGGACAAATCTCAATCAAAGGGTCCATTGTTCGCGTCCCAACTGTGCCGAGATTGACATTTTTCGGCCACAATGCTTGTGGACTGTGGGTTTGGTAACACCTTTAGATTTGTCAACTAATATATATATATATATATATATAGATTTTGATTTGATTGACATTTAAATGAGCCACTAAACATATTCTTTACCTTTCATAATAATATATATATATATATATATATGGGTGCACTTATTCAAACTCTGTCTCTATTAAGATGTCGAGAGTTGCGCTGCTTTTCGAGTAATACAAATCTGCTTCTTTTCCTTTTGTGTGGGGGGTGGGGGGGGGGGGGGGGTGTCATGGTCTTGTTGAAGAGATTTTTCTAGGAAAAAACTGAGGAAGCTTCAAGAGCCATAGAAACTTGCTTCTTTCCATTTTTATGTTTTACTTTTTTTTCCTTTTTTTTTTTGCCAATTTTCCAAAAGATGATTCATGATTGATAATGATGTAATTGAATGCAAATATTGGATTTTTTTTTTTATTATTTTTTTAAAAAAATAGTTTTGAAAAATTCAACATATATGAAAATCAGTTATCCGGTTAATAACCGGTTTAAAATAATCGAATAACCAGCTGTTAGTAAAAATCGCGATCGGCTTATCGGTTTGCGGTTTTGGTTATTGAAATAAGAACTTCTAGATGGGAAGACTGGTTCGTCGGAAGCAACGGATGATGAGTGATGGCCCGATACTAAATGTAAGGGATGTTTCTAGATGAAAAGAATATAATGGAAAAGAGAAGGAAAAGGAAGATAATATGCAAGATCTTTACCGAAATAAATGAAGAGCTCTTAGAGAGGCCCAAACTCTCCCGGTAAGTGATACAATTCAATTTTCAATTCTGCTCGCACTCTCTATACAACCTTTAACTTATAGGCGATTTTGTTAGAAATGATCCAATCAGGAATCAGGGATAGAAAGGTAAAATAACATATAACCATAATAGCTTCTAGAACTTCTAAGAATTATCCCACTGCTGAGTCACTCTCTAGTTCACTGTCATCACTGCCATCACTCCCCACGTACTCCATGGTTGTAGCTAGAAGGTGACCATGGCAGGCCCATACCATAGTTTAGAAAGCGACAACGGACCAGTTTTCAAAGTAGGCAAGCACGTGTAGTCCAAATAACTCCAAAATACAAGTACCATCTGCTTAAAGCCTTGTCTTTCTCTTTGCAAAGCTACCCACAAGAAATTGAGATAGTTTTGGAGAAAATGGAGACGAAGCAAAGCACGGAGCAATTCAAAGGCCAAGCAAGGCTACCGGAGTTCGCAATCCCAAAACGTTATGATCTTTACCTCAAGACCGACCTGTCTGAATGCACTTTCTCCGGTACCGTACAAGTCAACCTTAACATCGTCGAAGACACGAAGTTCCTCGTCCTGAATGCTCTCGAGCTTGTCATCCACCAAGTCTGGTACACCACCAGCTCCCACAACCAAGTAACTGCCTCTTGCTCACTCCATCATGGTCGTTTACCGTTGATTTTGTTGCGCTTTTAATGACGTTTTGTTCCTTGAATCTTCGCAGACGTATCTGCCGTGTGATGTTGCTTTGGATGGCGATGATGAGATACTCGTGCTGGTCTTTGATGAAGTGCTTGGTGTTGGTGAAGGAGTTCTGGGGATTGAGTTTTCTGCGGCCCTTAACGAGCACTTGAAGGGTTTCTATAGATGGTGGGCTCTTTTTTCTTTTTCCCCTTTTCATAGAAGATTTATTGTCGCTCAAACGCCGATACACGCAAGGTGTCTCGTTCCTAGTCTACCTCCAAAGTTCTCTTAATTCTTGATAAGATAATAGTGTGTCCATAAGTGCAGCTTTTCCCTTGTTTGGGAGCTGTGAATATCAGGGAAAAGAAAGAAGAAAACGGAAATTTTCAATTTTAAGTTACTAGTGAGTTGTGAGAATGATCAAACACCCTAAGATTCTACAAGTTAAGCGGAAACTAAAACGACTGTGAATTATGGAGATGAACGGACAGGTATTTTTCTTGGGTACGTATATTCATGTTAAGAATTAACCCATTTTTTTTACAGTACTTATGTGGATGGAGGAGTGAAGAAGAATATGGGAGTTACTCAGTTTGAAGCTGTCGAAGCAAGGAGGTGCTTTCCTTGCTGGGATGAACCTGCGCTTAAGGTACACATAATTGTTAATTTCCTTTTACCCTTGATATAATTTGTTGTTTTGCTTATTTTAGCGCTTGGAAACACTATAATAAGTGACATGTTGATATGGTCCTGGAATATGATTTGGGTTTTGATCCTATATTACTTTCCAATAGAAGAAAATTAGGGGTAAGAATATTTTTCTGGCTACTTCAAGGGAGCCGGTTCTCCTATAATATGCATGATTGAATAAAACTCAACTATGATTTTCATTAAGCAATAATAGAGTTATATAGTCAACCCTTTCAAAGCCCAAATGAGACTCCATTAGAACTCCTAATATCCTTATATAATCACAATTCAATTAGGGTTGCAAAGGATTTCAAAAAATAATAATAATAAGGGTTGCATAAATTCAAATACGCTAGTTTACGTAAATTCAAATAACCAAGGACTTCATTCCAACCATACTACTAGACTTCTTCCTATTAAACTACTAACTTCCTATGCAAGATAGGACCGTAACATTGCTCCCCCCCTTAAAACATGGCCCTTGTTCTCAAAGGCAAAATTGTGCTTCTTTTTTTTTTCCCCATGTGTTAGTCGAATTCTTCCTCTATCAACATGTCATGATCATCTTCCCTACTGTAGGCCTCTATCATAAAAAGTTTCTTGTGGTGGTGGAAGAACAATTCTTCGGGTTGTAGTTCAACCATCCATTGATGTAGATTGGCCTTAGAGAAGTCCAATTGACACCCTTTGGTTCCGACAAGTTCTATCTCTCAAGCGTTCCCTTGTGCCTGTTCTTTGGATCAACTTCATCTGCCTTTCATCCATTTATGTCATAAACATCAAAACCGTCAGTTGGAGGGCTAGATTTCACAAATTTAAAATCCTTCCTGTCTCCTTTCAAATACAAGATCTTGGAAGAAAAACCTGCATAGTCTTTTTCAGATTCATCTAGCAAGTGTTGAGTGATGTGTGCTTTTCCTCTGATAAACAAAGTCACCTGATGACCCTCTTTGACAAGGAGTCTTGACAAAAACATACCAATAAATCTTGTGCCTCTCATTATAAGAAATTTCCTGGTGTCTGATGCCGAGACATGTAATGCTCTTTTCGGTTTCTATACCTTTCTTTTCAACTGAATTGAGTGTATAGTGTCTGTGGGACTTTGTTACTGGTGGTGGGGCTCGTCCATGGAAAAAGACGTATCTGTCACCTTTTAAACAATGCCCATTTGTGGAAAATGTAAGGGGATTGCTAGTTTATTGGAATTGCAAGGAGCATGTATTGCAGGTGTTGCTACAATCTGTGGTGAAAGAAAAGACGATCTAAAAGAAGTTGCTACTTGGGTTCCTAACAAAGCATCTAGAGGCGGATGCTGGTTATTGCCTTTGCATCCATGCAATGCATTAGACGTTTCTCGGACTCTGCACCTGACCTATTTCCTTCTTAAGTGGACAACACTTGGAACAACTCAGCGAATCAATTCAAAAGCTGTTGTTGTCCATCTAAAACTGACTGCATGGTTTGTGCAAGTTTATCAAACTGACCCTTCATACCTAGGCTCTAGTAACCAATTGATATGGACCTGGAATATGACCTTGGTTTGATCCTATATTCACTTTTAAGATAGAAGAAAATTAGGATAATAATAGTTTTTTTGACTACTTCGAGAGAACCAGTCCTCCTATAATCATGCAAGGTTGAATAAGACTCCACTATGATTTTCATTAAGCAATAATAAGGTTTTATAGTCAACCCTTTCAAAGACCAAATGCAACTCTACTAAAACTCCTAATATCCTTATACAACCATAACTCATTTAGGGTTGCAAAGGTTTACATAAATTCAAATACACGAGTTTACGCGAATTCAAATAACCAAGGATTTTATTCAAACCCTATCGTTAAGATTTATTCCTACTAAACTACCAACTTCCCATCCAAGAGAGTGCCAAAACACAGGCTTTTTAGAAACAAAGGGTACAATAGAACTTTTTGATACAACATGGCGCAATGGGAAGCAGAATTTGCAAGCACAATAACTCACAACCCTTCTATAAATCCTAGAAAACTCGAAGAATTATCAGAAAACTGAGGAAAAACTCTCTCAAGAGTATTCTTATTGATAAAACTGTGAAAATACAACTACTGGGTGGCCAGACCGTCCTTATTGCACTTAAATAAGAGTTAGGGTCGCACCCCTAGAAATAAAATTACATAACTATCCTTCATAAAAAGATCGCAAACTCCCACGACTAATCGCAATCTTCACTCGAGCGAAGGGTTAAGCAAACTTTCGGGTTCCTCACTCATAGCATCTCACTCAAGGGAAGGTTGAGCGAACTCTCAAATGAAAATTCTGTAGTAATCTCGCTCAAACAAGAGTCCTGCACCAGATTTTCGGACTTCTATTGACAGCTCGTTTTGACTTAGTAAACGTTGGTGATAAGCGTTGAATGTTTACATTCAAAGCCCCTTAATTCACATATGTTAAACTTTAAAATGTGTTGATAAATAATGTGTTATTGTGTTTTAGTGTTTTGTCTTAATTTTAGGTCTTAATGGAAATCAAGAGCAAGACCATTTGAAAAATGGGTTTAAAGATAGCAAAAAGGCTGGAAAATATCAAGGATGGAAGATCAGAATTCGATCGACCGACCATCAATCGACCCTTGAAGAAATCGAAGTCGATCGATTGACCAACATGGTTGATCGAACGACTATTCGATCGAGCGACTAGAATAGTCAATCGCGCGACCTCTGATCTTTCAGAAATATTTGCAGATGTCGACATATTTTTTGTGCGATCCAAATTTATCCTCAATTTGTGCGGTTGGAATTGGATGTCGACACTCTTCTCTTGTGCGGTTGAAAAGGATTGATTGAGATATTTTTGATGTCTCAAGTTCTTTATAAATAGAGAAGAGCCGAGAGAGACATAGTTTTTTTTTCTTAGCTTTTAGGTTGTAATCTTTTGATGCAACCCTTGCTTTAGTTTTTCCAGAGAGCTTAGATTAGTGTATTTAGTTTGTCTAATACTTTTAAATTCGTTCTTATTCAAGAAAGTTTGGAAAAATTCTTTGATGCAACTTTTTCTCTCTTTTTCCAGCAACGTGTTCTTCTTTCTTTATTGTCTATTTCTTTTTGTTTGATGCAACCTGGAATCTGAAAATTCCAGGGAGTTTAACCTAGTTTCCTTGATGCTTTTCCTTAGTTTTTCCTTTCCAAAATCCTTGTTCGTTGTTGTTTTTAGTTTATAGTTTAGTTTCTTTTACAAAGGTCAAAATAAGTGTTGTTTTAAGGAATAAGTTTAATTTGTAGTTTCCAAATCCTCTTAAAGAAATGGGTTCTTCTTCTTCTATAAGAGAATCCCATTCCTTCATGAGAAGCTAAATTAGTTTATAGGGTATTGATGCAACTCCGTCCAATTACCGTGGCTTGATTATGTTATTCTTGGATTTCTATATATGTGTAATGATTATATAGCCTAGAGATTTGCAAAACTTTTGTGAAACATTCTTCAAATAATACCCAATCTTGAAAAGAAAGTTTTCTTGTCTATAAGAACCCTTCAATTCTTGAAAGAAATCAACGTTTCATTTTTTCTGTGATTAAGGGAACGATGGCTATCTAATGATGCTTTTTGACATAATTTATGTGAATTTGATAAACCATGCTAGGGAACATTCATCACTCCACATCTTTTTAGTTTAAATGCTTTTTCATTGTAGTGTAATTTTTATGTGGATGATCCATGTGAAACTAAGATGATTTATGCTTCTTCCATAAATAGGTATGCTTATTTGGAGGTTTTATAGTCTATGCTAGGAAGCATGAATCATTCATGAGTAGATTTTAGTTGGATGATTAATGTGTAACTAAGATGGGTTATTATTACTTTTTAACTAAAGTATTTTCATGTTGAGGTCGTTGTGTGATTGACAATCATTACGTGCTCATATTATGCATATAAGGAAAATCCAAGAGAGACATAATTTGCCATTGGTATGAGGATTGAGTGAAATCAATTCCCTATACTTTTCATTCTATAAATCTCCCCATTTTGATTGTTTTTTGTTTGTGTTATCTTAGTTTTTAAAAATCAAAACGAAATACCTTTTTCAAAGTTAAATTGGATAACGTTTTAAAATATTTCATAACCAAAATAACCTCCACCATCCTTGAGGTTCGACACCCGCTCTATAGTGTAAAGACTCGTACTATAGCGAGTGGTTATAAATATTAAAATCCACGTAGTGTTCAAGCCGATAAAGTTTTAGAACAAAACCAATTTTTAATCATCGGTGAAATGCTATCAGTTGGAATTGGAAATTTTTTGTAAATTACAAAAATGAGCCCCCTTTCAATCAGCTTTCCACCAGCTTGCCTTCATCTGGTTTCGGAATTAAAGGATATGACCGTTTTACTCCAACTAGTCTACTTGGTTTCATGATTATCAATTTGCTGGACTACATGAAGCAACATGTAAACTGGTCTGCATCACTCTTAGTCATGGCAAAAATTGTAGAAGATTCTTTGATGATTTGTTTTAACGAAAAATGATTTTACTATTGAGTGAAGTTGTTGTGAGTTTATAATCACATATTTGTGTTCTTCTATGTGATTTCAATTACCTTGAAACTGAGATTTGTTCTTTGCGGCCCTGTCATTCTTTTCAGGCCACCTTCAAGATAAAACTAGATGTGCCAGCAGAGTTGACAGCATTGTCGAATATGCCAATTACTGATGAAAAGCCTAATGGAAACATTAAGACTGTTTATTTTGAGGAATCTCCAATCATGTCAACTTATTTGGTGGCTTTTGTTGTTGGTGTGTTTGATCATATTGAAGAAACAACAGCTGATGGTAGGCGTGTGCGGCAGGGGTTCATTCACTTTTTTCTTTTTTCTTGTAATATAACTGATCTCATGCAGGGATTAAGGTTCGTGTATATTGTCCTGTTGGAAAGAGTGATAAAGGGAAGTTTGCTTTAGATGTTGCTGTTAAGGCGCTCGATTTATATACCAAGTAATTTCACTGCTCTTTTTCTTGGTCATGAGGAGGTTTTGCCTTCTATGTTCTTCAATCTTGTGGTTACATAGATCAATACATTAAAATTAAAATCCATCATGACATAGTTTTACATACAAGTAAGAAGGGAGGGAGAAAAACAACAATATGTCAGAATTATAGAGTTTGGTCTACGCCGAGGTTCAAGGGAGGGTGAACTTTTCAATACTTTCTTCTATGCCAAAACAGAAAGGACTCTCTCTCTCTCTCTCTCTCATGGAAAAACACAAAGGAGCAATTTAGCTCCTCTGAACTATATGTGAAACACTTGGATTTCTTCCCTCACAGGTTTCCCATCCAAAAAGTTGCCTAATACTACAAAAAGTCCTCTGCACCTTCTTGAATCATAAAGGTCCCAGCTCCCACAAAACAGAACCAGTGTATACAATATAGAATAGGTGACAAGTAATCAAAGGATTACTAAACATTCTCTTTTTTAGTTTGGGAGAAGACTGTTTATGTTCTCGGTGGTGACAATGCTACTCAAACCTGCTTATGGCATCATTTAGGTACTTTGCAACTCCTTACCCACTTCCAAAACTAGATATGGTTGCCGTCCCTGAATTTTCTGGTGGGGCTATGGAGAACTATGGTTTGATCACATACCGTGAAAATGAGCTACTTTACGATGATTTGCTTTCTACAGCTGCCAGGAAGCAACGTGTAAGTTACATATCTAAACACGCCTTTAGCTTGATTTTTCTCTTCTGCATTATGATGCTACCAAAAATTTATCGATCTACTATGAGGCCTAGCAGCTACTGCTTGTCCAGAAATGGAAGTTAAAGCCTGTTTTTGTTTTATATATATAATAAAACTTCTATCCATTTCTCCTTTCATAAATCACAACATATGATAATTGCTTGACTGCAACCAACCCATTAAATGGTTTATATAGCAACTGCAATAGGAAAAATCTGGAAACAAGCAAGAGATCAATTTCAATAGAAATCATAATAATCTGAAATATATGATTCTTCATTTATCTCCTTAATACTTGTATATGTTCTTTAAATCATATTCTTGTTTTTTCAGAACGCAATTGTAGTATCTCATGAAGTAGCCCATCAATGGTTTGGGAATCTGGTAACAATGGAATGGTGGACTCATTTATGGCTTAATGAGGGATTTGCAACATGGGTAAATTTGAGTTGTCTTATATTGTAGCTTCCGCTTGCTGAGCATTGCACTAAATTCAATTTTTGTGACTTTGGTATCTATATTCGATCTTAAATTTCCAGGTTAGTTATTTGGCTGTTGACAGCATGTTTCCAGAGTGGAAAATATGGACTCAATTCCTAGAACTAACGACCGATGGCCTATGTATGGATGCACTGGAACAATCACATCCAATTGAGGTAAAGAATTGTAAGTGCTTGTGCTAGAGTTTTCTGGTAACACATCAATTATGCATAACTTATTGGTGAATGCAGTGATAAATCAACTATGAGAAATAGCATTTTATAGTAGAAAAATTGCTTCTGAAATTTGCATGTTGTACTCAATTTTCAAGCACTGCACCGAATGTCACCAAAGTAAAGGAATTGACACATAGTGAACAGAATGTATGTCTGTTTGCGCATATGTGTGCATGTGTGCGTGTGGAGCAGTATCTAGAAGAAGGGAGGTGACAGTTATTGAAATTTTATAATCCATCTCCAAAGATTGAAGCTCCAATTTTATTATATCTTATTAATTCCAAAGTATGACTCAGTCTAAGTGAGAATTTTTTTAGGCAATATGCTATATTAAGCAGCACTTCACTATGCAATTCAGTTTTATCCTTCACATACTGATTGGCATATTTTCAGGTGAAGGTACACCATGCTCGTTCCATAATTGAGGTATTTGATGATATCAGCTACAAAAAGGGATCTGCTGTCATAAGAATGTTGCAGGGTTTTCTTGGTGATCATATGTTCCAGGTGTGACTTCATGTTCTTAATTTACAGAGTCAGATTAATTTCGCATGCATGACCAGATAATGACTCAACATAGTTTCATAGTTAGTCTTCTACATGGCTTCATTATTATTACAGTTAACTACTATTTGGCATTATGGTTTAACGTCATTTTTTTTTTGCAAGATGTCTGCCACTTTGTAAGCCCCGAGACTGTTATGTTCTTTTCTGATCATATTTTATGTCAATAATACTGCTGTGTCTTTGATCAGTGGCTTGACTCAAAATCCCTCTGTTGCTTAGGGGTTTAAGCAGGATAATTTTGCTATGTAAAACCTTCTTGGTCTTTTTCTTGGTTGAAACTCTACATTTTTAGGTATTTAATAATTTATTAGAAGTCAGAGTTAGTTTCTTTCTTTGCCCCAGTTTATGGTGTGCTTTAAGAATCTATGCATGTATAGTGTCGATTGTTATAGTTATCGTGGAAGCTTTCTTTGATCAGTTATTCCCCTGGTCATTGTCAATAATCGGTATGATTCTCTCATTTCCTTGGAGCTAGAGGAAAATAAGAATCTTAATCATCCCAGCAGTCTATATTGTGCCACAGTTTTGTTAGACAACGAAATTGGTACCATAAACACTTTCCTTTAATCAAAATATTACGCACATAAATTTTTGTGATCAATTTACTGTGTTTTACAGAATCCATCCATTTTAACTTGTGCTTCTTGAATGTGATCATTTTACTGTGTAACAAGTTGATAGAAAAAAACATTGCTTAAGTTACATCTTTAATGCTGTGACTTCTTGTTGAAACCAGAAATCCTTAAGTTCATACATAAGAAGATATGCTGGAAAAAATACGACGACCGAAGATTTATGGAGCATTCTTTCAGAGGAATCTGGTGTTCAAGTAAACTCAATGATGGATGCTTGGACAAAGCAAAAAGGATATCCAGTTATCTCTGTAAAATCCAAAGACGATATTTTGGAATTTGAACAGGTCTAATCATTGATTAGTAAGCAAACATGCATGCATTTGAAGCCTAGAGTACAATGTCGTCTTTATCTTTGACCATCTTTATTATCTGTGGAAATCTGACACAATTTTAGGATCTGCAGTTGCAATTCCTTTCATCTGGTTCTCATGATGACAGACTATGGATTGTTCCAGTAACTTTGTCCATTGGTTCATACAGCAGGCGCAAGACTTTCCTTTGGGATACAAAGTTTAGAGAATTGGATATATCTGAACTGGTTCATTCTTCAGACGAAAATTCAAGCTCAATCAAGGAAAAGAATAGAGAGACATGTGATGAACATTTATGGGTCAAAGTTAATACTGATCAGAGTGGTTTCTACAGGGTAAAATATGAAGATAAGCTTGCAGCTCAGCTTAGGAAAGCTGTAGAGAGCAATTGCCTGTCAGCAATAGATAAATTTGGTGTGTTTCATGTCCAACAATAAATTAACTACTGATCTTATGTTGGTGCATTAGGCATGCTGTATTCATTGACAACCAATCACCAGGGTGAACTATGATTAATTTCTGACTTAGGTGCCTTGTTCAGTGGGTGCGAACCACAGCAAGGAAGCATCCCCATGACAATAGGAAAAGGATGCAGCTAACTCAAGCCTACATAATTTCTCACTATATTTCAATTACTTTTAAATTCAAATGAATCAACCAAATTGCATATTAAGACAACATATTTCCTCTTTTCATAATCAATTGCTTTCTTAGATGGTTCCTCTTGATTTTATGCCAATATTAACTCTAATCACAGTTAAATAGCATATAACTCCTTTTAAGTCATTTTTCAGGCGTTTTGGATGATATGTATGCTCTTTGTGAAGCTTGCAAAGAATCACTCTCCTCATTGCTTTCCTTGATGGATGTATACAGAAAAGAGCTTGATTTTGTTGTGGTGTCGAAACTCATTGATGTAAGAATAACTTCTGTAACTTAATAACATTTCCATTTACACCAAATATTTATCAGAACTTATTAAGTGATATACACAACAGGTGTGTTATGAAGTTGTGAAGATCTCGGGTGATGCCATCCCAGATTTGGTGAATGAGTTGAAACAATTTTTCATTAATCTCCTCCTGTTTTCTTCAGAGTAAGAACAATCACCATTCATTTTTATATGCAGATGGACATCTTCATTCCCACCTCTTTTTCATGATTGTTTACTTTTGAATGGAGATGAGTTTGTTAATGTTCATGCGAGTTTCTTAGTTAGGGGGTGAGATAGTAGGGTTGGATGTATGCCGGAGCGAACCAGCATAAAATATAGCTTCCAAATTTTGTGCTACAAGGTGTATGCAAAACGACCAACAACATGGAAAAAATTGAAAAGAACTTCCCTTTGGTAAAAACTGAGTTTTTCAAATATGTGGACACCTGATTGTCAAAATAAATATCTTTATCTTTATGATGTTTTGCAGTCTCCTTGGCATTACGTTGACATTACTGTCATATTTTACTTACTGGTACTTCATAACAGATTGATTAAGCTTCTTGATACACTTGAATATTACATTTTTGTTCTTTATGCAGAAAATCAGGCTGGGAATCAACATCTGGAGAGAGTCATTTAAGTGCATTATTGAGAGGAAGAGTCTTTCTTGCCTTGGCTACTTTTGGCGATGATAAAACTCACAAGGAAGCAACACGACGCTTTCAGACTTTACTGAATGATAGAAATACTCCACTCCTTTCAGCTGATACTAGAAAGGTACTTAGTTTTACCCGTATATCTAAATCGCTTGCTCATTTATAGGGGCCTATTCAAAGTTGATATGCAGATGTGCTATGTGCTCTGCAGGCTACTTATGTTGCTGTCATTCTGAACACCAACACCACAAACAGGAACGGGTTTGATTCCCTATTGAATGTCTATAGAGAAGCTAACACAGTGCAAGAGAAGGAACTGGTTTTACGTAAGATTTAATAACATTTGAACTCAAACGCGTTGCCCGACAATCCACTATCCTGTGTCTCTTTTCCGGGTGAAAGCCATTTAGATTTAATTCATTCCTTTTGGCCTTATGCAGGCCATATTGCATCTTGTCCGGACCCAACTATAGTCCTTGAGGCTCTGAATTTTATGTTGTCTGATGAGGTATTGCACTTTGCGTACTAAATTATGGTTCTTAACAGCCTAATCTTCCATGCCGGTCTTACTGTCGCTATATCTCACTATCCTTTCAGGTTCGACATCAAGATATTATTTACGTGCTTGCCGGGATAAGCTCAGAAGGCCGTGAAGTAGCATGGAGATGGTTGAAGGTATGCAGTTCCCGGGCAACATCGGCATTTTGATTTTTACTTTTTGACTATTACTATCATTTTGTGACTGAGAAAATAATTGGGAGTATGTTCAATTGGTGACATATTCGGGAAATTACTACAAATAGGAGTTTTAAGATGAGACTATTTAACATCAACTGTCATCTATCAATCAGGAAGGTTTTGCTTTGAATTTTATGATTTTGTGGGTCTCATGTTTGATGATAAATACAGGAGAACTGGGAGTTGATCTTCAACAAATATGGTGCTGGAATTCTAATCCACCATTTCATTACCGACATTGTCACTTTGGTAAGCAATTCACCCTCCATAAACAGCAGTAGTACCTTTGGTCTATATATATATTTACAAATGCAGTTTGCTGTGAACTTTGTCGTGTGGCAGTTTTGCAGCAATGAAATGGCTGATGAGATAGAAGAATTTTTTGCAAGCCGTGTGCATCTTTCTTTTGGCATGAATTTGAAGCGAAGCATTGAGCAAGTCCGAATCAAAGCGAGGTGGGTGGAGAATATAAAGCGCGAGCAATCCCTACAAGACCTACTCAAACGATTGGCTCGCAAGAAATCATAGTTTTTTTGATTTGATTCCAGACCATAATCAATAATTTGCTCCACAAATCGTGCAGTATATCTGTTATATATGTATGTGTGGTGCATATAAAGAAGTCAACTTAGTAGACCATGAACTAGGGGTGTGCAAAACCCGCAATCCCCGCCCCGCTCCGCAGCACCCGCCGAGGACCGGGTTTTCAGGTTTTTTGGCGGGTTAGGATCTTAATTTGAGAAATATATGCGGGGCGGGTTGCGGGTTTAGCCTTTTAAAAAATGCGGGCTCCCGCACTGCACAAAGGAGAAAAAAAGAAAAAATCATGTTTCTTAGAATTTTATCTATAATTAATAGGATTTTTAGTTTAGTTTACAAGGCTAATTCCATGGAAAATGTTCTTATATGGAAATAGGAACGATTGGAAGATATGTGTCAATATGTCGAATCACTAAATTTAAGGAACTTTGAAATTATAATCTTTTTCTTTAATGAAACAGTTGATTTCTTAAAAATTTGACTTTGCATTCATAATATTCTGTGAAAAATTAATATGAATTTAATTTTTTTATTAAAAAAATCAGTATTTTTTTGAATTTTTATTTTTTACAAAATAAAATTAAAATTACATAAATGTCACTCAAAATCCCCGCCATGCAGTGATCCACTCAAAATCAACTTAGTAGACCATGAACAGGTGCCAACCTGGTATCATTATATTATATTGCAAGCAGGTGACTTGGTCACGTGGTAATTCGTGTTTTCTTGTTGAGTTTGAATCGTGTTAATGTATAATAGTCAACGATAATCTGATCAATTTAATTAAATGAATTAAATCTATTAATCCTAATATGCAAATTTCGTGTTGGGTTTGGAGGCCGTGTTAAAAATTGTTAGTCTTGAATGTAGGGTGTTAGGTTCAGGTCGTGTTGAGACATGAGTATAAGATTATATCGGGTAAATTTATTTTGATCTATTTAATTAAACGGGAAAGGCCTTTTAACTTTGATTTATTAATTTTATATTAAATTTAAACCGAATTTACTAGTCGTATCAAAATATAATGGCAACCCTAGGTCATGCAAACAGAATAAACCAAATTATATATAATTTCCCAAGTTCCTTCTCAATATTCCTAAAATTTTTTAAAAAATAAAAAATAAAAAAATTGCTTCTCCATTTACTCTCACCAATTATCTGCCAGATGCCGACAAAGAGCCAACTGCCACACTCCCGCCGCTACTTACCTGTCACATGCCAACTAAGACCACTTGAGATTTGCCCACTGCCTTCTCTCTCACGCACAAGCAGACGCAAAAAGACAGCAAACTTCCAAAGACAAACACGTTTTCCTATTCATTTTTCTTCCAAACGCTCCTTTTTGTTTTCTTTTTTTTTTTTTAAAAAAAAAAAAGAGTAAAAAATAAAATAAAAACAAACAAACGACTTTAAAGTAAGACCGTTACCATTATACATGTTAGTGGTTAACTACAATCAACGGTTATGCAGTTATTAAAAGTCGGTTATTAATCGGTAGTTACTTTATGCATTATTAACTTAAATTATTGATTTGTAATAATGCTTGAATACACCTCATGATAACCGAGAACACGCAAGAGAGGTCCAAAAAAATAAAAAATAAAAGAAAGAATATATAAGACCACTCCTCACTGCATGAACTTGGTTTAGTCTACACTACTCTGGTTAGAGTGACTAATTTTTCCACCTTTTAAGCCAAGAGCAAAGGAATCAACTCACCAATACAAGTTTCTTTGTTTTTGTTTGTAAAGCAATTTCTTAAAAGGCATCCAACAAGAAAAATGCATTTAAAAACAGGCATCCAACAACAATCTTGAAGCAGAGCAATGGATTAGGTACCCAAATACATAAATATATACTAGATAACTGCAATCAAATACATCACGAGGAGGTCCAAGACACCATCACAATTCACAACCCAAAACCAAATTGACGCACGACAGAAGGAAAATAACTAAAAATAAAGATAATTTTTACGTTAATTCAGTCTAATCAAAATAACGATAAGAAGGAGTTGAACCAAAGTTTCATCGGTCTTGGCCGGGTCTCACAACGAAAAAAGAAGAGAAATCGCATCTCAAACAAAAAAATTAGTTATCCTGTTATTAGCTAGATTCTTAAATTCTTATAATTGATAATCGCAACTGACTTAGGCAATTATGCAGTTATTATTTATTTACAGTTATACAGTTAACTGTTATTAACGATTAATAATTCATCCGCTTGTACGGCTCTATTTTACTTTAAAAGACAAAACAATTATAAAATATATATAAAACTACAAACTACCTTTTCAACAACAGAAACACAAACAAACACCTCCCAACAGCTTTTGTTTAAATACAAGTTCTGACAATTACGTGGTATACAAGCCTATGCATCTCCGTGAGTTTCTATAACAAATAAATTGAAAAAATGCAGGAAAAAAAATTAAAAAAATCCAAATGAATTAAACTTGGTATCTCTAACTATGTATATACTCAGATATTCATGTGTAGGTCAGGACAATGAGAACATCTCTCACTTTAACAAAAACTCCCCAAAATAAACAGAAAAAAATAAAAATAAAAAAATAAAAAAATAAAAAAATTGAAAAAATAAAAACAAAAACCATGCCACCTTCAAACTCTTAGCTTGGACCTGCTCCGTCCACAGTATCTGTATCTGGGCCTCGCTTCTGCTTGATAGAATTCATCTTCTCCAGTTTCAGATTAGCTCTAAACCTCGCAATGAAGCTATCAGCCTTGGTGTCAACGTCCGGGCTCGGACAGAACATTGGCGACGACGTCGACGTCGTTGGATCTCCACCGTCCGTCTCATCCAAGTCCGGAGAACCGCTACGCGAACTAGTATCGCTTTTGATCCTAACAAAGTCGCCTTGCACCACGAACTTCCATTCCGGTATTTTAAATGGCGGTGGAGGCGGCGGTGGCGGTATCGGAACCACCGGCGAATTGTTTCCCGATCTCGCGTTTTCGTGGAAAATACTGCTTGTCTTCGCCGGCAATGGAGGCTTACGCGCTGCCTTAGCTCGTGGCGGTGGTGGCGGCGCTGGCGCTGGCGGTGGAACTGAATGAACCTTCTTGGTCTTTGCCTTCTTGGAGGAGAATAGGTTGTGAAAGACTGAAGAAGGCGGCGGAGGCAACGGCGGCGGCGGAGGTGGGGGCGATGGCGGTGGATATAAAGGAAGGGACGAATGGGGTTGAGAGTTTAGAATAGAGTCGAGGTTTTCGACGCTCTTTTGCCTTCGCTTCTTCTTCTTCCTCGTCAACGAGATCAAGAAATCTTTGGTGGCGGAGCTTCCTGGTGATCTCTTCTTCTCGTTCCTTTCGCCGTAACTCCTTTGCTCTGCCTGTTCAAACACTGGCGGCGGTGGAGGCGGAGGTTGGAGAATACTCTTGGCCACTTCTGAGTCTTCTTTTCTGGGGTTTTCATTTTCAGTCTTTTCGTGGTGCCCAAGAGCTTCATATGATGTTCTCTTTGCTGTGCGCTTAACTGACTTGGGCGGCGGCGGCGGCGGCGGCGTGGGTTGTGGCGGTGGCGAAGGAGGCGAATCTGATGAAACTTCCTCTCTGCCGACGACGAAAGTATCCACAGCTATAGTCTTCGTCTTCATCTCCAAATCTTCTTCTTGAGGCGGCTCTCGCCGTGGCTGGCGGTGATGCAGCTGATCCGAGCCCGGAAAGTGGTAATTACTGATGTGGCTGTCATCGCAAAATCGCCACCGTTCATCTTCGGCCACCCATGCAGACTCTTGACGTAGATCCGGGTAGGAACTGCTGCTCCTTAACCTGTTGACGGCGTTATAGCCAACCGTCCGATCTGAATACTCGTACCATCGATGCGGGGTCGAAGGGTTTGACTTGTTAGCCTCTTGCGATGCATTTGAAACGCTTCGATCTTCGTTGTTGTTGTTGTTGTTTTGGTTTCGGTTGAGGAAGGCACAGGCAATGGCGAAAAGAACGAGGACTAGATTGAGGGAATCCCAGCTTTTCTTCACCAGATGCGGCCTAAATATGTGTGAGGTGAAAGAGAGAAAGGAAGGAAATACTACGAAGATGAAGAAAAATGCCACGACCAACAAGAGTACAAGAAGAAGACCGGAGTTGAGGAAGAGGGACGAGGAGCGGCGGAGACGGTTCCGGTTGCGGAGAGAGTCGGTGTTCTGCAGCCAAAATGGTGGCCGGAGCATGTCTTCCTCCTCTTCCATTATTTGAGGTTGAATTGTGATGAGCTTTTTCAGATACTTTTTTTAGCTTTTGCTTTTGCTTTTGTGTATTTCCCCTTGAGTTTGCTTTTCTTGCTTTTATGGGCTCTGATGCGTACGTTAATTCCTCAGCTTGGCTTTGATGAAAATGGGTGGTATGTATTTATATAATAATGATAAATGTGGGCCCGTCCTCTTCTTCTTCTTTTTGTTTTTGGTAAACGTAATATAATTCCAATTAAACAAAGGATTAATGTTTCTATTATAGGCATTTGAATCAATTGTCATTTAGAAGAATAAAAATTAAATCTCAGAAACCGTTGTCACATCAGTTTAATAAAATTAAAGTGACAAGAATATATTACTTCTCTTAATCATTTCTTTTAGATGCATGCTATACTCCCATCTTAATGGGCTCAATGGGCTGATATAATCGTGTTCATCTATTCTAAAATAATAATAATAATAATAAATATAAATGTACATTGTTATATTAGTTCAGTAACATTATTTTAGCATAGTCGATATATCAATTTTTTTTTTTAATCTTTTAAAGTTTATGTCGATTTTAAAAGTCATATCAACTTTAAGCGATAAAATAAAGATAAAAAAATGATATATAAACTATATGAGAATAATGTTACAAATTACATTCTCATTTTATTGTGCTGAAAGACACTATCACATAAACCCAATAAAATAAAAGTATATATTAGCATTTCACTTTATAAAATTGTCATAAATCTTTTATCATATTACAAACCACATACTTTTTTTAATAGAATTTCTTCTTACTATATATATATATATATATATATTTCTTAAGTATCAAAGAACACTACTTGGACAATTTTATAAAGGGAATTAAAAATCTCTTCTTCTTTTTTTTTGCTTTCGAAAAGTTTATTAGAAAAGGGCTGGCATCCATGTTGGCTGTCATTGTAAGAATGACAGCGGGATTGGGGGCAAGATCGTCTATGATTGATTGATTGTAGAGTGTAGAAAAAATGGGCCTTTCTTTACTTACTTTTAGGTTTAATAAGTTTGACTAAAACTAGGTGATACAACTATTGACAGACATCCATCTTCAACCGCAGCACCCACCGCCCTAAATTTGTGCTACTTTCTCACAGAACACTACCTCCAAAATCGAGCCTCAGAAGTGGATGGATTCCACATTCGAGGACTTGTTTGTTCTCAAAAGTATAACTAAAAGGCACAATTTTATTTTTTAAATACTTAAATCACAAAATCATTTTCTTTGGATTTATTTAAATTTACGATTTTAAAAAGTATAACTTAAAATTATGCAATTTGAAAATGTAATTTTTAAAAAATATTTAATTTTTTGACCTTTAAAATTGTGTGTTTTAAAAAAAGCATTCAATTGTTCACAATTTCAAATAACAATTTTTAAAAAACGCAGTTCCAAATAATTTAAACTTTTTTTTTTTTTTTTTTATAAAATCACAATGTCAAATGCACCCTTAGTCATTATCAAATATTTTATCATATTTCAAAAAAATTTATTCATTTTTTTAAAAATAGCTTTTGAAAAAAATGAAATGACAAGCATTTTCAAGTGAGCCCCAAGTTATTGATAAAAAAAATAATTTTGATCAAATTGTGATTTTAAAAGCCTCTTCATTTTTTTTTATTTATACTTGATGGATACTTAATGCACATGTAGAATTACTCAAAGTTATTAGTCTAAAACCTCCGCTTCGCCACCACAAGGTTTAATTTTTCTTTGATCAATCACACGCCCAATAGTGATTTTAAAAATTACCTTATTTTTTTATAGACACTTAATATACATATAGAATTACTTCTAATAATAACATTATAATTCATATTTTTTCAATTATGCAGGTGGCAGCATTCGCTTTATCATAATGAAAAATATTAAAAGATTAATTAAATTATTAAATTTATCATTTTTCAGCTTAAAATATTAGAGGCGTTTATCTCTTATTTATTATCATCTTAAATTTTTTGAAATAATCGATAATTATTTTTTTTTAAAAAAAGTATTGAAAAATAAAAAGAGTAGAAATTATGCCATGGGCGATTTGATTAGGGGCATACATTCCGCGTGCGACAACAAATTCTCACTAAACCCAAAGAGTAAGACAATGGTTAGGAGATAAAATTAATTAATTAGTATTAAAAAGGTTAAGGGAAGCGTGTTATGTTATCCATTTTTATTATTATTATTATTTTTTTTTTTTATTTTATTTTTTTATGTTTTCTGTCAAAGCTTTCAAAAGACTTTGGTTGCTTATAATACAACATTGTGTGAAGTTATTGTATACTTGTAATGGATATTTTGGTCTTAGGAAACTTGTTATATTGGTTTGTGTAGGAGGTTTGATGAATAATTCGTTCAGGTTTCAAAAGTAATAAATAACTCTTTGTAGTATGTTTGTGTAATAAATAATTCTCTTTGTATAAGTTTCTACTTTTTTTTCCGGCACGGTCATTATGAAAGTACAAAATTATCTTAAAAATTATAATAAAATAAAATAAAATAAGATTGGTGTTGAGTGGTCGACCACCCCCTATGGCCTTGGGGTTGGTTCTACCACCTTCAGATTCAACTGCAAGGGGCTTGAGCCACCGATCCGTCAGCCTTCTTTCACTGTTTTGACGAGACAACCTAGACAAGGACAGCTCTAGGAACAGTCGCTTTGACGTGACTTTCATTGGGTCAGGTTGGCCAGAGTTTACACAGAGTAAGAAATTGAACAAGGCGTAGGAGTTCCGCATCCGATAGGCGGCTAAGTCGTAAGCCAACGCATCATCCTCAATCGGGCCTTAGCCGAGTTCTTAATCCTATTCACCAACTTCTCCTAAACTCTTGGGATGGTTCAGCTGCTCTTTTGACCATCTTTTTTTTTATACTTTGACCCCTAAATTTTTTTTAAATACAATTTAACCCTCTTTAAATTTAAATTTAAATTTATAGTTCCGCTCTTGCGGCTATAAGTAGGTATTTTCATTGTATTATCAAATAAATAATTGAACATAATCAAAATATAAACTCAAATCATGGAGCTCGTTTGTTAACAAATGAGCCCCTTGTGTGCTTGAGCTTCTCTTGAATCTTATTTTATTTTAACCAATGAAAATCAGAAAAATAGGGTTGAGGCTGCAATTATTAGACTTTGTCAGAGGATGGATGGGGAGAGAATTCCGGACACGACGCCGATGGAGTTTCCTCAAAGTTTTCTTGTGTCAGCCGTCAGCGTAACAGCTTTGTGTTTGCCAGACAGACAGAGACAGGGATTCCATGAGAATTCAATTCCCATGCAAACAAGTTCAATTATTGAGTACAACTGTACAAGTGTTGACAAATAATTTTTTTCTACTATAATAATCAACACCAATTCTAGGGGAATAATTCCCATTTCCTTCAAAAACAATCTAAAAATAAAAAGCACCCCCAAAATACCCTTATTTTTGAATTATCTCAAATTATATCCAATTTTTTTAAAGCAAAAATCTTTACTTCTACTTTTTATATTGCTCACATTTTTTCAACAAGCAATGAAGGATTTTTTTTTTCTTTCCCAAAAGCTTTTTCATCTATCATACAAAGGATATTTTTTTAAAAAAATTTATCCATTTGTTTATGCTTTTTAGATTGTGCTTCGCATTTTTTTTTTTTATTTAAAAAAGTGTTCGATGTGACATAAAAATAAAAATAATTTTGAGTGATTTGTGTTTTTTTCGTGAGCCTCGTGACATTATCAAATAGTATGAAAGTAATGCCAAGCTAAGTTTTGTGAAACTTGAAACAAGAACTTGTAAAGATGCTTAAAGATTAGGTTGCAATTATAAAAGCTCACTAAACAAAAAAAAAAATCCCTCTCAAATGTTTGAATGATATTGTACGTACAAGATCATTAATTTTTTATGCAATACAAATTCACCTAAAGCAATTCATTATCATGTCAATTTTAATGTTGAGGTGTGTGATGTATTACAACTTTTATTATAAAGTCATTCATAAATTGATGTGACAGTTCATAATTGATGAAATTATATATATATATATATATAAGCCAAGTTCTAACTTAGAGTTGGCCTATAATTGTGACACGTGGCATGAACCCATCATTTTTAAATATTGAACCGATTTTTTAAGTAAAAAATCGGTGAATTTTAAATGTTGAACATATTTTGTCATGATTTTAATAAATTTATTGTGCTTTAATGAAAAGATCATGGGTGTAAATCTTCATGAAACCAAAATAAAGATTTTTTTTCGCATTATAGCATTAAGTCTCATTATAGCATTAAGTGGTGATAATTATCACATCAACGATATAAAAAATTCCTGATAATTTTCTATTTTATGCTTTGGTAATCAAAATCATGGTTTTCTTCTTGCTATTTTTCTTCATACTAATTTTTATTCTAAATTATACCTATGGGAACAAAGATTTTAATATGTTTTAATTTATATGGATTAAAACTAAAATTATGGTTCTTTTAATAGTAAAATTTTATGTAATTTATATATTTATGCAATGTTCTATGTACAATGGAGATGTTTTTTTAAGTTTCAAAATTAAATTATAATTAATACTCACACGGGTTATAAGCTAGTAATTATAATGGCTAACTTCTTAAATATAAAATTTGTAGTAAAAATTGCTTAAAAAAAATTGTAGTAAAAAGTTGTATTCCAAGCATTTTATTTGATGTGCCTAGTGATAAAAATTGACATCCCTTAAAATCAGGGTCGAGTTCGTGGATTTATTTTATATCATGTCGAGTTATATATATATGACTATAAGTTGATTAAAACTTTTTGGGGAAATTTCATAAAACCCCGTTAAACTTTCACTGGATTTGAAACTACCCCTCAAAGTTCAAAAATTCTCAATTTCACCCCTCAAACTTCTAATTTGATGCAATGTCTCCCTTCTGTTAAGGTTTGACGTTAAATCCTAACGCTTTTAGTGAAAATGACAAATATACCCTTTAGTTTGTTTTTCTTTTCATATAAAAAAAAATGAAGGACCCGTGGGTCACCAAACCCACGGTGGGGTCTTCTGACCCTCGATGAGGTCACCACCAAACCCTGCCATGGGTCTAGCGGGTGATCCGGTTGGGTCTCAATTTTTTTTTTTTTAAAAAAAAAATTAATTTGAAATTAAGGGTAAATTCAAAATTTTATAAAAGTTTCATGAGTCATTTTACCCATTTTGTCGTCTGATTTAACGCTAAACCCTAACGGAGGGGGGACATTACAACAAATTCAAAGATTGAGGGGTGAAATTGATTTTTTTTTTTTTTAAAAAAAAAAAAAAAAAAAAAACTTTGGAGAGTAAATTGAGTGAAAGTTCAAGGGAGTTTTGTGAATTTTTCCCAAATTTCTTTTTAGAATCTTCCACCACTACATATCTAGTTTAAGTGATTAAAACATCTTTCCTTTATAAAATGGGGATGGAGAGCTCTTCATGGGTTCCAAAGCCATTCGATACAAACTTAACAATAAAGCAAAAAAAAAAAAAAAAAAAAACTATTAATTTCACCCCTCAAACTCATAATTTGATGCAATGTCCTTTTATCTATCAGGGTTTGACGTTAAATTAAATGGCAAATCAGGTGAAACAGTCTTTATGCCCCTGAAACTTTTTATTAAATACCAAATTTTCCCTTAATTCAAATTAATATATATATATATATATATATATATATATATATGTATATATATATATATATTTTTTAAAAAGTTGACTCAACGTGGATGACGGCAGACCCATGACTGAGTCACCTGATGACCCAGTTGAGGTCACTACCAGACCCATGACAGTGGATCACACTTTGACCGAACGCAAGTCACAGCGTAATCCAGCATGGGTCAGAAGACCCCGCCATAGGTATGGTGACCCACGATAGTAGGTCACAAGGTTAGCCCATTTGTTTTATTATTAAATCAAAAAGAGAGAAGGTATTTTAGTCATTTTCCATACGTCTATTATGATTTAATGTCAAACCCTAACTGAAGAGGAACATTACATCAAATTAAAAGTTCAAAGGTGAAATTGAGTTTTTAAACTTTAGGGAGATTGATTGAAAGTTCAAAAAGATTTTGTGAAGTCTCCCCTAAAAGATTAAAAAAATTCCACATACTGACATACACAAAAAGATTTTTCTGGACTTCCATTTATAAACAAATAACTTTGCATAATGTATTTGAATTTCATCTACAGTGTTTACCCACATGTACACCGTAGATGAATGCATAAGTTTTTATTTTTTATGATTTTCTCTCTCCCTCTCTCTCTTTCTTTATTCATTTCTCTATCCTTTTTCTTTCTCTCTTTCATCAAAAAGCAAGTATATGCTTGAAAAATGAAATAAAAGAAAGAATAATATATATATATAGAGAGAGAGAGAGAGAGAGAGAGAGAGAACAGATAATTGGATGTAGAGTTTATTTCAAAATTCATTAGCTAAAAAAAAAAAAATTGCTTTTAATTAGCTATATAGGAATCTAGAAAATCCAATGTGAATGCTTGCGATCTCTTACTATACAGGGTTCGTATTATGCACAAGGCTAAGGAGAAACCCAAAAACTGCTTTTAGGTATTCACATGGCTGAACCAGTTAAATCAATTGCCTCTTCTGGCACCTTTACGATTACTGGAAGGAAGCTTTGAGTAGCTGAGTTCTAAACCATCAGCTCAGGCTTTTCCTCAAGGAAGGTGACATAGTGATGGGTACAGGCGCATAATTGTAGTGAAAACGACTATAAGAGAATAACAGCAACTGTAATTATCACAGCAATTGTACATAGCAAAGCCTGCAACGACCATAACATTTGGGATTAATGAAAAAGACAAATGGCATACACATGCTTCATCATAATTCATTGCAATTGAGTCCACAAAATATTTTTCACTGCAAGATCTGCTAATAACCCCGCTGTTCACAATTTTACAGAGAAGGTAGATGAAAGTGGGGAAAGCAGATCTTTTTCATGGTTGTGCGTGCACTGTGTACAAGCACATTGTGTGTTGGTAGGATTGGATGGGAAGTGCCACTATTTAATGTTGTATTGATCAATCATGAAAAACTTATCTGTCCCCCCGCCCCCAAGCTACAAACAAAAAAGAAAGAAAGAAGTTGATTCGGGGCAAGTGTTCAGATCTATTATGATATAGCCACAAGGCGCTCAACCGACACCTTTTAATCTCATAAAACCTTTAGTTATTTGAATTGAGATTTTTTTTTTTTTTTTTTTTTTGTGCATGTTATGTACCTTTCTTGGATTTGTGTATATTTTGGGATTTTTGTATGGAAATGAGATTAGAATGATGAATAATGGATTGAAGATGAGGAAATAAGAACAAGATAATGGGCTATTCGAGATGCCCAAGTCTCCAAGCTGATTTGAGAACAGCAATTCTCCTAAGGGAATCAATTTTTGTAATATTCATTTCATGCCTTTCTTTACAAACTTGGTTTTTTTTTATAGACTCTAAAAGCATATTCTAGAAGCAATATCCTAACTAATTCTCCCTAGCTAATTCCCCTATTTACCCCTATATAATATTCCTTACCAATTTCCTTATTAACCCTTATAATATACCATAACAGTGCAACTCACTATATTCATATCTCAATTAGTAGTTATGATAATATTAAAATGTTTAGATATTACAAGAAGAAAAAACAATGGTGATAAGAAAATATCAAGCTCGTCATATACGCGTTGAAACAAATAAACTAGCAAACAAAGCATAAGATAAAACAGTGAGTGCGGTACTTACAGCAAATGTATTGGCAGCAAGTCCATCCCGCTCCCTTGGATCCTTATGATAGTACTTTCTAAAGTATAGAATTGTAGCATAGTACCACATCAGTGGGCATGCAAATCCTAGCAAAAGACTGCAAGAGAAAGTGCAGCCATCAATACACACGTAGTGTGTGTTTATGTGTGTGTGTGAGAGAGAGAGAGAGAGAGAGAGAGAGAGAGAGAGAAGAGCTATGAAAACTCACGAAAACCATCCAATTCCACAGCCAAAGCAAGGAAGGGGCTTATCAAACATTCCCAATTGAGGGTTCTCCGCATCTTTAATATTGGCATAGTCACCGTTTCTATAGTCCACTACATCTGTTGAGAGTCCTGTGTTCAATGTTAACACCTTCAGCGACTTGTTCAGTCACTTTATGTACAGATAAAGACATACAGATTGCAGAGTTACTGCAAAAAAGAAAACAACAACAGAAGCAAGGCAAAATGATGCAACTGCAAAAATTTCTTATGCAATTTCCAGTTTTGGCAATTTAGGGTTTTAACATGTGGGGCCGAGGTGTTGCCTCGAAAGAATCAGTATATGATTAAATCAGTTTTAAATTTAAGAAGCAACTCCAGAAACTATGGGATTTCTTTTTATAGTAGTGGCAAAATCGTAGTTTTGTGCAAAATACTGCATAGGGAAAATGATTTTTGTACACACTCACTTTGTACACACACTCACAATGGGTGTGGGACCCATGTATGTGGGACCCACCACACCCATGTATGTGGGACCCAGATGGGTCCCACATACATGGGTCCCACACCCATTGTAAAAGTGTGTACAAAGTGAGTGTTTGCAAATAACACAACTCTACTGCATAGGTTCTATACCACTTTAACTAAGGTTGAATTTGATCAAGTGTTTCTAGCAGTATCTGTGTCCACTGAGTGCTCTATTGAGTACGCAGTTAGTGCTCCTCAGGTATGATTGCGTTTGACTTACTTTCCATATTGGTGGAAGACACTTACTTTTCAATAAAGTTTGCTAGGCTATAGATTTATTCAGTTGTAATCAAACGAATTTTAGTAGAATTGAATGTCCCTCTTCTTCTTCTTAATTCTAATTTCTGCAGTATTCTCCACAAAGTCTGCCTGTCGTTAAGCAAAACTATCCACATCAAACAACCTCTGCAGCTCCAATCTATCATGCCCAAAAACCCATATCTATTAATGCCCCATCACCTCCGAACAACCTACTATTACACCATCTTTCTCATGTACCATATTTCATCCACATTTCATCATCATCATCATGATCTTCTCCTTTCTTTCTTTTTATTTCTGCAGTATTCTCCACAAAGTCTGCCTGTAGTTAAGCAAAACTATCCACATCAAACAACCTCTGCAACTCCAATCTACCATGCCCTAAAACCCAAATCCATTTAATGCTCCATCACCTCAGAACAACCTACAACTATTACACCATCTTTCTCATGTGCCATATTTCATCCATATATCATCCACACTTCATCTTGTCCTACATCACATGAGTATTTTGTTTCTCCATCTACTTCGAACACAAAATTACTAATTGCTAAACATATCCAAAAGAGACACTGGGCTGCTTGTCCTTGGTTTATGTTAATTTCAGTTTAAATCCAGGGTAATGAACGGGTGTTTGCTATTGTGATGAAACTCGAAAGCGATTTACAATTCACATAAGCTATTGAGCCTCAAAGTATATGTTTTTAAGCGATTGCAGCATCAAAAAGAAAGTCTGAATTTTCCACGGAAGTGAATAACAAGTCCACGAATATCAAACTAGGAATAACTGTCAGGCTGTCTATAGTGCTCATAAAGTTTCGGAGAAAGGAAGTTATCAAGGGACAACTAATTATTAAAAAGCATAAACCCCACATGGTAACTGTAATATTCTCCGATAGCAAGCAGAGGAATTTATAAGGAAAGAATATATTGTGTTCTGACTGAGTTAAAGACCTAAGAAGAAAGATCAGAGGATGAATAGCTTCACGGTATTGAGACAAACTTTATCAACAGTCCCGCTTGCTAGAGAGCTTATTAACTATTAACAGTAACATTGTAAGAGGCTCACAGGGCTAGAAGTCAATCAAGCATCATTTCTACTCATTGGTCCTCAACACTACATCGTGTCAGACCAACATTTGGTTAGGAGGTCTCACGGTATAGATATCTCCCAGGTCCTTGATTTAAAAGAAAATTAAATTGTCTTTAGGCCCAGTGAATTCCAAATTCCAAAACCAATATTTGAGCCTTAAATATTATCTCGCAAAGGGAAGACAGACAACCATTATAACCACATACAACTCTGCTTGCATCAAGACCACCTAGAAATAAACTAATATAAAGAGATCAGAAAGCCCTTCAAAAGAATTTAAGAAAAAAAAAAATCGAACTAGCAATATTAAGGCCAAGTCCAAACTATAACAAGTAGAAAAAAGATGGGGGGAGGGGGACACAGGAGAAGTTGAGTACTCTGATCCATGTCTCCCAGAATAAATTATCGCAATAGCCTCAGCTCCCTTCTCTGCCTTCAAAGCACCTGCTACATGAAGTATACATCTATTAAAAAGATGAAGATGGGTTGACTACTTATCAAAAATAAGAAAAAGAAAAGATGAAGATAGGTTGACTATAAGATTGTTAGAGAAGTGTACAACTTTGAAGTGAGAAGGTTGAATTTTTTTTTTTAAAAAAAAAAAGAAAAAAGAAAAAAAAGAGGCACTCGAATGAATAAAAGAAGAGAATAAAACAAAAACTAATTGTGCAATGCATACAGTAAATTAATTTTCCAACAAAGTGCAGACATATCATTTAATCAGTACATAATCGAAAAAGTGATTAATTCTGCCAAGTAATCACCTTCAAAATGATGCTTATAACAAATCACCCACCACCTGGAAAACCCAATCTACTTAAGAATAGACACATCTTTGATGTCAAAAGGCAGAGACATCTATCAAGCACTGTAATCACCATTAAGATAATATCACCACCAAGCAGAATCTCCATAGAGGCAAAACATATACATAAACAAATCAAATACAACTCATGCACTACAAATGAAACAGGGTCAAAAGATCCTCGCTTATCACTTTAACAAGCTCTCAAAGATGACATAGCCTTCTAGCTATCTTCCAAGAGGCCGGTGGAATAGCAAACAAACTCTCAATTTTCTCTAAGATCTTACTCCTGTGTACACACCCAACTTTTAATATCAATAATTTTTTTTGATAGGTAATAAAATAAATAGCATTAAAAAAGCGTAAAGGCGCGCCTAAGCATACAAGGAGTAGACAAGGACACCAAAATAAAAGAAAAACAAAAAACAAAAGAAGAACACCTGAAAAAACCCAAAAGACAGAAGAAAGGTTACATTAAACCCCCAACCTCTTGCTTCTAACCCGGCTAGAACCCACACCCCCAACATCGAAATTGATTGAGTTCTAGATTCTTGACCTTTCTTTTCTCTTTTTCTTAGGAGTAGAGACAAAGTGCTACCCCTCATTAACTAAAGTCAAGAAATCTAGAATACCATTCTCAGTCCCCTTGAAAGAAACCCCCATTGTGCGAAAACACGACCTAGCATCTTGCACTACCTTGGGGTATACAACAACTCCTTCCTTAGGATCACCCCCCTTCGAAGATTCACCCACCTCAAAGACCCAAGAAGACTGTTGGTCTGTCCAAGACATACCAGGTAAAAATTGGGGAGAACACCCATACATCGAGGAGAACGGCCTCGGAGGAAACAAAACCCACTGAAAAGGGGGAGGGAACCACCAGACGAGGGTTGGGCAACCGAAACCACTCCCCCACCTAGCGTCGTCGAGGACTGGTCCACAGGTCCAATAGGGGGCTGAAAAGGAACACCCAAAGACTATGCTATCAGAACATTGATTGCCGCCACAGCCTAAGCAATCAGAGAAGCGTCCACCTGTGCTACATTGCCTTTCTTTGCTTTCAGGTAATATCTCTGCATCTGCTTGGAATCTGACGGGTAGATGGGAGCCCCGCACTTTGACATCACCGAACAAGACAGGCGAAGCCTTTCACTCAAGGCAACCACCCCTGAAAAAGTGGCTCCGAAAGATTCAGACCCATTCAAGGATGCCGAAGACAACTCCTCCGGGGAGAAAGGAGTTCCAGTGCACAGAAGGTGCCAACCCTATGCCTGAGGAGCACCCCATCGAGAAACCCATGTCTACCGGCGGTGGATAGAGGAGCTTAGCTGCAGAAAACGCCGAAATAGCAACTGAAGAGCAACCCAAGGCAACCTGCTGCGGAACAGCGGTAGAAAACTTCTCCACTACAGCTGCTGGAGATGAAAACTTTGGTGGAGAAGAACAGGCGCGCACAGAAGACACCGAGAACTCAACTGACGAACTACCCAAAGCTTTCGGCGCTGGAGAAGAAGAACCAACGGCGGCTGCCGAAGACGCCGAGCCTAAAATCGTACTCGGACTCAAGCTCAAACCCACATAAAATGCGTTGAAACTATGAACCGGATCAAGACCCAACTTAGTTGTCTTTCTCGAATAGGGCCCTACAGCCCACCCTACTGGACCCAGCCCTTAAATGCAACCGGCCCAACCCATTCCTGCCCATTCTCCGCTTCAGCCCAAAAGAGGAATACAAGCCCAATTTAGCCCTATTCCCACAAGCCCAAACTAGCCATGCTTCAAAAATATCAAGATGCTTCCTAAAAACCCCAAACTCCTGCACTGATGCGTCAACTTCAAGCTCAACGTCATCCACTGCAACCCTCTTCTTGGAGCACGTCAGACTGCATCCTTTGTAGTCTCGAATCTTGGAGCCATCAGCATGAAGGTCTTTACTCAGAGGACCAAAAGAGGACCTCTCCATTGCGAAGCAATCCACTGCCTGCGAATCGTCTCCTACTCCCGACCCAGCGGGATGATCTTCTCCACCTCGCACTGGACCACCGCCCCTGTTTGAACCAAAGGCCGCCATCTAAGACAGTAGCCAACGAGAACACCACCTCTGTGAACGACAAAAAGCCTGAACCCTTACCCAAACTCTTCCCCACTGGAGCGCCACTAGAAGATGAAGACACCACCGTGGTTTCAAAAAAAGCCAACGCTTTGCTCAGCTCCCCAAAAACACGACCCCAACCCCGCCTGTCACGGCCTTTAGGAAACAAAATCATCCATCTCTGACCAGGTTTTACTACTTAGCAGAAAGAAATTAGTGTCGCCAAAACTCTGTCACATATGCACTATTGTTCTCAAAAGATATATCATAAAAATGATATAAAAATTGGCACCTGCCTTTTCTCTTTGCCATGCAAACACTCTGACTTAAATGATGAGAACAACCTCCACAATCTGGTACATTGGAAAAAGGATAACTGGAAATTCAGATTGCCAACTTTTCTAAGAATTATACAATTTTTTATTTTATTTTATTTTATTTATTTATTATTATTATTATTATGAGGAACTCCTCCAAGATAGAGTCACTTCGTGTACCCACCCTTGTCAGGTAAATCTCGGACCAATGTATAGCGCCATCTCCACACGAATCGGGTAATACTCCGGCTTTGCTAGTGGGCTGGCCTGAAAGAATTGTTTGTGCCTAAGGGATTCGAACCTTAGACCTCATGGGACTACCACAAAGACCAAGGCTCTTACCACTTGAGCCAACCCACCGGCGAAGAATTATACAACTTCCAACAACGATGATCCCTAATTCCCCAAGACCATTACAGAAAACTGAATATAACATATTATCTATCCTAGATTCAGAACCCAAATTGAATTTCACCAGAAAAACAGTACTATTACACTCATTTGAGCAACAATAGATTGGCGGGTTCAAAATCACAAGAGATCAAGCTATCATAGCTCATAAGCATTCTCAGTGAAGAGAGATTGATAACAACAAAGTTATAATTTCCTTTGATTCAGCTGGATACATCAAACCAAAAGGGATAATAAGAGTTCATGTAACATGATTATATCTTACCTAGACGGGCTGGAGGAGTGAGCAGTTTGGAAAAAAGATGGCAAAAAAAAAACCTCAGGTAAAATTTCATAATTCATCACTAGCTGTGATTTAAAAGAAAAAATATCAAGTCCTTTAAATACTGATAATCTAGTTAAACTTCCCAAACATTGAAGCCAAGAAAACCCATGTCAAATGAATTTTGAGCAGAACCCAATGCATAGAAGGGAAAGAAAAATCTCATATGTAAATGAGCCTGATAAAGGCTTTAACTTGAGAATCAACCCAAACATACAGAAAGGGATGCTCAGTAAAACCAATACAAATAAAGAATATTCACATGCTTAGAAGTAAAAAGAAAGGCCAATTTTTATTTTTTTTTTTAAAAAAATTAATTAATTTTAGGTTACGCCCTCTCCTTGCGGCACCACCAAAAAAAAAAATGAAAAAGAATTGCATTCAACAGCTACACTGTACACCAATGCTATCTCTATCTCTGATCGATAGCACAGTGTTATCGTGAACAACTCACAAAACCCTTCCTTTCAACCAAAACTACACCGCAAAAAGAAAAACTATAAAATCATATGACATTTGCTCAACCCACGTCAATACCGAGAAATTTCACCAAGCCCCACCAGAAAGGGGAAAAAAAACCCCGTAAAGCAAATGAGTTTTATCAAGTCCCGTAAGACCAAAATCGCGCAAAAAAAAGAAAAAAAGAAAACCCATTTCTCAGCAGATAGGTTCAATCAAAAACCATAAACAAGTACAACAGAAGAAATCACTCTAAGAAGACAATTTCAGCAACCACGTCTACAAAGCAGAAGAATTCAAAACCCAAAATTTCCAACTCTTAGCAACAACAGAGAGAGAGAGAGAGTCAACCTGCCTCTGATAAACCACAGCAAAAGGAGAGGCGAAGACAGCAGAAGCAGCTTCTGTTGGGAAAGGCTTTTCCTTTAGAGCATGGAATTCAAGAGCAGCCGATGATTACTAGTGATTAGTGAAAGATAAAAAGCTGTTTGTTATAATAAGTGCTTTTCGTCTGCTTTTTAGATGGCTATGATAACGCTGCTCTCCATTAATCAACTGAAGAATTATGAAAAGGAAAGAAAATGACACTCCCTCTTCCCCCCCCTCCCATCACTTCCCGCAGGAAGCAACAGCCAACAAATGATTGTGCTAAACGATGTCGTTCTATTTTCTTGCTTCTGTTAGTTCCATTACTTCCGACCCCACCTCTCCGGGATTATCCCCCGATAATTCCCAAAGGACCTCAACCAATCCTTTTTTTTTATTTTTTTATTTTTTTTCTTTCTCCTTTTTTTAATAGTTTTTCCTTTGTAATAATTAGGGGTATATGTGAATAATTAGGGGTATATGTGAATATTCGAGTGGTTATTTGTTATATTTACACTTATATTTATAAAATATGGATATTATTTTTAGATATTCGAATTTATATCATTTTTTGCTATTTGTATTGATGCGGTTATTGTGGTTATTATGTGTGGTTATTATCCGCTATCCGCAAATAAGTAATGAACCTATTTTAAATGTTTTTAAAAATAATTCTGATCGATTTTTAGTTTTTTAGACTTTTTTGAAAATATAATGTAACACAAAAAATATGTAGAACTGATAAAAAAAATGGAATGATGGATACGATCTCAAAATATTCATGACAATCAATGCTCACAAAAAACACTCTTATGTTTTTTTTTTATCAATAATTCAACGAGCATAACAATCAAGCCAACAAACATAAGAAATCATAAATTACAAATCGAACATAAAAAAAATATATTAAAAATTCATAACATAAAAAATATAAATGGTTTGAATATCGCGCATGCATTAGTGAAATATATATATAAAATATACAAAATATATATATATATATATATATATATATATGAGTAATGATTCACTATCACCTAAATATACAACTTTTCACCACCTTGTCTATGTGGCAAGGTGGTCCCCTACTAACTTTAGAGTTTTTTTTTATTTTTAAAAAATAAAATAAAGTGGGGGACCACCTTGCCACATAGACAAGGTGGTGAAAAGTTGTATATTTAGGTGGTAAAGAATCATTTCTCTATATATATATATATATAAGGGTATGCGGATGCGGATATTATCATTATCCGTATACTTTAAAATTGTTATTTGCATTCGTACTTACAAATAATAGTTTTTGCTATCAACATTCGTATATGTAGTAATGTAGATAATGAATGTATGGAGTTAATATTCGCTCGCATGCACACCTTAGTAAGGGTGCGTTTGAGATTGCGATTTCGTAGACAATAAGTGCGATTTTAAACCAAATTGCAGAACATAAATCGTTTGGGAACTGCATTTTTAAAAATTGCGATTTGAAAACGCAGATAAGATTGTGCTTTTTTGAAAACGCAGAATTTTAAAGGTAAATTTACGATTTTAAAGGTTAAACTGCGATTTTACCAAATGCTTGACTGCATTTTTAAAAATCACTTTTTTCAAATCACATATTTTAAAATCGTTATTTTAAATCGCAAATCCAAATAGACCCTAAATAGTAATAATGAGTCAGTGACTGAATTCTTCTTGTCCGGTTTATACCCGATCAATTTACTGACCCGCTTTTGTTGCTACTTGGTTATGACCCGTTGATCCAGTAGGAATTTGGGCCTCTTTGGGTCAAATATTCGGCCCAACAAATAGGGCCTCCATCTTTACTCAGAAACAGTTAAACACAATTGTTCTTCCTTATTGCGAAGAAGCGTCCGTGGTTGTGCCCCAGTGAGATGAATCTGTCTCAAACACAAGCATCTCAGAAAAATTAGGCATCGCCAGCACTGCCTTGAGACTTGAGAGTAGCTGTTGTCGTTGTAGCTGAAAGTTTTGGTCATTCTCTTCCGATGAACTCAGAACCAGAAGACACCAAATCGCAACTAACCCAGAACCAGGAGACCCCAACAAAGAAGAAGAAGAAGAAGCATCGAGCTCCACCGACACCAACACCGCCACCGCCACCGACGTTGCTACCGGTCCAAGGCAAAGCCAAAGTGCAAGTACTTCACGAGAACCCACAAAAAGCGCCGCCTTTTGTTGGCTACTTCTCCTCCAGTTATGACCCCCTTAGAGATAACGGTGGGAACAATTCCGAGGGAAGTGATGGTATTGGGTCACCTAGGGTTAGGGTTTATCGAAGCCAGAAGTGGCCCAAGAGGGTCCAGATGGTGGTGAGCCCATCTCGGTCTAATGTGGATTTCGTTGGGACCAACTACTCTGGCGAGGCCACGATTGGCCAGCGGTATAAGTACGCGCTTGGGGTGTTTGACAAGGAGAGCCAGAGCTTGAAGATTGTGCCTGTTGCTTGTGACAGGGTGAGCTTGCTGTTTGGTTGCTGAGAATGTGTGGAAATTTTGATTTTTCTTCTAGTGTTTAGTCACTGAGAAAATATGAAAAAGTTTACTTATTTACTGATTGGTTGATGTGGATGTGTGGGGAATTTGGTTATTGATGAAATGTGGAGAGTTTAGATATTGACGGTTTGATTGCTGATGAAATGTTGAAATTTTCTTGTTTATTGGTTGCCTAGAGAATTATATATATTAGCCATTTGGTTGTGAGTGAGAATTTACTAATATATTTTCTTTACTGCTTAGTTATTTGTTGCTGCTATGTAGTTCACAATAAAATGGAACTCTTAAATTTTGATTGTTCAGGTATTTAGACTAGAACCCAAAGTTAGGGGGTTAGATGTTGCTGATGAGGAACCTGAAAGCTCAGTGAAGGAAGAAACTTCTGCACAACAGAAGGCTGACAAGATGAAAGAGCTTACTATTCTTTTTGGAACAAAGAAGTCAATAAAGGAGGTAAGCCAAGCCCCTCACCCTCTATAGCTTTCTAGTATAATTACAAGTTCTTTGTTTTAGTAGATAAATGATCATACATGGCAAGGTGGTCGGCGGTTGGTGAATAACAGTTAGTGTTTTTCAAATAGTAGTCTATTGGTTATATTAGTTTTTCTTGGGTATGTCAAAGTTATTATGATATACTAGTTTGATTAATGAGAAATGTAAGTCTCACAGCCAATATAGAAATGTAAGTCTCATTAGCCTTTTGGGCCTAATGTCACTTTGACTCACCATAAGCATGGAGTGATGGGTTAGGTTGCAAGTTGAAATACCATTGGATGCACGAGTAAAGTAGCAATTATTATTATTTTTTTAGAGAAAGAAACGTAAGTCCCACACATAATGAGGCTTATATGATTGGTTGAGGAGGGGTTCAACATATGAAAATCATTGTGCCTGTGGAGATATTGTAGAATTTTTTGATTAATTGGGTACTAGTGTCATGGGGTGAATTTTCTGTTTACTGTCTCTTTGATTCTCGTTGAATTCATTAGCATAAAAGGAATTTGGTGGGTATGAATGTCTAGCAATTTAACGGCTGCAGGTACGGGAATGGTTCATTGATAGGGCCTCTTTTATGTTTGTGAGATTTATCTTGTTTGTTGGATTCCTTCTAGTATTGAACTTATAATTTTTTTTTCTTCCGTTCTTTATTATAAGCAAATTATTAGAAGACCTTGCCCTAGAGCTATGTAGAGGTTTTGAGCAGTGTAACCAAAGCAGTTAAGAATTGGATAGAACACTTTGTCGAGCTGAGTAAGTTGAGTTTTGTTGGAAGTGTTTGCATGTGCAGTTGATTTTAACTTTATTATCATATGGCAGGCAAAAAAGAAGCACTCTTTGAACCAAGAAGATAATCCCAAATCTCAAGAGGAGCTGAGTGGGAGAATCAAAGAAGTAAAGATAAAAAAGGAGGCTCTTGAAAGTACTGATGCTAATATCGCCCGCAATGTTCCACCATATGATGCTTCTGCGACTTCTCCCCAGGAGGCTTACCCACTGGACAAGATCATCCTTATGGGAGAGTGGGCTTTTCTTGAAGATATTTTTGAGCTTTTGCAAGTGGGAGCAGAAGTATCCCCCAAGACTTACCCAACCTTTGTCTGCAACAGAATCCATAAATTGCAGGAGATCCAGGTATGGTATAAGAAAGTCTTATAGTGTTTTTGCAAATAACTTAACGGAAGAAGATCCACTTCTTATGGCCTTTAAATTAGTATTGATGCCATATATTTTGACTTCGTGTGCTATATTTCCAAACGTAGGTTGTTTTCTCTTTTTTATGTTTTTGGAGAATGCTGATTGTTTGTAATGGTTTTTCGTATCCTATCACAACCTTTATGTTTGGAACATTTAAATAAATTAATTTAAGCCAAATGTTTGTGGCATATGACAGCTAGACATCCCAAACATAAATGCCTCTTGCCATCAAATACAAGCCTAACTTATAGGCCATTTGGTTCCTTTTACTTTGTGTTGGCAACTTAATTATATTTAAATACTTATTTATTCACTTTTCCATAAACAAAAATTTAGGTGTGGAATAAATACTTATCGGCCCTCCTGCTTTCACATCGCAAATTTGTATCTTAGCTAAAGTTTATGCCTATGGAAGGTGGTGCCTGCTTTGTGCACAAAGTAGTGAGGCATTTTTTTTTTTTTTTTGATAAGTAAGAGTAATATCATTAAAAACGCAAAACGCCATCAAGTACACATGGAGTTTAAAAGAAAGGCATCTAAGAAGTAGAAGAAAACAAAACAAGGAAATCATTAAAACTAACCACTAAAGGTGTGAGGAAGCAGCCGTTCAAGAGTACAAAGAATGAAAGAAAAAAGAAAATGAGTTCCTCAATGATTCTTTCTTTGTCCTTGAACTGTCTATCATTGCGTTCTCTTCACAAGCACCACAAAAGGCAACAAGGAATCATCTTCCACACGACCGCACTTCGGGAGCGACCACCCGTCCACCAGCAAGCAAATAAATCTACTATCCGAAAAGGTATTACCCAAGACAGACTGAAGCGACTAAAGATGGCATTCCATAGAGCGCGTGCAACCTCGCAATGGAGAAGAAGGTGGTCCACAAATTCTCCATTCATTTTGCACATGCAATATCTATAAATCTCAATGACACGCTTCTTTATGAAATTGTCCAAGGTCGCCAAATACTTTTCCAGAGGAAATTAACAGCCTCTTTGCAAGCAAGAGCCTTATAGAAAGATCTAAAATCAAATTCCCTTTGTGAGAAGGAGACCACCAAAGCTGGTCTTTCCCTTCACGATCCACTCTAGAGGAGTACAGTAAAGAGAAGAAAGAAGCCAAGACGTCCACCTCCCAGTCGTGGGCCGCTCGAAAGAAGCTAACATCCCATTGATAGGACCCGCTCACCACAACCAAGCGGTTTGCAACGTGGGCATCCTTGTCGGGAGCTATGTCATACAAAACTGGGAAAACTTCCTTGAGGGGCATCTCACCACACCACACATCATCCCAAAATTGGATCCTAGACCCAATTCCCAAAATAAGTCTGGTATGGCTATGAAACAAACTCCACCCCTTCCTAATGTTCTTCCAAAGCCCCACTCCGTACTTTGCATCCACAACAGATTTCCACCAAGCCTTTCTCTCATGGGCATAACGCCACAACCACTTCCCTAAAAGAGCCTCATTGAAGGTCCTCAAATTCCAGATGCCCAAACTACCTTTTGAAATGGGGGAACAAATCTTGGATCAACTAACCAGATGATATTTGAATTCTTCACCTATGCCTCCTTACAAGAAGTCTCGATCCGGCTTCTCTATACGACTAGCAACACTAGATGGAATAGGGAGAAGAGAAAGAAAGTACGAAAGAAGATTGGAGAGAGTGCTCTTTATAAGGGTAACTCTACCACCCTTCGACAGATACAACCGCTTCCAGCTAGCCGACCGCCTCTCAATATTACCAACGACCTCATCCCAACTGGACTTTGCCTTAAAAGGGGCCCTCAACGGAAGACCGAGATACTTTAAAGGAAGAGAGGAAACTCCACAGCGCAAGATACCAGCCAATTCATCCATATTATCCACATAACCCACAGGAACCAAAACTGACTTAGCCAAATTAATCTTTAAACCTAAAACAGCTTCAAAGGACAAGAATAACAAACGTAGATAATGAAGATGATTAGGATTAGCCCCACAAAAGACTAAAGTATCGTTTGCGAACAATAGATGAGAAATGTTAATCAACCCATTGCTGCCAGAACCCACAGAGAAACCTAAAAGGAAGCCCCTGTGAACAGTAATAGAGAACAACTTACTAAGGGCCTCCATCACGATGACAAATAAGAGAGGCGACAAAAGATCACCCTATCTAAGACCACGAGAGCTGTTAAAAAAACCAGATGAGGTGCCATTCACCAACACAGAGAAACGCATCAAAGAGATACAATGCGCTATCCAAGAACACCATCTCTCCCCAAATCCACATCTTCTCAACATATACAATAAGAAATCCCAGTTGACATGATTATATGCCTTCTCAATATCCAGCTTGCAAAGTAACCCTGGTTCACCTGATTTGATGCGACTATCCAAACACTCCTTAGCTATAAGAACTTAATCAAGAATTTGCCTACCTTTCATAAAAGCATTTTGAGGCTTCGAGATAAACTTCTCCACAACCCTTCTAAATCTATTTGCAAGAACTTTTGCAATGAACTTGTAAACACCACTTACAAGACTGATAGGCCCTAATATGCTGAAAATCTTTAAGATCCACAGCCCTAGACTTTTTCGGAATTAAAGCAATAAAAGTGGCATTAATGCTTTTCACGAACTCGCTATGAGTGTGAAAGTCCTGAAATACCCCCATGAGATTTGTCTTGATCACATCCCAGCAGTCGTAGAAGAACGCAAGAGAGAACCCATCAGGACCTGGTGCCTTGTTAATTAATCATTAAAGATGCCAAATGTGTCTGAGGCTCTCGTCTACTTTAGGGTGGGGAACAGGGGTGGAATAAAACAAACATGCTGTTCTCAAAAATAGAGATACTGAATTTTGGTGTCCTTCCCATTTGAGTTGAGTCCTACACCTGTGGTATTCTTTTTGCTGGTCCTTTTGTTTTTTAAATTATTTTTTTGGGTCAAAAGCTGCATTATTTACTATCTCATGATGTCATGTTTAATTGTTTGTAGGATGAGGCAGAGAAGAGATCGCTTTCTTGCATATTCTCATACATTACTCATCTTATAAAGTACAAAGATCAGAATTCCATGGATGGTGTTTCCTCTGCAAAGGGCCACAGAATTCCAAGCATTCTATCCCAGAAGTTCTCAACAGTGTTCTCTCCAGAGTCAAAAAGGCTGTCAGCTGAGAAAAATGATCTTCTCATTAGTTATGTCTTGGTACTCACTCTGTATGCTGATGAATTCCGAACTGACCCGACTGATATAGCAAAGGATCTGAGAATGAGTTCAATAAAATTGAGAGTGCATTATGAGCATTTGGGTTGCAAGCTCTCCCGCCAGGACAGCTTGCTGTCATTTACCCTTCCTTTACCCCTCCAATTTCCAACAGTAAGGCAGAAGAGGCGACGATAGGTAGATGATTTGTTCTTGTGATTGTTCTAGAGCTTGGAAGAGCGCGGGCGGGTGTCTTCAGCATGGGCTCAGAAAATGAAAACTCGAAAATAGTTTCAGGAATAGAAAATTTTGATTGCTTGTTATGAATTCAGGTTTTCTTCAGGATACTTTCTTGTGGTATTGTTCTTCCATCTTAAAACATAGTTATGCTTACATCTATTTGAATAGATTCATAATTTGGTTCTCCTTTTCTTCACCATCTCATGGAATAGGCCTCCCAATTATGCAGATTTGTTTGGGAGGTGGCACAACTAGTAATACAATTACTTACTCATTTTGACGTACAATACTTACTGATGTGAAAGAATCCCTTTCTTCTTTTTTTTTTTTTTTTTTTTTTTTTTTTTTTTTTAAATAATAAATAAATAAATGAAGAAATGGGTTACAAAAAAGATTCTTACCAATCTAGATCCGAATGGAAGAAAGAATTGAGGATCTTTTGAGAATGCTTTCAAAAGCACGATTGGAAGCGGCCTATTTTACCAAAGTATGTGTCTTAAAATTGGCACCGATACTTTCAGCTTTGAAAGGAAGATAAAACAAGACTAATATTTGAAACTAAATTAGAGAAAAGCCAAGAATAGAAAAAAGGGTTGTTGATTGCTAGAATAAAAGAACATCTCCTTCAAGGTGGAAATGATCAAAACCCAAGAGAGTTGCAAGACGAGAAACCCATAAGGCAGCCGAAGCTTCACCAAGAAGGACATCAGGAGAGAAGAGCTCTTGAGTGGCAGTCATGATTATATTTTCAGAAGAATCACTAATAATAGTCGCATTAATTGCAAAAGAACCCCTCGCTGCAACATCAAAATTACCCTTTGAAGTAGGGGCGTAGTCAGCTTTTAGACTTTGGGGAGGCCAAATTGAAAAAAAAAAATCAAAAAATCAAAAAAAAAATAAAAAGGGTGGGGGGCAAAACTAAAAAAAATAAAATTAGGGGTAAAATTTTAATTTTAATTTTTTTTTTTGGAAAAGCTTGGGGTTTTGGGCCTTAGACCCCAAGGCTCTCCCTAGCTACGCCCTTGCTTGGAAGGCAAAGCTTTATCCTTTCGGGCCAAAAAAAATGCTTATCCACATAATGAAAAAGATGGCTCAAAATCTGAGAAGGAACTGGAAATAAGCCTTCATGAATCAATTTATTTCTTGCAACCAAATGAGATCCATGATAAGAGTAGCAAAAATCTGAAATCTTCTAACATCTTTAGTAGGAATGTCCAGCTTTTCCTTTGGGGAAAATAACATCGTAGATCCATTCATAAATACGTTTAGAAGAAAAACCTACAATATTGATTAACCAAGGAGAAGAATTCCAAAAAAGACAAGCCAAATCACATTCCAAGAAGATATGACTTAAAGTTTCTTGAGGAAATTTACAAAATGGACATTCCCAAGCTTCTATATCCTGTGAAGCGAAAATACAACCAATATTATCCCTAGTAGAAGGATGTTCCAAGCAATCTTCCAAAGAAGATGTTTAAGACGAGCTTGAAGCTTTAAACTCCAAAGTTTATGCCAAGTTTTCAAAGAAAAAGGAGAAGCGCGGCCTCTCAATGATCTAACAACTGCATTGATTGATTTAACCGATAAGACTACTGTAGAAGGAGCCCAAAACCATTTATCAAAAACCATAACTTGAGACAAATGAATGCTAAGGATGCTTTAAACTGATATAGGATCAAAGAGGTCTTGCAGAAGCAAAACATTCCAGATCTAGCTTTAGGAACCATAAGATCAGCAACACAAAAGGGAGGCAACTCCAAAAGATTCACATTCGGTATGGGCTTAAAATCAGGCATCAAAGGAATCCAAGGAGAATTCCATACATCAATATTAGCTCCATTAGAGATTGAGATACAAGCTCCTTTATTAATAACCATTCCGTTTTTCAACAAACCCTTCCAAAGCCAAGAGGAAGAAGGGTTAGGAGAAACATTCAAAAAAGATATACCATTCTTAAGGTATTTACCCTTAAGCACTTCAACCCAAAGACTAGGAGCATTTGTAGTCAATTTCCAACCCAGTTTGGCAAGCAAAGAGTGGTTGTGAAATTCTAAAGGCCTAATTCCAAGCCTCCAAGAGCTTTTGGTTGACAAATACTATCCTAAGAAAGAAAACAAAGAGAGTTTTTCTTTTCCTGAGGAAAACCCCACCAAAACTTACGCATAGCAGCTGTGATTTCAGAACATAAGGACTTAGGAAGCAAAAAAAGTGACATAAGATACGTAGGAATTGCATTAGCCACTGACGTTAACAAAGTAGTACGAGCTGCTTGTGAAAGTAACTTATCTTTCCATCCAGAAATCTTAGTAAAAATCTTATCCTTGATATCAATGAAGGCATCTCTCCTATTTCGGTTCATAAAGAGAGGAATTCCAAGATATTTGGCCCTAGATGGGATAGGGAGAAGATTGAATACCATTGATTGCTGAAATAGAAGCATGAGAGCAATTCTTGCTGAAGAACATAGAAGATTTTGAAATATTGATGCATTGTCTTGACTATCTTGAATAAGTAGAAAGACAATGTAGAATAGATCTAGCTTCTTGGGCATTAGCATGAGAGAAAAACATAATATCATCAGCAAATAAAAGATGTGATATAGAAGGACTCAATGTAGCCATCTTGATCCCATGTAGAGAGCCAAGATGTTCTTCTCTCATAATTAACTTAGAGAGAATCTCAAAACCCAATATGAAGAGAAAAGGTGAAAGATGATCACCTTGTCTTAGTCCATGAGAAGGCCGAAAGTTTCCAAAAGGAGCACCACCCAACAAAACTGAAAAGGAAGTAGTAGCAATACATTGACGAATCGAGTGAATCCAAGTTGGATGAAAGCTCAACAAGGAGAGAACTTTCAAAAGGAACTCTCATTCTACATAATCAAAACCTTTTCCCATGTCTAATTTCAAAGCCATCACACCCCCTTTATATAATGTTTGTGACATTATTTAATAATTAAAGTATAAAATTTGAGTAAATAATTGATTAAGTTAATTTAGTGTCATTAAAAATGCAAGAGAATATTTTTAAAGTCCAAAGAAAAGAAAAGAAATGAAAATAGAAAAGAAATAAATAGAAAAGGAAATGAAATAAATAAATAAATAAGGCGCGTCCGGACAGCAATTCATTGTCCAGACGGCCAATTAAAAAAAAAGGGCCGCACGACCCTTCACAAAAATGTGCATTAGGTGATGCGTGTCCGGACGAAAATGGGGCCCATCCGGACAGCACATCAATAAAAGAGGCAGTAGCCTCTTTTCATGGGTATTCCGAAATTTCCTTGGCTTTCTCTCATTTTCTCTTAAGGTTTTTCATGGAAAACCCTAGATCACGAAAGCCTAAGCCCCATACCTCAAATCTAACTTCATAAGCGTGATCTACGCGTGAGGATCTACGTTTTAACCGATCGTTTTGAGGTAAATCGTTAAACTCGTATTTTAAAGATTTTTGGTTAAATCTTGTAAAATGCGACGTTAATCTTAATTGTTCTCTAGGTTTTGTGCTATTTGGAGCTTTCAAAAATTCTCCAAACTCCGGGTAGTGTTTGGGTGAGCTTAGGGTAAGTTTCTTCAAACCCTAGATTATGGATATTTAGTTTAAATGGTATTTTGTGAAATTAACCCTAAGATTTTCTTATGGGTTAATGTTATTGTAGTTGGGTTAGTGATTATTGCTAATGGGTATGTGCTTGGAACCCTTAAAATTTTATGGGTATTTCAAGTTTTCAACAGTATAACTCTTGAGTGATTCAAGTGCTAGTTAGAGTGTTTTTAGTTTAAAATGTTAAATGGGTTGCAATGTGTTATATTTTTAGTAATATATTGCGGGTTGAGCTTAGGAGTTCATTGTGAGCCAATTATTCCAGCAGCCATTGTGAGTATTTTACTCAATGAGAAAATGATAGTATTTTATGTATTTTTATAAAAGTACAAATAATATGTGGTTTTTCATGCCGAATAGACATATGATGATTATGTGTTGTGAAAAAGACTGGTTGAAACATTGGTGTTTTGTGAGAACATTGTGTGCCAAAAGCATGAGCATGGGATTGGAAAATGTATATGGTTTTGAGCATAGAGTATTGTGTGGCTAAAGACCTTAGGGTCAGTGTTCCCTTTGACATAGCGTATTGAAAACCTTTGGGCCAGTGTTCCCTTTGGCATAACATGTTGAGACTCTTGGGCCAGTGTTCCCTTTGGCATAGCGTGTTGAAGATCTTTGGGCCAGTGTTCCCTTTGGCATAGCTGTGGAAGACCTCTGGGCCAGTGATCCCTTTAGCACGGTTGTGAAGACCTATTGGCCGGTGTTCCCTTTGGCGTTGTGTTATAAAATACCTCTAGGTCGGTGTTCCCTTTGGCACTATACTGCATTGTTGTGGACTGGGTTGGTAATTGAGCATGCATAGCATTGTTTATGATAGTTGAGTTGTTTTTAAGATTATACATAGTAGTTTTCATGCTAGACGTATCTATATGCCTATGAGGTTGAATGAACAGCATGTGTGTATATTGCTATTGCTAGTTTGGATAACTGATTTAAAGGTATTGAGCTTTAATGTACTTAGATGTTCACGTTACCCAGATTTGGAAATGTAAAAGTCCTTATTATAAAATATTATTGTAGATGAGTTCATATGTGGATGCTTTCAAGGCTAGGACTGGAACTTCTATTTATGATCCCAACTGTCTAGTATGCTTTCAAGTATTTCTTAAAAGTCGGTGTTTACTGTATCTACTACATGTGTTTTCAAGGAACAAATGTTTATAAAAATAAGTAGCTGTTATCGTAAACTTAAGACAAAAATAAAAGTCGGTTCTTTACGAAAACTCAGTGATTAGTATACTACTGAGGTCTCGTTATATTTTATACTAAGACGGTGAACTCACAATTTCACCTGTGCGGATGTGGTTAACCCCACAACCGTCCAAACACTGATGCTTTGATTGTAGGTTCAGCGGATGTAGAGGATGACCTCGTAGCATAGTATTTGGGATATTGCGACTGAAGCTCGACACGACAGTTGTAATAGTTGGACCATGGGTTGTCCTTCTTTTGGTATATTTTGTATATGGCTTTTGTCCCACGTGACACTTATATTTTGTAGAGCCATCATTTGTTATGTAATTAAAGTAATGTTATGTTAAAGCCTTAAACTAATAGACATGTTAATGGCTCCTTTTGTTGTAACCAATAGTTATGTTGATAGATGTGTTCTTTTTCGCTTATATTATATTGTATTATCTGTTGCATGGATGTAACTCTGAATATCAGGTACATATTACGGAACGTGTATGATATGTTGTCTGAGCGACAATTATTCGTGCCATTGTGATGACTCATCTATTTTGTATATTATATATATATAAAAAAAATGGGTCGGCACACTTTACCTCTCTTATTCTTTATAGAATGAAAGAGTTCATGAGTCAAAACCATATTATCATGAATGGATCTACCTTTGAGAAAGGTAGATTGCCTGGGGGAAACAATTTTATGTAGCAAAGGCTTAAACTGATTTGACAAGATTTTAGAAATAATATTGTAATTGAAATTTGTAAGACTAATCGGTCTAAAATGGTTAATCAAAGAGGGATTATCAATCTTAGGGATTAGGGCTATATTGGTATGATTAAACTCTTTTAGCATAAAACCCCCACGAAAAAGAGATTGAACTGAAGAAATCACCCTAGGTATCACAATTGGCTAGTAGGTTTCATAAAAGAGCCGTCTTATACCATCAGGACCAGGACTTTTATTTAAACCTAGCTCAGAGATAGCCAAAAAAAATTCTGCCTCCTCAGGAATTAAATAGAGAGCAACATTGTCATCAAAAGAAATAACTTCATGTACCAAATCAGATAAGTTATTTTCAAGAATAGGATTGGTAGAGGTAAATAAGGAACTGAAATGAGCAACCACATAAGAACCAATATTTTAACTACTCGAAATCCTAAAGTCATCACCAGCTCTAAAACTAGAAATAGAATTGTACCTTCGTCTACAAGCAGTGGAAGCATGAAAAAATTTATTGTTGAGATCAGTACAAGTAATATAATTCCCTAGACTTCTGCTTCTGATGTGGTCGTTTTGTGTACAAAAATATCACTAATAAATTTACCACTCGCAATAGTACGAATCCTTGTAGGATATGGCTATATTGAGGGTGTCAAACCTCAAAGACTATGTAGGTGTTGCTATCAAGTTTTTCGAGATTAAATATAACTTAATTTAAAAGATGTTTGATTTGATTTTTATTTTCTAAAAATAAATAAAAGTAAAAGACATAAAAATAAAGATTGTAGTGATGAGAGAAAGAATAGGGAATTGATTTCACCATTCATCGCATAACAATGGTCAATCATAAATTAACAAGGGAGATTTATACTATGCATGATATAGGGCTCGTCTCACTCGAGTAGTCACGAAATTACATCTAAAGAATAAGTATAATCCATCTTCGGTTGGCACGGACCGTCCACCTAACTACTAAGATGCGGTACGACCTGTCTTCCCTAGATATGGATTAGCTGCGTTTTTAATAGGATACACACAATCAATATAATAGTATAACCCATCTTCGGTTGGTATGAACTATCTACCTAAATTACACTAGACTAGGGTGTAGTACAATCCGTCTTCCCTAGGCATGGTCTCTCTAACCGTCTTGATCATATGTCAATTAAAACTGTTGTATAACAATCATTCACATAATCACAGAAAATGTGAAGGATTGAGTTCAATCAATATAAAAGACTTTCTAAGACAAAATAAGAAATTCATAATGATTGAATATAAACATTAAGATCAATTCTCACAGTTATACAACCATCATGCATATAAAAAATCCCAAATTAAAATACAATTAAACCATTGTTACTTGAAAAAGGCTACATCAACACCCTAGTATAAATTTAGCCGCTCATCGTGGTGCTGGGATAGCTTCCTGCCATGTTCTTCTCCTTTTCAACTTGTCAAGACTCCAAGAAGAATTTTCTGTCTAAAGCTAAGTACACATTCTCTTGAAGCTATCCAACTAGGAAAAAAATTTCAAATTCGTTCAGATTTGTAATATTTTATTACAGGGTGATTTTGGCATAGTAAACATCCGAATTAAGAAAAATATATTTCTAACATATTTGTTTCGTTTTTTATTAGGTTTCCAACGCCACCAATTTCATTGAAATATAATATATGAGCCAAACGTTATGATCAAAATACTGAGACATGTGCAGAATCCAAATTTGAATCCAATCCGATTTTGATTCTTAGTGGAGAAATTCTGATATAATCATTCCCTTGATTTGATTAAACTTAACCACATCATATAAGTCTTTTATTATGATTGGTTAAGCTTACTAATATCTTCTAGGTTTTCTCAAAGTGTGCTTTAAGCCCAAAATCAATGGAATTAATTGCATATTTATTTAAAACCTTAAAATAATAAAATAACATAAAATTAAACAAATAACAATGCTAAGAAATTAACATATATAAGTTAAGGAGCTTGAATGTGCAACATTCACCACTTATCACACCCATAAACTTACATATTATTAGTCCCTTAGAAATACAAAACAAGAAATAAAACAGAAAAACAACAAGATAAATCATTCTTTCATGAGATGTACGATTGCATTTAGCATATGCAATAAACTTTTTAAACCCCTAGGACTTCCTAGTGGACGAGTGAAGTCTCGTGAGGGTTTGCCAGAATTGATACCCACAAACATTGTTCCTACCATGTTATCCCCAAGAATGCAGCATCATAAAAATAATGGTTCTCATTCATTGGGAAGCTTAACAAAATAAACTCCATCTTCACAATTTTAGGGAATTAAAAATTAAGCTACTAACATGAAATTATGTGATATCACAAGATTGAACTAATGTAAAGTGAACTTAACACATAGTCATGGGGTTTCAAAAACAAATCTCAATGACGAATAGGTCAATACTCAAAATTTGTTGGACTCCCCATTAAATAAAACAAACAAGGCATATTTACTATTATTATTATTATTATTTTATATATGCAGGCTGTGCAATGCTTAGTTCCCTTAAGCTTTCTAATTGAGCCATGTAACGAGTGTTAGGTCAATGACTCCCAAACTAGATGGTTTTAGGGCACTAGATGTAAAACACCCTAAAGACTTACTAACTCGAGTCAAAAAGGCTACGAAACTAAACTTAGTCATTTTATCAATCAAAGCAAACTCTCACCTTTTAACTCGAATACTCAATACTTAATGAGGCAATAGATCCGGTTATTCAGTGAAAAGCCCAAAGTGATCAATATTATTATTATTATTATTATTTTTAATGCCAAGATTATTCGTCCAATAAGTTACCCAGCTACATCCAAGATATTGATAACAAACATAATTGATTTCAAATCTCATACCCCACAGACTTACGTGCTAGTGTGCTTGTGAGAATCAAATTGAAATAAGTAATATCTCATGTTGCCAAAGAAAATAACAAAACTTCTTAATTCCCTAGTCAAGTGATCATATGTTCATCATGTTAAGCTTACCAATGAAATACGAATCAGAATTAAAGTTCAACCAAATTCTTAGAGATAACATAGCAAAATATTGGACAGTGTTTCGTTCTTCCATACCTCCAAATTTGAATCATGCATTGTCCCCAATGTGTGTATAGCACTGAACATAACAGTAAGAGGATAGGAATACCTGAATAAGCAGATTTGGGGCATATCATACCCCCAAACTTGATTGCAAAAACACATGTACTAAAAAGAGAATGATACTCTAACCAAATACCAGTCAAGCGCAACACATTGTTGTAAAAATATAAAATAAGAATGAAACAACAATGGAGAAGATAAACTTGGAATGAGATCATGTACCCTGGCCTAATGGAGGACTCGAGCGCACAGGGCTTGTGCTCGAACCTATAAAGCTGATTCATTTAGTCAAAATATGTGGGATCCGCCAAGCCAATGGAATCCACATCCTTGATGCGCTCGGTGCTCTCTGACCCTTAAGTTTAAATTTGAAGCACCAATCTTTTCTTCTCTTCGACCAAAGAGAATAAATTTTACCTACAGAAAGGTAATTTCGAATGTCCACATATCGAGGTAGATCCCTCTGAGTATTCTCAAATAGTTTCTCATCCGGAAGGGAATCATGAACTGGAGTAAAATGAGGAGAATACTCAAGGAATTTTTCTACCTTGATGGTCTCTTTTTGCTCTTCTAACAGCCCTAACAAACTGCTATTCTGACCTCTTGGTAAGTCATTAGCAATAGGGACTTGGGGTTTATATGGCGTCTCGAGAATAAGAAGGGATGGTGAAGGAGCCTCAATGCTCACTTCCTCACCTTTTGCCCAATGTAGAACTTATGGGGCCTCAATTTGCTCCTCCTTCCTCTCTTCCATGTGAGTTTCGACCACTTCTCCATTCTTTATTGTGGTGATGGCTTGCTCATGATAAGAAGTACTCTCATCCACCATGTAGTGTCCATCAGGTTTGACCACCGAATGTCTTTGAAGCTCTTATTCTTCTCTTTGATTTGCTATTTATTTGTGGGTATCATTCTTGGCAAACCCTCACGAAACTTCATTCGTCCACTAGGGAGTCCTAGGGGTTTAAAAGGCTTACTGCATACACTAAATGCAATCGTGTTTCCTGCGACAGAGGAGGTAAAGTAGTTATTGTTTTAGTTTTCCTTTTATTTTCAGTTTTGTATTGCTAAGGGATGAGCAATATGTAAGTTTGTGGGTGTTATAAGTGCTGAATGTTACACAATCAAGCCCCTTAATTTACATATGTTAAGCTCTTAGTTTTGTTATAGTTTGATGTTGTTAGTATTTTAAATTGGCAACATTCTGGTTGACAAAAACACTTTATGTAACAGTTGTTTTTTAACAGGATTATCGGTTTTATTCAGAGTCTTCAAGTAATATGGACAGTGTCTTATTTCAAGCCATGTGCCTTGTCACAAGTTTCTAGAAGATGTCCATGAAGATTCCATGCAATTTTCAAGTCAGAACAGCCGGTTCTTGTGCAACCGTCCAGATGAGCCTTTGAAGGCGTCCGGAAGCCCCGCAATGTCTAGAAGTTTCAGCATTGTAGTTGTCTGGACGACCGAGCTACACCGTCCGGACGATAGGTCAAGCCACTCCGAGTTCAACACGGAGTTGGATTTCAAACGACAATATTTGGGAAGGTTCTGCCAGATGTCCGGAGAACGTGGCAACACATCTGGACGCTACCCAGTGTTTCAGAATATTTCGGGTCTCCTTTATGGATGCGGAAAGGAGTGACAACATTGACCATCTGGACGTTCGGTCAAGCCATCTGGACGCGGTCCTGTTTTGGGAAGAATTGCGCTATTCTTGAAAGGTGGTCGCAAAAGACCGTCCGAACGCAGCTAAGTGACCGTCTGGACATTACTTGCTAGAGTCCAATTTTGAGTTGAATTAGGTTTTCTGAAGCCTATAAATAGAGGCCTCTAGGCTTGTAATTTGTAAGAATTCAATATAGAATTCTATAGTGTTTAAAGAGGGTGTTTAGGGAGAATTGAAGATTCGCTAGCTCTCTAGCTGTTTCCGGTGTGTGCTTAATTGTTCGTGTGAAGTCTATCTTAAGGGTTGACCCTAAGATAAAGGATTCCATTAAAGACCCCTTCAAGTAGGAGACTTGGTTGGGAAGCGTTCACGATGGGTTTCGTGTCAGAGTCATAAGGACGATCCCTGCATCGGGGTATGTGAGTGTTAATTTCTATGTACTAACTTTGTCTTCTAAATAGTGGATATTCTGGATTTGACTGCCCCGGAGTGGTTTTTCTCTTCACAGAATTTTCACTTCGTCAACAAATATCTTGTCTCTTTTATTTTCTGCATTTAAGATATTTTGTTGCACACGAACACACACTTAGTAATTTAGAAGTCATATTTTATTTTCAATTGGTATCAGAGCTTGGTACATTCTGTTTAAGATTTATTTCTTGAGTGTGATCTTTTTGACTTATATTTTTTTTTTATAAAGTCTCAATCTCTTCATTGCATTCCTGCCTTTGATGGCACGAATTATGGGTATTGGAAAGCTCGTATGTACTTTTTTTTTAAAAATCTATTGATGTTTGGCAAATTGTAGAAACTAGTTAGATTAAACCAAAGGCTACAACTGCCGAACTATCTGTTGCTCAAAATAGTGCACGACTTTCCAATGATAAAGCCCTCCATGCTTTATGTCAAGCGCTTTCCCCATCTGAATTCGCAATAATTTCAAACTGTGAATCCGCTAAAGAAGCATGGCAAATGTTAGAAACAACATATGAGGGCACCAAACTTGTTAAATCTGCCAAGCTCTAGATGTTGATGTCTAGATTTGAAAAAATTAAGATGTTACAAAATGAGACATTCGGTGAGTTTTACACCAGGATCAACGACTTGAGAAACTCGATGGTGAGTCTTGGGAAGAGGGTCTCTGATGTAAAACTCATCAAAAAGATTCTAAGGTCTTTGCTAGAGCGTTTCAAGATCAAAGTGACTTCCATCGAAGAAAGCAAGGACTTAGATTCTATGAAGATTGAAAAGTTGGTGGGATCTCTTCAAACTTATGAGTATTCCCTATCCCCAATCAAGAAAGCAAAGGGGATGGCCTTCAAAACGACTAAAAGCAGAGTCTCATCTGATGAAGACTCAAACAATGAAGAAGAAGATGAATGAGCCATGATCGCCAATAGAATCAATAAATTGATGAAGACTGATAAACTCATCGAAGGACTGAGGGAAACTCCCAGTGAAGCCGAGCCAGAAGAAGAAGAGAAGGAGGATCCTAGAGGTCGTAAATATTGTGAGTGCTCCGGTTTTGGGCACATGAGAACTGAATGTGCAAATCTTAAGCAGGCTAAGGGGAAGGCCTACATTGCAACTCTCAGCGATGAGTCTGAGAAAGAAGATGAATCTCCTGAGAATTTTCTAGCCTGTGTGGCTCCACATGAAGACCAGGACGATCTTCACTACTCTGAGCACAGTAACGAAAAACTAAAAGAGGAATATTGTGTTTTGTACATGGAACTCATGAAGCCGAGAGAGTCCAATCAGAAGAAGGTGATAAAGATGAACACTATGAAGACAGAAAGAGACACATTACTTCAGAAGATCACGGACTTGGAAGATAAACTGATGGATGCACAGTTACAGTTGGATAAGTTCTCAAACAACAAGTTAGCTCAGATGCTGACAGGTCAGAAGTGCTCATTTGACAAAATTGGTCTCGGGTATGTAGCTACTGATTCCCCCAACATTGCTTCTACTTTTAGAATTGTGTTTGTGAAGCCCTCAGGTTCAGAGCCTCAGAATGACAAAGGTAAGACTATTATGGTTTCTTGTGAGAATGATAATTGATGTGGTCTTTTGTTTACCAAAATATATCAATAATAAATAACCACTCGCAATAAAACAAATCCTTGTAGGATAAGGCTATATTGAGGGTGTCAAACCTCAAGGACTGCGTAGGTGTTGTTATCAAGTTTTTCAAGATTAAATATAACTTAATTTAAAAGATGTTTGATTTGATTTTTATTTTCTAAAAATAAATAAAAGTAAAAGACATAAAAATAAAGATTGTAGTGATGAGAGAAAGAATAGGGAATTGCTTTCACCACTCACCGCATAACAATGGTCAATCATAAATTAATAAGGAAAATTCATATTATTCATGATATAGGGCTCGTTTCACTCGAGTAGTCAAGAAATTACCTCTAAAGAATAAATATAATCCATCTTTGGTTGGCACGGACCATCCACTTAACCACTAAGATGCGGTATAGCCCGTTTTTCCTAGGTATGGATTAACTACATCTTTAATAGGATGCACATAATCAATGGAATAATATAACTCATCTTTGGTTGGTACGAACTGTCTACCTAAATTACACTAAAGTAGGGTGTAGTACAATTCGTCTTCCCTAGGCATGGCCTATCTAACCCTCTTGATCATATGTCAATTAAAACCGTTGTATAACAATAATTCACATAATCACAGAAAATATGAAGCACTGAGTTCAATCAATATAAAAGACTTTCTAAGACAAGATAAGAAATTCATAATGATTGAATATAAACATTAAGATCAATTCTCACAGTTATACAACCATCATGCATATAGAAAATCTCAAATTAAAATACAATTAAACCATTGTTACTTGGAAAAGGCTACATCAACACCCTAGTATAAATTTAGCCACTCATCGTGGTGCTGGGATAGCCTCCTACCATATTCTTCTCCTCTTCAACTTGTCAAGCCTCCAAGAAGAATTTTCTGTCTAAAGTTAAGCACAAACACAAGCACACATTCTCTTGAAGCTTAGGGGTCTATTTATAAATATTAGGAGAGGCGTAAAAACCCTAAAAATCCAAGAAAAATCAGAACTTAGTCTCTTAGTCCAAGTAAGAGATTGAAAATTTAATTCAAGTAGGAAAATGATTCCAAATTCGTCCAGATTTGTGGTCTTTTATTACAGAGAAATTTTGGCATAGTAAACATCCGAATTACAAAAAAGATATTTCTGCCATATTTGTTGAATGTTTTATTAGCTTTCTAATGCCACCAATTTTATTGAAATCTGAGATTTGAACAGAAAGTTATGATTAAAACACTGAGATATGTGCAGAATCCAAATTTGAATCCAATCCGATTTTGACTCTTATTGGAGAAATTCTGATTTAATCATTCACTTGATTTGATTAAACTTAACCACATTTTCTAGGTCTTCTCAAAGCGTGCTTTAAGCCCAAAATCAATGGAATTAATTTCATATTTATTTAAAACCTGAAAACAATAAAACGATATAAAATCAAACAAATAACAATTTTAAGGAATTAACATATGCAAGTTAAGGGGCTTGGGTGTGCAACATTTGACGCTTATCAATAATACTACACCTGCGAAATCTAAGCATTCTATAGAGAGAAGCTTACCTACATGTCATCATTGTGGGATGGTGGGACATATTAGACCAAATTATGGTTAGTTAAAATTTCCAAGAACTGGGAATAAGAAGAATGCTCCTAAAAAGGAAAACGATGTTGAAGAACATTTCAAGACAAAATATGTTTCTCCACATAAGAGACAATCCACTCAAAAGTTTGTCCCTAGTTACCATCACTGTAGGTTGAGCGGTCACATCCGACCCAAGTGCCCATACGCACTTGTTCAGAGGTCTAAAGTGAAGAAGGAGTTGCCAAAGAAAGATTCTGCTAGCACTAGACCTCCTAAGAAACATCAGGCTCAGAGGAAACTATCAAAGTATGGTCCACCAGTGCACAAAACTCCCATATGTCACCAATGTGGAGTTAATAGTCATGTCAGACCCAGGGGTCCTCAGCCTCAGAAGGACCCACCTAGAAAGTCTGGACCTCATGCAAGATATCTTGCTCCAAGGCATCAACGACAACAGCAGAGGTTTATTCCTGTAAAATAGATCTGGTTGCCAAAGAAGAACAAATCTCAACATCATGAGAAAAAGCCGCAGACGCCTAAAAAGGATTCATCCTATGAAGAATTGCCCATTGCTGGCAGCTTTATGTGGTGCTTGATCAGATATATGGAATTGCAGCCGAATGATGGAGGACAAGATAGACACATTCACTTTCCATTGGAGAGCGGACCCACCTAGTAGGTGAGGTCACATATGCCTAGGATTGTGGTTTCTAAGTCCTAATGCATGTCAGGTACACTTGCATTGCATCTTTTATATTGTCATATCCTGTGCAAGTTTTGCATATTTGTTATGGAACCATTTTGTCTGTCCCTATATAGTTTCTCTTGTTGTCTTGAAAAATTTCTGCAGGTGTTTCATAGGGATGATAGACAAAGCAAGTCGAGCGACGGCTTTTCTGTCTTGGTATAGGTAAACCTCTCTCCCTGAGGTCAGGTTTGCCCTTACCCTACATGCTTGGACTGATTGTCTTTTCTTTTCCTTTTATGCATGTTGATTTTTTTTTTAAAAAAAAAAAAAGAAAAAGAAAAAAAGGGGGGGGGGGGGGGGGGGGATAAGGTGCAAGGTTTTTCTTCTTAGTCTTTCAGCTATCTCATGGATCTTTATCTGCTATCTCAGTTATTTGTGCTTTGATAGAATATGCCTACATATTATTGAGATTCTAAGTCTGATTTGTGCTAAGTTTATCTCAGTTATTTGTGCTTTGATAGAATATGCCTACATATTATTGAGATTCTAAGTCTGATTTGTGCTAAGTTTTCTTGCTACATCTATGTTAGATAATTGTTTTTCTCATGCGATGAAAATGTGTACTATCCAAGGCTCCCCTAAGGTACATTCTTTTTATCTCTGATTTGCTGCTTCTAAAAATTCTTCTAAGTGAGATTTTTTTTTTAATTTTTTTTTGCTAAGATGGTCAAATTGACTAACTCGCTAGTGGAACCTAGACCCCAAAAATTCTGGCTTTCTCTCTAGGTTGCTTCATCAAAAAGATACAAGCAGTTATACTTCTAAGCTTATTGTTATATGAATAAATTCATTACTTCTGTGTTGACTCAGCTATTAATCTTGTCCTTCATGGTGCAAGTAAAAAGAATTATAGTGCTGCTTCTTAGGGGGAGAGTATTAGATGAGGGTGGCTAGGCCCTAGTAAGATAAGGTTTGACTTTTGACTAATCTAACTATGAATTTCTCTCTTATTTAGAAAATTCAGTTGCTTTAAATCATATCAGCGAAGATCATACCTTATTGAGAAAGTCCTCACACACTCACGCATTGCATGAGTTGAGTTGACTATTGAAAAATTTCTATCTGCAGGAAAATCTATGCTCATTGATTACTTGATTTTTCTCTATATGTTTGCGTATTTTTGACGAGCTAGCTAACTGTTTTCTTATATTTAGATACATGTGCGTGCTGAATTCTTGTTGAAGCCCTAATCTTGTTATCTTCCTTTGTTTGTTTCTTTGGAAATGTTTGGTTATGGTTTTTCTCTGAATACTCTGTTTACCCTTTGTCCTTTTAAGATAAAAAGGGGGAGTATTTTTTGTTTTTGGACCAGGAACGTATTTTCAAACTGGTCAAGTATTTTTTGTCCCAGAATGGCCAAAGGGGGAGTTTGTTAGTATTTTATATTTGCAACATTCTGGTTGATAAAAACACTTTATGTAACAGTTGTTTTTTTTAACAAGATTATCAGTTCTATTCAGAGTCTTCAAGTAATATGGACAGTGTCTTATTTCAAGCCATGTGCCTTGTCCCAAGTTTCTAGAAGATGTCCATGAAGATTCCAAGTCAAAACAGCTGGTTCCTATACAACCGTTCGGATGAACCTTTGAAGGCGTCCGGATGCCCCGCAGTGTCTAGAAGCTTCAGCGTTGCAGCTGTCCGGACGACCGACTAACACCGTCCGGACGATAGGTCAAGCTACTCCAAGTTCGACACGGAGTTGGATTTCAGACGACACTATTTGGGAAGGTTCTGCCAGACGTCCGGACGACGTGGCAACACGTCCGGATGCTACCTAGTGTTCCAGAATATTCCGGGTCTCTTTTACAGATGCGGAAAGGAGTGACAGCATTGACCGTCCCGACGCTTGACCAATGTAAAGACCAATAAATTAAATAGGAAATTTAACAATTTAATAAATTGCATTTATTAAATAAGATGGGGCTAGTCTTATATTTTTAGTGATTATATTTAAGGAATTGAACTAAAAGAGTCTAATATAAAATAATAGAAATTGGGATAATAATTATATCCTAGGTAATAATATTTATGTTTTAAAAATAAAATACAGCGGAGTGAGATGGATAATTATTATAGTAGGTTCTAATTGAATAAATAATTAATTACATCGATTAAAGTGTAGTTTAAATATATGTAGGACTAAATGTTAATTATTAAATGAAAGAATTTTAATAAAACGAGGTCCCACTTTAATTCATATAAGTTGGGGGCTTTAAATAAAAGACAATATCCCTCTGCCACGTGGCATTATCTGGTTGGCTAGAGAGGATATCATCATCTTCACTTAGCCACTCACTTCGCGCCACGTGTCTCACCTTATCCCATTTTCTTCTTTTCGTTTTCTCCCTCTTTTCTTCTTTTTGGACCACCCGATCTCTCCCTCTCTCCCTCACACCCGACGCAACCCTCTTCCCTTCCCCTTCTCTTTTTCTCCTCCCTTCCTCTCCCTCTGTCACGCACGCATCAGCCCTTCCCCTTTCTTTCTTCTTTCTCTCCTCTTCCTCTCCCTGTGGGCTACCGTTCCTCTTCTCTTCGGCTCAGCCAGTGAAGACCCGAGTGGGACCCGATCAGTGGGTCGACGACAACAAAACCAGACAATGCTGGCAGAGCTGAGGGCACGATTTTCGGTGAGTCATCACCGATGAACCCTGGAGACACAATCTCTGACAATGTGAAGCAATTTCTGATGAGTGCCAAATATTGTATATTTGAACCTCTTAATTTGCATTTGTTAAACCTTTAGTTTTGTTATTTTCTGATGTTTTTGTTTAATTTTTGTGCTTTGTAGGACTTTGAGAAAAAAATAGCGGTCTTTATGTGAAATTGCAACAAAAGTGGGAAATGAACCGAAATGCTAGTGATTGGAGGACCGTTTTGTTAATATATATATATATATATATATATATGTATTTGGTGTGATTCTTTGCTTATGCCATATGGACGTGTAGGATGGGACCATGCCAAGTCACGTGGCATTCTTCCATTCATAATTTAACACAGCACTAGGAGGGAGCATCACCAAAAGATACAGCCCTTACGTGTAAACAAGTCTTCTTTATGAAAGCTGAATCACACGGATTTTTCTCCAGGAAAGTGCAACACCGAAATGAATGGGCTCTTTCCAAAAACTTGCGGCAGAAAGAACACATGGATTGGCAGCAAAACGAAGACCAGCAAACACGTGAAGACAAGAAGCACCGAATCAGCTGGATTTCCCTGGGAGGCGCTGAATCCCTGAAGACCTGCAGTTTATGTTTTTTCTTCTTTCCATAACACCAGACCGAGAAACCTGGGTCCTCTTTTGGAAGGCTGGGCAGAACCGAAATAGGCATGTTTTCTCCAGGACTGCAGCACCGAACAGGAAAGAATAGCACCAGCAGTACACTTGTTCTCTCAAAGGAAAGGCAGCAGCTATGCGTGGCAGCATGAGATTACACTAAGACATTATTCTTTCCAAATAAAAGTTCAGCAGGCCGTGAACGTGTACGTGAAGGTGAAAGTCAGTTTCTATTTCTAACTTTTGAGAGAGGCGCCTTGAGCTGGGAGAACCAAACAGAACAAAAAATGAAAAGCTGAACGTGCGGTACAAGCAGGAGACACATTCTTTTATTTCCAAAGCAGTGCACCAAGACGTGAGCATGCAGCTAACACGTACAAAGGGGAAGCACCGACTTTTCTTCAGCATGTCAGCAACCATGCGATTTGTTCCAAAAACAAATAAGATTCTTTCCATGTTTACACAAGGCGGCACTTGGACGGGTAGAAGCGCAAAAATCCAGAATTTTCATGATAGAAGAGGCAGCACAGGAATTCTCTCCACAACTGGCAACGAAACACATGCATGTTTTAAAGACGTTATCAAAAGGGAAATACATGTTTTGCGTGCGGCGCAATTGAGGGAGAACAGCTTGTCTTGAACAAAACAAGGAAGGAGCAGCAGATCTTTAATTACGTGGACACAAGTTTTCCTTGGAGGAGCCATGCAGCAGACCTAGCGAATAATTTTCTTGAAGTCTTTGCCTTACACTATTTCTTTCCAAAAGGAGAGACCCGAAACCCCTAGGGTCTGATGGTTATATATAAGTGTCTTTTTCTTTTGTAAAGAGAGGGGGGGGGGGGGGGGGGGGGGGGGTGGCTGTAGCCGTGTACATAGGGGAGAACGTGCAAGGAGGGGAAAATGTGAACCTGGCAGCATGTCCGAGAGCCATCCTTGGCTTCTTCTTGTGTATTTTCTTTTCTCGTTGTAAGTCCTCTATTTATTTTTATGTTCTTAATAAAATTGAATATTTTTTTCTTAGCAATGCGTAGCTAATTTTTTCAACTAAGGTCGAGGATGATACCTCATCTTTGAAGAGAAATAATATTCTCATGAGAGTTTATACTATCCGATTTTATTGGGTTTAATATTTCTAATGTCTTACTACTTTTCAATTATTGAGATGATTTATTGGATATCTATTATGATTTCCGGATGCATGTGATGATTTGAGATAATCTCATTTAATTGATTGCTTGAATTTTTCATTTGTCAAAACATTGGATATTCATGTGTTTTGTTCTACGAATACATTTGATGATTCGATTTAAACCGGATATCTTTTTTGATTTGTGCAAAGAACGGATTCATTGAATGATTTAATTAATTTTTGAAGCATAGTAGAATATACATAAGATTTGTACGGTGAGAACTTCAGATATGTATTAACAAACATGAGAATGTGTTGCTGTGATTTGGTGAGCGTGGATTCTAAAACCTTAGTACATTTTCTTTTGTGTTATTTTATTTTATTTTTCTTTTATTCACAAAACCCCAAAATTCGGAACTAGGTTAAGATAGAATTAGTTTAAATATAAATTAATTTTTGCAATACAATTCCCTGTGGATTTAACCTCGCACTTGCACACACACTATATTGCAAACATATCGTACGCTTGCGAGTTAAATAAATTTGCACATCAATTTCCAATGAAAATTGGTGGGGATTTCCGGTAGTTTTCTAAGAAGCTTTCAAAGGTAAAATCCCTAGCCATTTTCTTGTATTTTCAGATTACCCACTGCCTAATAGCACGAAAATTTCATGGTATTGTTAGAGCTTTGTTTAAGTTGGGATTTTTGGTGGGTTCCATGGGGGTTTGGCCCCGATTGGCTTCTGATGTTGTGTTTGATTACTGATTTTTGTTGTGTTGGCTGATTTGTGGTGTATCGTAGTGAAATATGAATCTCTTGGGTTTTGTGGACTTTGGTTAGGATTCACTTAGAGAAGAAATTCTAGGGTTTCATGGGGAATTTTGGGGTGATGGTCGGATGATGATTTCTTTGAGGTAGAGCCGGTTCTAGTAATTTTAGCTTGTGTTTTGGTTGCTGGAAAATCGGTTGGGTTTGTTGATGAATTCTCTAGACTTGTTGAAAAAACCGAATGGGTATTGTTTGTTGATTGGGTGATTTCCGATGGCTGTAATTTGATGGGTGAGTTCTTAGTTTTAATTTGTATTATTTTTATAGATTTTGATAAGAACCGATTGATGTTTGTTAAGTTTGGTGGATGATTTTAGTTTATGATTATGGAATTTGGTAGGTGACTTGTTAATTATTGATGATAGTTATTGTGAAATTTTGGTAGAAGGTAATTCCAATTAGAGGAGATTGATGCTTTATTGTAAGTGGTTGATGTTTGAATGGAAAGTGATTTTGATGGATGAAAATCCAAATCTAGTTTTATGCTTGTAAATGGCATAATTATGTTAGTTTATGTTTATTTGTTAGGGACTAAGTTTATTGATGTTTTAGGGTTGATGTTAACTAAATTGGAGACATGGTGGATTTGTGGTTTGTTGCGTTGATTTGCCATGGAGTAGTATTAGAAAAATGTATTTTTGGTTAGGTCGGCTTGTATGTATTTTTGGTTATGATGACTAAAAGAGATGTTGATATTAATATGTAAAGGAGGATTTCAAAGTAATTGTAGGAATATAGTGGAATTGATCTTTAGTATGAGTTTTGATGTGTAGTTGGTTGATGAGAGCTAATATGTGCTCCATGATATGCTTATGATGTTGGATATTTTAGGTATTGATGAAGTTGAATTAATTTGGGATGGGTTGTCAATCAATGGATGAATTCTTCATTATAGTGGTATAGGTAAGTTGACTATGAAATTGTATTAGGTTGTGGTTGTAAGTAATATGGTTCTAATCTTGGCGCTAATTGAGGAATGAGACAAAGTAGCTAAGTATATATAAGACTTAATATGGAGTACAAGGGAATAAATAGAAGATAGCTAAAATAAATTCTAGAACCCATCTATGCCTATAGTAATTAGTAAATGATTAAGTATTAAATGTAGTGGTTAAGGTTAAAAGAACATAGAGCGATGATGTCCAATACAATCTTAAGTCGATAAGTATACATAAATAAGTGATAGAGATGCATAATAGGCTTCAAGTTCATTTAGTAGTATAATTAGATATTTAGTGTATTTGTCTATGTGTTATAAAGTACCTAAGTGTATTGGATTTGTGCTTAACTTAGAAAGCATTCTATATACAAATGTATATGGACCGAATACACTTAACTAGCTTAAATGAATAAACAACTATAAGATTTATAGTTAATAACAATAATAGATAAACTAATGAATATAGTAATACATATTTGTATTAATAAACAAAGATATCATAAGAACCCAAACCTAATTGATAACTTAATAATAGTTTAGGATACCTAGTTAGCCTTAGAAGCGGGTTATGTGACGTGTGAGCACACAGGTAGTTTATGTGTCATAAAGTATAGATTTCAATAGCGTAGTCTAACATTACAAATGTTTGCAGGCTCGTGTCATAATTGGAGACTTCGATTGGTTCTCCAATGTTGAGTCCAAGTGACTAAAACACGGGAGAATATTCGAGTTATGAGTCCTATGCAACCAAGGTGATATTCTACTTATTGAGAAACTACTATTTTTATATATTATAGAATTGCAAAATATATATGTTGTTTTGTAAATCCGAACCAGTTGTATGTTGAATATATCTATTTTGGTTGATAGTTTTAGAATCTAATATTGTGTGTTGCATGATTTGGACGAAGTATGAAATTGTTTAGCAAAGTATGATTTAACAGCATGATACAGTAATGAAATACTTACTGGTCAAGCATAGAGCATAAAGCATTTAGCATACAACATACATCATGCAGTAACAGACCTTGGGGGACCCAAGCCCCACAGTAGCACAACAACATGCATAGAATATATAACATGATATATATTGTGTGTGGTTTTCATAATTACTATGTGTAGTTTACTATACGTATTAGTATGCCTTAGAGTTTTAATGGCAAAGAGCTTATGTATACTTCTATCGTCTGGTTGCATGATTTAAGAACATTAAGCTTAGATGTACAAGGGTATTCTCATTGTTCGGGTATGAGTAATACAGTGTCCTGAGAGTAGGTAGATGGATTGTCATTGACATGAAGTTGTAATGCCCTAGGATTTGATGAGAATGATAGTATGCTCGTACTAAAGAGCGAAATGGCATGTTTTAAGGTTGGTGTACTTGGATGTGACGCTATTGGTTGGGGTATTAGTGTGTTTTAGGAGTAGGTAGATGGATTGTAATTGGTACATCAGTGAGAAGTGCTTAGATATTGGAGTTTTACTCTGGTAACCGCATGGACAACTATGTACCATAGACATGAAGTTGTAATGCCCTGAAGCATGGTGTTATCACAGCTGGTAACGTCAGATCTCTCTCCATTTGAGCTACCAATATAAAAGTATTATTGTAGATGGGTGTGTACGTAGTTGTTTTCGAGTAATTGAAACTTCTACATATGGGTCCAAATATATATTTTAAATGTTTTCTAATAGTCGGTGTTTGCTATATCAGCTATGGGGGTTTTCAAACAAAGGTTTATAAAATTGGTAACTGTTATAGTGCTCGCAAGACTATAAAGGAAAAGTTGGTTCATTGCGAAAACTCAGTCAGTTTTATATCATTGAGGTCTCGGTATTATGTACTGAGAGGGTGAACTCATTCTTTCACCTATACAGATGTGGCAATCCCCCCACAACCGTATAGATGATATTCCTTTGGCTGCAGGTACTCCAGTATAGTTGATGGTCTTCTAGTAGTGCACTTGGGATATTATGGCTGAAGCTCGCAGCAACGGCTGTAATTGGTGGACCACGGGTTATCCACCTGTTTATAGGTTTGGTTTATGGCTTGTGACGCTTGTGTCACTTATTCTTGTAAAGCCATTTCTATTATGTATTTATATTGAGGAAAGACTTTAACAGATAGATGTTAAATGGCTCGTATTGTAATTAATTTGTGATAAATGTTTAAGATGTGATTTCCGCTATTAGGTTTATGTTTTCTGCTGCATAGTTAGATAGATATTATACTCTAATTTACCAGGTTGGCTTTGCGACATATCGTCGTGCCACTGTAATGAATCGTCTTATGTTTTATAAATGTTTTGTACAAACAAAAAAGGGTCGTCATAGTCAAGCTGTCCGGACACTGTCCTGTTTTGGGAAGAATTGCGCTATTTTGGAAAGGCGGTCGTAGAAAACCTTCCGGAGGCAGCTAAGTAACCGTCCGGACGTTACTTGCCAGAGTCCGATTATGAGTTGAATTAAGTTTTCTGAAGCCTATAAATAAAGGCCTCTAGGCTTGTAATTTGTAAAATTAAATATAGAATTTCATAGTCCTTAGAGAGGGTGTTTAAGAAGAATTGAAGATCTGCTAGCTTTCTAGTCGTTGCCAGTGTGTGCTCAATTGTTAGTGTGAAGTCTATCTTAGGGGTTGGCCCTAAGGTAAATGATTCCATTGAAGACCCCTTCAAGTAGGATACTTGGTTAGGAAGCGTTCACGATGGGTTTCATGTCAGAGTTATAGGGACGATCACTGCATCAGGGTATGTGAGTGTTAATTTTTATGTACTAGGTTTGTCTTCTGAATAGTGGATATCCTGGGTTTAGCTACCCCGGATTGATTTTTCTCTTCCCAGAGTTTTCACTTCGTCAACAAATATCTTATCTCTTTTATTTTCCGCATTTAAGATATTTTGTTGCACACGAACACACACTTGGTAATTTAGAAGTCATATTTTATTTTCAGATGTTTTGTATTGTTTTTGTGTTTTCTTGTATTTTACAGGTTTTTGAAGAAAATCTATCAAATTCCAAGATTATGACGAACTCGACAAACTCACTTTTGGAAAGATTCAACTCCAAATCAATTTTGAGTTTAAGAAAAGAGAAGTCAGCAAAAATTCGTTATTTTTGAAAGGAATTCAGAATGAGCACGTCTCTGTAATTTAATCATAACTTTTGGTTCAAGTATTGAATTGCAACGAAATTGATGGAGTTGGAAAGCTACTAAAAGATGGAAAAAAAAAAATATGTCACAAACAGGTTTTTCCTAATTCAGACGTTTACCATGCCAAAATTTTCACGCAATAAAGGACCGTAAATCTGTACGAATTTGGAATCATTTTCCTACTTGAATTGAAATTTCAGAAAAGGAAACGACTTGTACTTATTCTATTTGGACTAGAAGACCTATTTACAATTTTTCTAGGTTTCCTAGGGCTTCTAGAGCTTCTCTAATTCCTATAAATAGGCTTATAACCTTTGAAGAAAAAAGACACACAAGCTTTGAGGAAGAATTAGAAGCTACTTCAAGAAGGATTTTGGTTTTTCTTTCTTCCTTTATTTATTTTCTATATGTACATAATTTTAGTCAATATTAGTTCTAACTAATACTTTAATTAGGGCTCGATTGAAGCCATAATTATGTCTCGTTAAGGTTTTCAATTGCCGCTTTTACTACAATTCATATATTGATGCTTAACTTGATTATCTCTTATTTTCTTGAATTCTTCTCATGTTTATGATTGATCATCATATACATGTGGTATGAATTTGTTATTTATGTCAATTTGGATGATCGAGTCCTGGGCATAATAAAGTAACAAAAGAACCTCATCACAGGTTTTTGGATTAATCTACATGAAGACAACTGGAATAGAAACCATGTTCCAGCCTGAGTGTGTTTACCGATTTTCATAGATCTATGCTTTCTTGAAGAAGAACTTAGTAGATACCATGCTAAATCCTTCAAGGAAGAAAAGAGTTAGAGCAGATACCATGCCTAACTCGTTGCTTAGGGAAATCAATAGCTTTAGGAGAAGATATCATTCCCTTGTGGCTTGTAAACATTAAGTATCAAGTTATGAATTGCAGCAATGGCATTGTGAATCTTAATTGAGTATGATTAGCGGTGGATATTGAAGCCATACCTTATATCCTATTATATTTCTTCAATATTTTTGTTTCTTGTCTTATTAGATCTTATTAATATTTTTATTTCTTTTCACTCATCTTAATTATTTAGGAAAACTTTTTAAGTATAATTTACCAATCCTTGTAGGAATGATCTCGTATTTGCCTACTATACTATCGTTTTGATCTTATGCACTTGCGAGTAAAACGTACAAATATTTATCTATTTATTTAGGTAGATATTTGCACAACCACTCACCGCATAACAATGGTCAATCATAAATTAACAAGGAAAATTCATACTATGCATGATATAGGGCTCGCCTTACTCGAGTAGTCAAGAAATTACCTCTAAAGAATAAATATAATCCATCTTTGGTTGGCACAGACTGTTCACCTAACCACTAAGATGCGGTACAACCCGTCTTCCCTAGATATGGATTAGCTACGTCTTTAATAGGATACACACAATCAATGGAATAGTATAACCCATCTTCGGTTGTACGAACTATCTACTTAAATTACACTAAACTAGGGTGTAGTACAATCCGTCTTCCCTAGGCATGGTCTATTTAACCGTCTTGATCATATGTCAATTAAAACCGTTGTATAACAATCATTCACATAATCACAGAAAATATGAAGGATTGAGTTCAATCAATATAAAAGACTTTCTTAGACAAGATAAGAAATTCATAATGATTGAATATAAACATTAAGATCAATTCTCACAGTTATACAACCATCATGCATATAGAAAATCCCAAATTAAAATACAATTAAACCATTATTACTTGGAAAGGGCTACATCAGCACCCTAGTATGAATTTAGCCGCTCATTGTGGTGCTGAGATGGCCTCCTGCCATGTTATTCTCATTTTCAACTTGTCGAGTCTCCAAGAAGAATTTTCTGTCTAAAGCTGAGCACACCTTCTCTTGAAGCTTAGGGGTCTATTTATAGAGATTAAGAGAGGCCTAAAAGCTCTAGGAATCCAAGTAAAATCGGAACTTTGTCTTTTAGTCCAAGTAGGAGATTGAAAATTCAATCCAAGTAGGAAAATAATTCCAAATTCATTCAGATTTGTGGCCTTTTATTGTGGGATGATTTTGGCATAGTAAACGTCCGAATTATAAAAACTATATTTCTGACATATTTGTTTAAATTTTTATTATCTTTCCAACGCCATCAATTTCATTGAAATCTAATATCTGAGCCAAAAGTTATGATCAAAACACTGAGCCATGCGTAGAATCTAAATTTGAATCCAATCCGATTTTGACTCTTAGTGAAGAAATTCTAATTTAATCATTCCCTTGATTTGATTAAACTTTACCATATGATATAAGTCTTCTATTATGATTGGTTAAGCTTACCAATGTCTTCTACAAAATCAATGGAATTAATTACATCTTTATTTAAAACCTGAAAACAATAAAACAACACAAAATTAAACAAATAACAATGCTAATGAATTAACATATATAAGTTAAGGAGCTTGAATGTGCAACATTCACCACTTATCAGCTTCGACAGAACTTCCTCCCAAAAAAAGTGTTCTTGTAAATTTGCTTGAAGGACCACCTCCCTAGCTGCATTAACAGAGAAGTGTGGAGAAAATTGAATCAAACCAATATCAGACATAAGAGACTTCATTTGTGACTGAATGTACCCAAAATTTTGTTGATTCCAATACTTTAGAGCTTTTAGTTCTTATCCACCTCCTGCTCAAAGAGAAAGACGGAGAACCTTTATCAGGACCCAACCAAGCATTAGCAAAAATCGAATGACTATTTGAATCTCTAGTCCAAAATGCTTCAAACTGAAAAGGCTTAGCGAGATTTTGATAAGTACCGGTCGTGGATAACAAAATGGGACAATGATCAAAGTGAGATGCTAAGAAATGATTAATAAAAGAGTTGGGAAAAAGGTGAACCCAATCTTGATTAGCCAGACCACGATCAAGCCTCTCCCTAATATTAGCCCTTCCTAACCGGTGATTACTCCAAGTAAATCTATTCCCCACAAAACCAAGATCTACCAAAGCATTCGTATGAACAAAATCCAAAAAATCTGAATGAGAAGTGGAACCAAAAGAATAACCACCACTTTGTTTAGAGGGAGAAAGAACAAAATAAAAATCACCCATAAGGAGCCAAGCGCCATCAAAAGAATTACCTAGATCCGTCATTTGAGACCAAAAATAGAGCTCTCATGCATCTTGTTAGGAGCGTAAATGCAAGAGAAAAACCACGGAGTAGTAGGAGGCTCCAATTTCACCATGCAAGAGATAGCATTACAATCAAGTTTAACATGTTCAATATCAAAACCAATTTTCCAAGTCAGACAAATTCCACCCCTAGAACCAATCAGAGGAAATTCTAACTTTGTAACAAAACCTAAACCAATCATAGTAGCTTGAAATCTAGAAGATATCACTTTAGGCTTTGAAAGAAAGAGAAGATCAGGATGGTGATTACTAATCAGAGCCCGAATAACACAAATTGTTGGGGCACGTACATCAAATTTCAAACTTCAAATACATCAGATTTAAGCTTTAAGAAGTAAACCCAGACCTTCCTGCTTGAGTCATCAACAAATGTTATAACACCCCGCTTTTACAAAAAGCGTAAGTGAAAATTTTTGAATTTTCACGTGACATTACTAATTTATCAGAGGTAAATATTGGCAACGGAATATACGTAAATGTAATATTGACACTTCAGAGCTTCTACTGAAATACCTCAAAATATATAATAAGCCAGTCAGTAATTATACAAACAGTAGTAATAGTTATGCCAAACAGGGCTAGATAGTCATACATGCCAAAATATCTACATATAACTGTAGAATTAAAAATATTGTCTTGAGCTAGGTTAGATGAACTACAACAGGGTAGTCCCAAAAAGAAAGGTTGTCCAGCCTTACAAAAAACCGAATCAGGAACCATCTACGAGTCGGGATAGTCCTGATATCCTTCTTTTTCATAGCCTGAATCATTACACAATACAGAAAGAAGACAGCAACATAAAATACTAAAATGAGTCCACTGTTTCCAATAATATAATGAATGCTGATCTATTTAATAAATGTAACATAATGCAAGGGTTTCATGATTATATGTATACACAATATATAATCTATGGTCACGAGCCATAGACATAAATTGAACATAAAAATAATCATAAGGCAATGATATGACAGTTTTAAATGCAGAGTTTTAATTATTATGTTTTGCACTCCTCTCATGATGGAGCCAACGGCCTGGATTAACGTGTTGTGGAAGCCAACGGTTCCCCTCACTTAAAGCTTATTTGTTTGTTACTGGAATCCAAAGGTTCCAGCAGACTATGAGCCAAAGGTCATAACCCGTTTATTTATTAAGTGTCACTGAAGCCAAAGGTTCCACTGGCAGCCAGCCATCACCCCCCAGCTGGTCACTAGCTTTGTTATTAACCATTTTAGTTAAAATAGAAAATATGTAAAATCACATGCGCAAACAAATAAATAAAGCAGTAAACATATATTATAGGAAAGTCAACCAGCTTCGTCCTCAGTAAGTATAGAGATACTTACTAGTTTCTGCTTCAAAGATTTTCTTCTACAATTGCATAATTATCATCACGTAATAATAATAGATTAATAAAAGCATTTATGAAAACATTCATTATTATTACTATATCTTTTCCTAGAAATTGCAACGGCTACGGATTTAGATATAATAAACATGATCTCGTATTTATTTATTTTAGTTTAGTGCTTACTTTCACCAACTCTTCATAATAGTACTACTAGAGTTATTCATTCTTTAAGAAAATACTTGCACATACATACATACATACATACATACATACATACATACATACATACATACATACATACATATATCTTTAGCACATAGTGAACTTTTAAAACAAGAATACAAGTGTCATCTAATTAAGCACACATATGAACTTGCCTTTTAATTAGCACACACATCCAAATAATACACACACTTATAAATACATCCTTTATAGTGAAGCTTATAATAAAAGCACACACACACACTTATATTTTCTTGATCCATTTTAAACACAATTCTCCCACTCCAACTTACTTTTCTCATGTAGTAAACACTCACCCACATGCTTACACATATACTCATATGTCCATAATATAAGTTAGCCAACTTTTCACACAACTTACATATATGTACATAATTAAAAGTAAGGGCAAATCATAATTTCAAAATAACAATAGGACTACTTGTTCTATGAGAAGTTTAAGGAAGAAGATACTCACCAAAGCTTCTTCAAAAGACTCAAAGGGTGGAGAAGAGTTGCTGTCCAAAGAAAATTCCACTTATAAGGTTTGGTTCTTTAGTCTAAAAACAAGGATAGTTTCTGCTCATACTTCTCTACTGATTTTGTGATGAAGGGAGGGTGATTTGAGGCTTAAATTTGGCTTGCTAGTTGCTGGGAAGTAAGGTGAAATGAGAGGATTTTCGTGCTATAGCTATTGCACTAGAACAAGAGAGAGTTTGAGCTAAAACTTGGTTTCCTCTTCATGAAAATCAACTTCCCATGCATCCTATATATAGTGATCTTGAAGGGCTGAGATCAAGCCGTCAAGGAAACTCTTCAATGGCCAGATTTGAGCCAACCAATCACCCAAAATCGTAGCCCAAATCCTCTAGGCTACTATTTCACATCTTAGGTAATGATTATATAATATTTATAGAAATCTTGTTAGCTTTGTTGGGCTAACTAGACTAACTAAAAGGGGATATGATCGTGTGGTCCTAAGAGCAAGGTGTGGGTCCAAAAATCAATGGTTGAAAATTGATCCTTGTTGTTCAACAGAAACTGTGCTGCACTGGGTAAAGTCGCTCGATCGACATCGACCCATAATCGCTCGATCGACCATAAAGTCGCTCGATCGATTATATCTACCTGCAAATTTTAAGTCGCTCGATCGATCTACATTGCTTCCAAAGTCGCTCGATCGACTTTAATTAATAACTTCTTACTAATCCAATTTCTCTACATGCATAAATATATAATTTATTATACTACTAATTCTTAAGCCTTGTGCTTATGCATGCACGTATTGTAATAACTTAAGCATGGTGTTTATCCTGGGTATTACAAATGTAACATAGTATCGCGAGCCACCAAGAGATGCCACTAGGGAGGGACCCCACAAATCCGCGTGTACCAATTCTAGATTCTCTGGCTTAGGTGCTTTGCCAACTTTTATGAAACTCACCTTCTTCTGCTTCCCTAGGATGTGGCCTTTACATATGTCAGACTCAACTGACTTCAGTTTCAGTAGTTTTCCCTTAGACAATAATACCTTCATCCCTTCATCCCTTTCTCGCTCATATGCCCAAGTCTTAGATGCCACAATTTTGAATTGACACTGCCATCTACAGCAGCAACTGTATCTCTAATATTTGTAGTCATATAAAGAGTACATGCCTTGTATCCCTGAGCCAAAATCTTGGCTCCAATGCTAACCTTCCACTTACCGCTATGAAAGTTAATGGAATGTCCATCATCAAATTGCCCCACTGATATCAGGTTTTTCTTCAGCTTCGGGACATACTTGACTTGTTGCAGCTTCCATACCGAGTCATTGTGGACTCAAATGCGAACATCACCCATACCCACAATATCCAGTGCCGATCCATCAGCCAAGTACACCTTCCCGAAATCTCCAACAACATAGTTGTCGAGGCAGATCACTGTGGTATGAAATAAGGCTCCTGAGTCCAAACTCCAAGAGTCAAGAGGACTGTCAACAGAGAAAAGTAGAGCATCCTGCACTTCTTCTGTCACCACAGCATTTGCAGAATCGTCGTCAGTCTACTTCTTCTTTAGTTCTCTGCAGTTATTCTTGAATTGGCATATCTTGCCACAGTTCCAACACTTAGGTTGTCGCCCAAACTTGGATTTGCTCCTACCCTTTTTGGATTTAGATCTGCCATTCCCAGAGTTTCTCTCTTGACCTTTGCCCATTTCTTCAAAGTTTAAGGTTGTACTAGAACCGGAGGTTTCACCAGCATCCTTCCTACGTAACTCTTTCCTGCAAAGTTACTCACAACCATTCTTATGGCTTTCCAGCTATTTGGCAAAAACACAAAGACGATCAACATCATCAAAATCAATTTCCATAGAGAATAGTTGATTCATGATAGTGTTGAATTCATTGAGATGTTGAGCCACCGATGTAACACCCAAGGAGTTTATTAGGTGGACTAATAATATTTTAGTATAAATAATAGTTTTAAGTTGGATTAAATATAATTGATGTCTAATTTTATATCCTCAGTTTGAACTAAGAAGTTGACAGTTTGAACTAGGCTTTGATTCACATTATGGATAGTTTAACATTTAAGATTTAAATGTTTTGATTTAAAATAGATTAACTAAAATAGAGGGAAATTTGTATATAGTTTATACAAAGATTAATTAATAGGTCTTTAATTTAAAAATAAAATAATAAGAAAATTTTAAGATTGGACAAGTCTGTAATAGAAAGAACAAATATATATATATATATATATATGATGGGTCTTACGTCCATGGTGTTAAGAAGAAAATAATAATAATAATAATATAAATATAATAATAAGAAAAGTCTTAGAATAAGACTTTGTAAAGAGAAAAGGTTAGTCAAACTTTTTCTTCTTAAATGAAGACTTTTTCAACAATTGTAGACGGTGGCGAAGCTAGGAATCTGTCTTAGTAGGGGCGAAATTAAAATAATAAAATATAATAATAAATATTTTTTTTTGTTCTTTTTATATATTATATTTTTATTATAATATATAAAAGTATGGTAATTACAATTCAAAATATAAATTATAACATAATATATGTATCACAAAAAATGTATCTATCAAACTTCATAAATATATGCCTAATTGATATATCAATTAACATGTAGGCACTAATACAAAAAAAACAAACAAAAAAATAAAAAAATAAAATACAAAATACAAGGTATCTAAAACTGCATCATACACGCCCTTAGAGAAACAAAATCATTAAGTATCAAATCTGAATTGAAGCTTTCAGAAATTTCCATTTCAATGTAGACTTTTCACACTAAACAACTAATGGCCTAATGGCACATACTCTAATGATATTCTAATAAAATTATTAGCATATTCCAATAGCTATTAATCTAACAAATCAACAAACAATGTCTTAATAAAAAGAACAAACAATAACAAATAACGTACCTGAAAGTGGCAAAAATTCTACTGAAATTTGTCACTTGGCCAGTTGGCCCACTCTCAAAGTATAAAAAAAAAACCTTACAAAAAAAAAATGACAATGTTGTTCTTATCAAAATAATAAATAAAAAAAACTATAATATAAAAGAAGAGTCAATAAATTTATTTATAATCACATTGATGCCAAAAGAATAAATAAATAAATTGAATTCAACTATGGAAGTTTGAACAAAAATAAAAGTTATAATTTATTAAGTAATAAAGATGAAAGAACTTTGCAAATTGCAATGACCGTAAGTAATAAAGAAAAACAAAACAAAGAAAATTAACTTAAAAAAAAAAAAAAGGAAAAAAAAAAGTGGTTGTGGTCCATGTTGACAAGTCACGTTGCAACTTGCAATGACTAAAATTCTGAAAAAGTATCTAAAAAAAAAAATCTGAAAAGCAAAACAAAGACAACCTGTCAATCACAGATTTTCATCCTTATCCTGAAAACTGAAAAGCAAATGAAGAAAGAGAACAACTTAACAACCATTGTTTCACACAGTCACACTCTCAGCTCAGTAATAGAAAAGAAAAGAAAAAAAAAAAAAAAAAAGTAGAAGGCTTACGGTGCGAGAGATTGCCGAGGAAGAGGCGGAGATGCTGGAGGCCAAAGAACAAGATTTATGTTTTTTTTAAAAGATTTGTGTTCTTGGCTTCTGATGGTTGATTTTTTTTATTCAGAAGTTCTAAAGTTTCCCAAGATGGAGAGATAAATGTAATTTTTTTTTTTTTTTTTCACAAAATTGTTCCATTCCTCTTCCTGAGCATTTAATGGTTGTTGTTTCTTTTTTGACAAAATTTTCTTAGACGGTTGGTTTTTCCATGTAATTTTTTTTTTTCTTCTATTATCAGCATTGGGTGGGCATCAGCATCAGCATTTTCTTCTTTTTAATGTAATTTTTTTTTTCAAATATCTGTAAAAAAAAAAAAAAAAAAAAAAAAAAAAAAAAAAAAAAACTTTAGACATTTAGGGGAGGCGGGCGCCCCAGCCCGCCCCCCTTTGTCTCCGCCACTGATTGTAGAACATGTGCATTGATGCAGTGTCTTTGTGTGGAAGAATTTAGTGTGCTGAAGAAAATTCAAGAAAGGAACGTCCAAGCTTGAATTGAAAAGAAAGTGTGAAAGCAAACGGGATTCCGGTGCCTACACTGATTAACTTTTCATAAAATTCCAAACTTGTTCCAAAATGTCTGCCTATAAATAGGCCAAACCTGCGTAGTAACTTTTCATTCCAAAAAATTAACTCTCTCTCTCATTACGCAGTGCAATAGAAAAATAAAAGAAAAATAGATAAATATTTAAAATAGTGAGGGAACTTGGGAGTTACTTGAATTGGGATTGCTAGACATAAATTCTTTTATCCTTAGTTTACGTCCATTCTAGTTATTAGAATTTAAATTATGTTAATATAATGCCTAAATTATTGGGGGAAGTGTGATTGAATATCTCAGGGAAGGATATTATATTCAATCATTCTTTTAAAATTACAAATGCATCGTTATGCTGCCTAAATATTTTTAGGTATTTTACAATAGCGCCGTTGTGATGCTCGATTAATTTTAAGTCATTTTAGATATGTCATTATGATGCCCAAATAATTTTAGGATATTTTAGATATGCCTTTATTATGCCCAAATAATATTAAAATATTTATAAATGTCGTTATAGTGCCCAAATTGGATTTATGACATTGTAAACATGGCGTTATGCTGCCCAAATTTTTAAGATTTAGAATAAGACTTAAGAATGAGAAATAAAGAATATATGCTAATATGGAGGTACAATGTTAATGCAAAATATTTACGAAGGCACAAAAAGTCATCCTAAGAGAATAAGCCTGAACGGTAAGTTTAAACTTACTGACCTTGCATTATTTTACAAAAGCATGTTATATATGTTTTCTTGAACCCTGTTATTTTAATTACACGTATGAATATATTTTGAGATGTTTTACATATGTGTTAAATGAAATATGTTTTCAAAAGAATAGGATTGAGTTTTGGAAGGAAAATGTGATTTGCGAAAATGATAATATTATATGAAAATTATGTATGAATGCATGCCAAGGCCTACCAGTTAGGTAGGGATTATGAGCCTAACACCTCGAAGCTATGAGAGGGACAAATTATTAGCACCTTGCGGTTAAGTGGGGTATCACTTGACACCTCGAAGCTATGAGAGAGATAAATTATTAGTAACCTTGCGGTTAAGTGGTGTAACACTTAGCAAACTCCAGAGGATAAGTGTGAGTATAAATTCATTTTTTGAGATGTTATGCAATGTTATGTGCTAAAGTATGTTAATTTTAACTAATGTTTTACTTATCATGCTATAAACCGTTTTACTGCTTCGTATTATAAAATGTGGAGTTAATTATGTAGTAAGAAAATGCAAAGAAAGATTTTTATGTTTTATTATTATGTATCAAACTGTCTATCACCGGGTTTACTATTTAGCATACTTTTATTGAAAACAACTTTGTGAAAACCCTGCATACGTGGTTGTCTAGTAAGCATTAGTGATGAGATATTTTATAAACAATTGATGGCTCAGATTAGAAATGGTCAATTTGCTTGAACTTGCTGAGCCGTGGACTCACTCTTCCACCTATAAATTTTTATAAAAGCGGTTGAAGAGGAAGAAGAAGAAGAAGTGGACCTGTATGAATGTCCGGTCTATGACGACAAAGGCTGACTGGAGGCCTAAGTTTTTGGAAGAATTAGTGTACTTACTGTCAATGGTGGAAATACTAGTAGTTTTAAATGTGTGTATTTTTGTATGCCACTTATGGCAAATTCTGCTCTACAGTGTATTATTAATAACCTTGTAAAGGATGTAGCCTGCTGTTTGTGGCAGTCCTGAGTAAACTAAGTTTTTAATTGTTGATATATACAATATGTGAAGTTTTTAGATGCTCTGGTACAATTATACTTCTGAGGAAAAATCTGATATATATATATATATATATATATATATATATATATATATATATATATATTTTAAAAGTCTGCTGCTATTTTATGTAGTAGTGTTACATGTAATTTTAGATAATTACACTTACGACTTGTTTAGAAAGCCGGGGCGCTACAACTGAAGCCGCTTCCGCCATCTTTAGGTTGAATAGTTTTTTCATCCTGTGCACTTTTTTGTCAGCCGACGGCTTCTCATACATGCTTGACAAAGCTACCATTAGACCTGATGTGGTCTTCTCCTTTACAACGTTGTGTGCGACTAACTTTGACAGTGATAACCTGATAACTGCCAGGGCCTTACGATCAAGCATAGCCCACTCGCTATCATACATGTCGTCGAATTGTTCTCTTAAAAGAGGTTGATGAAGTTCTTTCCCATAAAGAATATCTTTAATTTGTACTTTCCAATACCCAAAATTATGTGTCGTCGAACTTCTCGATCCCTATCTTTCATTCTTCTCTTGCCATCGCTCACACTTGAACCAAAGGCTCTGATACCAGTTGTTAGAAAATTAATCCTATTACCCAAGACTCGTGAGATGCGAAAAATAAGAACACGGAATAACAAAGATAAGCAATCACACATGACACCAAGATTTAAGTGGTTTGGCTTAACAAGCCTACATCCACTGGCGGAGACAATCCAGAGAAAATCCACTATCAAAAGATGAGTACAAGAGAGTAACAAGGTGAGAAAACCACTTAAACCCAAAGCGTCAATACTCCCAATTCTCACTTTTACCCAAAAGGAGAATAATAACAAAAAATAAAAACTCTCTTTCTTTTGGTGCTATCACCTTCTTCTTTCTCTCAATTGTTTTTTCGCACAATAAACAAGATAACCGGATCATGCTTTTATAGAGCATGAAAGTCTGTTGCTCTCTCCTTTTCCGGCTTATATTGTAGAAGTAATCTAAAACCATAAAGGACTAGAAAAGCTAACGTGGCCCACACACTCCAACTTGGAAAAGGACTCCAAGACCGGTGCTGAAGAAGTATTCCAAAAACACAATGGAATTGAGAATACAACTGGCCCACTTGACTTGATAAATACCAAGTCACACATTCTCAACAGGCCCGTCCCTAAAGATGATTGGTCCAAGCACAAGCGAGCTTGGCAACTCAACTCAATGGCTGCACAAGACGAATAGTACAACTATGCAGCACACAATCTCTCCCCTTAGCTGGAAACTAAAAGGGATTGACATGTCAACAGACTTTTAGGAGGATTAAGCTGGGCATTAAATGCCCCCCTCACCTCCTCCATCGAAGGAACAGGTTGGGCATTAAATGTTGTCTGACCCATGACAAGGGGGAGGTAACCAGAACACTCCATCACTAGAGCTAGTGAGCTACCCCCACAAATCCGTTATACACATGGCAGGGTTGTACAAGGAAGACATTCTCATTCAGAGGAAAAGCAAAGGTATAAATAGGAAGGCAAGCCCCTAACTCGACACACACGAAAATATACCAAAATTCAATATGGCTCTTCTTGGAGGGAAGAGCTCTCTTCGAGTCTATATTGATTTTAGCATCGAAAGTATCCCTCGTCGGCTCACCACGACAAGCCTCTGAAGCTTTCTTTTCTAGCTTTTGTAGGTACTCTTTGTATGGAAGTGGCTGCACGAATTTCGTGGTCATCAGTTAGGGTCATCTATGGGAACCAGAGTTGTATGCTCAAATGGCACAAAACATAGACTAAGTGTCATGTTTTTAAAAAAGGTTGATCAAATGATGAATTGACAATGTCATAGCAACACAGTTAAATCATGATAAGATAATAGTGAAGTATATTACATTACAATCTAAAAAAGGGTAACATGGTCATTACATGGTGCGGAAGAAAAATAAACCAGAAGAAACACTGTTTTTATATAGCTTTTAGATAGATTACTAGTTAGGAAGGCACGTGCTTGGTTCCCAGTGTGATGTATCCTTGTTATTATAGCATTTTGATGAACATTAAAAAATATGACAAAATGAAATTCAAGCAATTGTGACTTTTGATCAAAGAATAGCATATGCAATACATATGGAAACACTGAAAGTTGTAAATGTACCCCATTAAACAATTTCCACTACGAACCCAAAATTTAGCTTAAATTCATCCATATATTCAAACAATACATAAATACATAACACAAACATACATGCACATCCATGTTTCCATACACGGACATATAAACATGAATCACAAATGATGAACTATTTTCATCTTGCAATTTCTGAGGTTTTCAAGGTGGTCATCCAAGTATACCCTTTTTCACCACCAGTAAAACCCATCATGTTTACCATAGCTCAAAGATGGTCATCCAAATATCGATCAATCTTCTTTTTTCCTTTTCACTTATTTTTTTTTATGAAATTTCATCATATTTCCTTAAATAACAACCTATTTCCTGACAAAATAAGCTTGTTTCTTGATGAAAACTATAATAATTACTCATTCACCTTCCTAAAACCTGAAGGTGAAGAAGCTATTGAAGGCATTGGAGGCAAGGTTGCCGTCACTCGGGACCTTGCAAGTTGAAATGAGAGTGGCTTTCTTGAGTTCATTCTCTTCAAGAGACTCATTTTTCAAATGAGCACCTTTCATACAATAGAAGGAAAATCAATGTTAGAATCAGATATTCCAAGTATGGAATTTGACTAAAAGGGCAAGCCAATCTACATCAATCTAATCATAATCGAAGTACAGAGAAACAAATATCTAGCAAATATATAGATGGTATATACATATAATGAAAAAAAAAAAAATCTTTCTTCTAAAATGTCTAGGATAATCTTCAAAACATTAAGACGAAGGAATCTATATCACCCAAACCATGAACTACATAATTTTTCTATAAAGAACATGTCGTCCTTTCAGAAGTTGACAACATCATTGCTGGAAATAAATGCCCTAAATAGCCCACATTTCGAAACATAATCATTTTAACACTGAAGTAGAATAATTTTCCTAAAAAGAATACGACATTTCAATAAGTTCTAGACCATCTAATCAATTATGCAAATTCTACTCATAACAACTGGGAAACTCACAATTCACAAATCTATCATGGAAAGCATGTGAACATCGAACCAAAAACTTGTGGCATAGAACCATGGCAATGCCTAATTGCCTATAGTTGTTCGTGACCTGCAAAATACATGTCACATAATGTCAGTTATATAAAGAACCTTATCAAAACACAAACCCATGACCCCAAATGGCCTAAAAATTCAAAATTATCATCAAACCCATCGACCAAAAAGATAAAGATTTTCTTTCCTCTATTCCCTTGCCTTTGCTTTCTTTTCTTTTATTTTCCCCCAACAAAACAACTCTCAAAAAGCACAAAACTTTAAAATTAGGCTAAAAACTCAAGATTCTTATCAACCCCATCAAAACTAGAATCTCACCTTAGGAGAGCAAAACCCTTAACATGATCCTTCTCCTTATGCAATACACCAATATAAACAAAAAGTAAAGTAACAATTCAGGATCAAAATTTATTTCAGCACCAAATAATGCATGGAAAAAGAAAAGATTGTGTTTTCATCTAAAATGGTAATTAATGCGAGGACAACATAATATACTTTAAAACTAATGCACTAAAAGCATCTCCAACAGATGAGGCAAATGCCTCAAAATAGTCAAATTTGACTATTATTAGGTTTTTTTCCCACTCCAATAGATGAGCTAAAGTAGCTAATATCTTTATAGAATGAATAGTGAATAGGCTCTATAGTCTATTCACTGCTCATTCTCTAACTAATAAAATAATGAAAAAAATATATTTGCTGCAGTTCGTATCCCATTTTCTCTCCCTCACACTTTTCATTGATTCTAGAAGAAAGGCATTCCCGAACGAAATGGGGTGAGCTTGAGAGGGAGAGAGTGGAGTGAGAGAGAGAGAGAGAGAGAGAGATAACAGAGAAAGAGAGCTGAGTGAGAGAGAGCAGAACGATGGAGCTGAGCGACAGAGCATCGAGTAGGTGCTGGGTATTTGGTGGTTGAAGGGGTCGCGACCCAGCCGAGACCACAGAGCTTCAGATTTCCATAAAGCAACGGTTGAGGAGATACCACTAAGCAAGTGAGTTTCATTCGTTTTTTTTTTTTTTTCAATTGATTTATATATGAAATTGGTATTTGAGTTGTGGGTTGGATTTCTATTTATGATATTAGGTTGGATTTCAATTAAGTTCATTATTTTGAGTGATAATTGTATGTTCAATCAACCTACGAGATAATCATCCATGAATGAAAGAAATGAAACTGAAATGTGATTCTTGTAGCCCACATACAGCTTGTTTAGTTTGGTATTGGTTTGGTTGAGTGGAAGAGTGTGGGTTCTTGTTTGGTATTGTTTAATTTGGCATTCCCTGTTTTGAGTGTAGGTTCCAGATTGTCAGTATTTTGTTAGTCTTCTCAGTTTGGGGTGATGACCGTGACGACCTTTTTTTTTTTTTTTTTTTATACAAATGTAAAATGAGTCATCGCAGTGGCACGACTACGTGTCGCTCAGCCAACATATGGCACATGTCCCATAACGTGCACCTGATAATCAGAGTAACATCTATTTAACTATGCAGCGAAAAACATAAACCTGAATAGTGAAAATTACAACTTATACATCTATCACAAATTAATTACAACAAAGAGCCATTTAACATCTATCTTTTTGAGTCTTATTAACACAATAATTACATAACAATAATGGCTTTACAAAGAATAAGTGACATAAACGTCACAAGCCATACTAGACCTATAAAATAGTGGATAACCCGTGGTCCAACAATTACAACCGTCGTAGCGAGCTTTAGTCATAATATCCCAAGTACACTGCTACCAAACCATCAACTATACCGAAGTACCTGCAGCCAAAAGTACATTATCTTCCCGATTTTAGTGGTATCCACATCCGCATAGG